>NC_133392.1:122533631-122841586 GCF_047511655.1 Castor canadensis
TTTATGCCCTTATGTTTTTCTCTTTTTTGATTTTACCTAATTTGATAAGGGTTGGAGGTAGGGGATGGCCTTTGCATAATAACTAGATTGAAAGATGGAAAGAACAGGTTGCAACGATGATTCACATGGTAAGGGACTGTTTAAAATCTCCAGGACATCTCGACCCACATTGTGACCCATCTGACAAATGGTTAGTGAGCTCTTTGGCCATCTCAAGTATTTAAAAGTAACAGTACACAAATAGTTTTATTAGTGTGCTATTTTCCTTCCATACAAATCTTAAGATCATTGTGTCTACATACCCATAACAAATAGTTGATTTTTGTCTGCATTTAAAATCTCACTTCAAAAAGATGAGAAATATAAATGAAGCATGCAGTTTGTTCCTTACGTGTCTCTTTTGGTATAATTTTCTCACTGTCTGCTATGCTAGAGCTAAATGGAGCCTGAGATTACATTTGGGCTTGTCTAGAATAGAAATTGAAATAGAGTTACGAAGCTCTAATGAGAACTCTCCCATACAAGTCGCTTAAATGCTATCTTCCCCTCTCCATGTTGCCCCTGCCACCCCTTCACCTGAAAGTGTTACAGCAAATTTCTATGGTCTTTTTCTTTTTGTAGAAAAAAAGGGAAGGGAATTAGCTCTGTGTGTGTGCATGTGCGTGTGCACGTGTGCGTGTGTGTGTGTGTGTGTGTGTGTGTGTGTGTGAGACAGAGAGAGAGATTTAATTTTGGTAAACATGGGCAGTTAAATTTGTTACATCCAAAGAAATACCTTTATTTCATAATTCTAAGGTTTCTTGAGACTCATTCATAACATTATCAAACTACATAAGAATTTAGGTACTTGTGTTTCAAAATAAACGTAGAGACTAGTGTGTTTGATTTAAGAGTAGAAGAGGTAAATGCTACTGGTTTTTTTACATGGTACACATTGTTTTAGATATTCGATCGAGTTTGATAGATGGTCCCAAAATAGCTTTTTTGAGGAGATGTGGTATTTCACAGGGCAAATTACCTATATATGAACAATCTTTTCCATTTTCTCTATGTTGTTGCATTCTAAAATTGATACACACTGATGATTTAAGGGGAAATTCACAGTTCAGCAAATGGCCTTTTCCTTTAATATTGTCACTGTTTCTATAGCCATTTTCATTTGATTTGGCAGTGATACTGAAGGGTTAAGCTTACAGAGCTGATGCAACTCCTCCTTTTCTTCAGCAGCAGTTTTCATTGGACAGTATTCCCATAGCAACAGTGAGATCAGTGAAACCTGAGTGTTTCATTGATTATTTTTCTCTTCTTCCTTTTTTAATCTGTTCTCTTCTCACCACATTTTAGTGAGGAAGCAATTTTTTTATAAACAGCTTATATTGATTCCTATTCCATAAATAATTTAAGGAGGGTAGAAAAATCTGCCCTTCATTTAAAAATTGAATGTTTCACTATGTATTTAAAAAGCGATTCAGGATTAGGAGGATGGATAACCATACCAGCTGTAGCTGATGTTCTCAAATATTCTTGCATTGTTTGCTGGTCTTCCAGGGAAAAGAATAATGTGGAACAGGACCTTAAGGAGAAGGAAGATGCTATTAAACAGAGGACAAGCGAGGTTCAGGTAAGTGAAGTATAAAATACACTATACTATTTCTGGCTTAGAAATATTCAGTTTAAGTATATTTACTATTTTGATGAATATGGCATTAGATCTAGGGAATACATAATATTTCTGTGATATAAATATCTATTTTTATAAAGTAATTGTTCTTACTTTTAATTATGGCCTTGAAAGATTATATTGCAATGAGAAAGCAATATTTTTCAATGTAGATTTCTAGTTTGGAAAGTATTCTAATGATATTTACCTGCATATATCATTAAAGGTAACTTTGAATGACTTTTGATGTGAATATTATTACACTAATAAAATTAAATTGAATGAGATCATCTTACCATAATCATCATCATCATGAAAACTGAAATTGCTTTCCCATACATGCGTATAAGATTTTGTTACCTAGAAGAGCTACTATTTCAAAGGCTGTTTTTCATACTACTGGTATGGTGGGAGATTATATAGAACAATTTAAAATAACATTTTATGAATTGTTTAATAGGGTATCTTAAACTTTGACATAAAGAGATTTAATTCATTTTCACTAAGTGCTGTGTTAAATAGTTTCATTTTACAAGTAGAAAAAATAATAAAACCTGCTTTTATATGAGAAATGAGACAAAATGAATGTTTCAAACAGGAAAAATATAGAAAATTGGACATTGTTTGATTTAGATTGGTAAGCAGTACATGTGCCATGTTATTTGGGTACCATTTCCCAAATACTGCTCTAGCACATACATTAGATTGGATGTAGAAGCACTGGTAGCAGTTGCCAGTAAGATCCGAGGGATGGAAAATTTTAATATGTTATTTGTATGTTGGATTTCTCTACTTGTACTAATAGTTTTTAAAAGGTGAAAGCCTTAGGGCTGGTGAAGTGGCTCAAGTGGTAGAATGCCTGTCTCGCAAGTACAAGGCCCTGAGTTCAAACCCCAGTACCACCCAAAAAAAAAAAAAAAGGTGAAAACCTTAAATTGTTAAACCCATTGTTTTGTTCTGCTGTAGTATATCTATATTAGGGTGAAGAGAAGGATTTACTGAAGGATTGAGGAAGAAGCCAGAGGGACTTCTTGGCAATTTACTTACTTACTTATTTATTTACTTTATCTATCTATCTATCTGTCAATCAGTTTATCTATCATCTATCTGTCTGTCTATCGCAGTACTGGGTTTGCTCAGGGCCTCATGCTTGTTAGGCAAGTGCTCTTATAGCTTGAGCCATTCCGCTAGCCCAAGAGATTTATTGGCAGTTGATTCTCTGACTGGATGACGACATTTATTGTATTTATTGGAATTTCCTAAAAGTGATATGAAAGTGAAGAGATCATCACCAATATATTTCTCTTTCTGGTAGTGAAATTAGGTATGGGAGGGTAAGTTACTTGAATTTCATTATTTTTGTGCAATTTAAAAGCTGCTTTTTTTTTTTGGTGGGACTGTGTTTTAAGGTCAAGTCTTCATGCTTGCAAAGCAGGTGCACTAACGCTTGAGTTACGCCTCCATTCTGTTTTGTTGTGGTTATTTTGAAGATGGGGTCTCACAAACTATTTGCCTGGACTGGCCTGTAACTGCAATCCTCCTGATCTCAGCCTCCCAAGTAGCTAGGATTATAGACATGAGCCACCAGGCATCTGCCTCACTAAAAGCTTCTTAAGCAATGTAAATGTGTCATTCACTTTAAGCAGTTATTACTGGAAATAATTTGAGAATGAAAGACAAAAGTCTATAATCAATCTGAAGAAACATTGTTACTAATATAATCTTGGACAGTTTAAATTTAGCCAGTTACTGTTTTCAAGTACATAGGTTCTTATGATAGATTTATTTGAGTACATCTTCCTGTTGGTTTTTCCCTACTGCATCTTTTGACAGTGGAGATTTAAATAGCCAGTTTAGAAGAGCACTAAAATTTACGTTACATCTTTCAGGCTAAGTGGGTATCCTTGAATTTTAGTTTCTTAATAGTTATAGAAGTTTTATTGTTGGAATTTCTTAGTGATGTACTTGTTCTTACTTAGCTGCGAGAGTAAGATAACCCTGTACTTCATGAAATCTAAAATGTGTGATTGACACTGGAAGTCCAAATTGTTGAATTTTTCTGCATAAGGTGATATAAGTATAAAACATCTTGGAGCTTGCTTAGTGCAAGTCAGGTAGTAATGAGTGAAAATAAATTTATTGAAAAGTAGCAGCGGATTAATTAAAGCTTCGGGCTAGTAGTTTCATTAGTCATATTACCCCAATACAGGTATTTCTGTATCATCAATGATAATTAAGTGCTATGTGAAGAATAATGATAATTGATACCTACAAGTAATTGAAACACTACACTTTTGTGATCATTTTCAATTTTCTGAAGCACAAGTAGTAACATTGTAGATTCTATTATCTGTTGAATTAACTGATTTTTCCTTTGGTAATGCAGCAAAAGACTAGAACTGACATGGATAATTAAAATTTGTAAATAATTCCAACTCTAAGTACTTATTTCCTGATTTTTCTGACAAAAGGCAGGTAGAGCTATTAATTAATAGCAGAATCTAAAAAGTACTTCACCGCTTCTTTCTGACTTTACTTTCTAATGGAGGTACTAACAAGAAATGGCAAAATGAAGGCATTACGGAAGAAAGTAAAGACATTTTGGCCTGTCATTGAGTATCTGCTTAATCCAGACTTGGGTTTTCTGCATGTGCTTGCTTTTTTCCATATTAATAAAGTCACAAATAGTGATTACATGAGCTTGTATCTCAAGCACAGAAACCAAACCCTTAAAACCAAAAGGCTTAGGTTTATTGGTTTGTTTTATTTTTGTTTTGATACTGGGAATTCAACCCAGGGTCTTGTGCATACTAAACACACATTCTACCACCAAGATACACCCCAGATGAGTTTTCTGTTTTGTATTTATATAGTCTTTCTAATTCAGTTAAAGTAGAATATCTACTTTTTAACTTTTATAATTTCCCAATTTTCTTTTCTGTGTATAGTCCCATGAACTCACATCTTGAAAGCTTTAAGTTCAAGATTTTTTTTCCTAAGATGACTTCAAATTTTACTTTAGTAAATGATGATTGGTAGCTTTTATGAGATACACTATTAGTTTGTCAAGTTCTATGGAAAAATTGGGCCCAAAGTGATCAAATTCTAAAGAAAAAAGTTGTGAAAGGCTATTTTATCTCAAATGCTTATAGTTTGAGCTTTTTTCATTGTAAGAGCAGAAGGCAGACCCATATTCTTTCCTGTCTTAAACTGTCTATGTACAATCTAACTAATATTTTACTTCTGACTAGTCAACAAATATGTAGGAATTCATTCTTATACAGTATTGTCATCTTCTTTGTTTGTTATTGTTGCTGTTGTTTGTTTTTGGCAGTACAGGGGTTTGAACTCAGGGTCTTGTGCTTGCTAGACAAGTCCTCTACCACTTGAGTACACTCCCAGCTCTTTTCTTCATTTTGCATAGAGGTTTTTATTAACAGTTTAGTAACAGACAAACTTGTATTTAGTTCCTGGCTCTGCCACTTCCTAGATGTGTGATCCTAAGTAATTTAACCACACTACAACTTTAGCTTTCTCTTCTGTAGCATAATAAAAATACCAAACACTTCAAAGGTGATACAAACATAAAATGAGATAATTCAGATAATGTTCTTCATTACCAGATTGGTGCCTGGTATGTGTTCAGTAAATGCTCTGAATAATTTCACCATTCTGTACCCTACAGTTGTCTCATATCCTCTTTTCATCTTCAAGCTCTTTCTTATCTGTCTTCTATCTTCACATAGGGCTCTCTGCGCTGTTAATAGGTGGATGTCATACCTCATGGATATATTAGAGGTAGAAAAAAGATGAAAGACAAAGCCTCCTCTAAACGCTGCCTTTTTCTTTTTTTGATTGTTTGACTCTGAACTTTCTGCTGCATGTTTTCCTACTAATTCCTATTCAAACCTTTTGTTGGTATAATCTGGAATGTTCTCTATGCTTCCTTGCTTATTTGAATTCTACCCATGCCTTAAAGCCCAGCTCAAATCCCACCACTTCTCTTAAACTTTGTCTTCTCTATCTCTTCAATATATGTATCAGTCTTTTCTGTGTTGGAACTCTTAGAGGAATGTGTATCTACTTACATGTTATGTTTTGTATGTTGCCTTACATGCTACCTTGATGTGTGTATGGATGGACAAATGGACGGATGGACAGGTGGGTAGGTAGATGGTAGATAGATTGATTGATTGATTCTAGCATCTTTTAGCCTGTATTATGAACTCCTTAACCTTAAGCCTGGGATCATATCTTCCACTGTATTTGATAATATATTTTTAGATGGAGATAAACTTTGATTTTGTGTGTAGAATTAAAAATGAGGACAAGATAAACCCAGAAACCATGGGCAGAAAAGATTGTAAACATAGTAGGTATTGTGGAGTCAAACTTTTCCATATCTTTTATATACTAACCTCACACAAAACAAACTCCCAGTTATTTATATTTCATCAGTTAAGAATTGGTAACTCATAGTAATTGTCTATTTTTAAATTTTTAATTCACTTAATTTTTTTCTCTTCAGAGGAAGAGGAATGACTTATTTTAGTTGGAAATAAAATTAGGTACATGAACTCTACATTCTTTTGGAATGTGTGCTCTTTAAAACACAAGGGGAAGCATATAATTGGGAAACAGAGGCAGGGATTTTTTTCTTATACCCACCCTAGTTTAATAGGCATCCTTTCTATTTTCTCACATAAGCTTCTTTCTCTACAGCTGGTCACCTTTTTATATTAAGAATAATCCTATACTTTTTATTTTGAGTATATATAATAAATGTACCAGATAACTTGTAACTTTGGATTCATTTGTAGAGTTTTTTTTAATTAGTTAAAAAATAATTAGCACTTTTTGTGTGATTATAAAATGCTTCAAATTCCTCTTGTTCTCTTTCATAATTCTTCTGATACAGATATACCAGTACATGTCTATAGATAGTCTTTTAAAGTAAATATTTTATTCACAAATTAGTGTCCTTTTTATTTTTACTATGTATTTATGTGAAATACACACAGACCTATTCATGTTGCTAATATTTCATTGATTTAATTTTTTCTTTTCTTTTCTTTCGTTTTTTTTTTTTTAAATAGTTGTAGCAAGGGTTACTATCCAGTTCTGTTCACTGGGCCAGAATAGAGTGTTAGTGGAAAACTTGTTCCTCATGTAGCACTCCACATACACTTGTTAGTTCATCAGCCAGGCAGTGAGCACTGGTTTAATTCTTAAGTTGCTTCTTTAGTTGTACATCTGACTTGGGTAACTACAATTAATTGTTTTTATTTCTTACTATGTCTAAGAGTTTTAGGTGTTAAATTTTATTTTCACTATCTCATAGCACTTTGATAGAGTGTGGAGGGATGGGAATGAATTTGTGATTTTTTTCAATAACTTGAGTAGTTTCTAGAAACAGAATATGTTCCTTAAAATTTCTCTTTATATCCCAAATTTCCAGCTCAAGGATTTTCATTCCTAGATTAGGAATCTTGGATGTGTCTTGCTTTAGTGTTTTTCTAAAAGTTTGGCACTGTGTTATATTAATCTTGTTCACTTCATCCTTGACATTCTCTAGTTACTGCCACCATCCTTGCTTTTGTTCTTCATACCACTGTGAGGCAAGTAGAGCACGATCAGGGAAAATAGAGCAGAACTGAGAGGGCATCTGCAAATGTTTTCAGTCCCTCACTTGAGGGACTGGCATTTCAAAGTGCTGAGGTCACACTGACCCAGGAGTGGATCTTCTCAAAGGGCCACCTTAAGGTTAAGCGAAAATTGTCTAGGTCCAGTGGAAAGTCTCAGAATAAGCAAATCTGTACCAAAACAAAATAGCCACGTATATTTTGGATACTGATGATAATGTGGAAATTTCAGTAGCCTTACAGGTAAATTTGCGGTGAAATTTGATTAATTCCTGTTAATATGTATATTTGCAACTGTTTATTTTGACTTTGTGCAGTTTAATTTTTAAATTTGCTTACTGAAAATGAGTATCATTAGTGAACTTATGATGGAATTTCTGTAGAGAAGATTTTTTTTCCATATTTAGAAACAGACATGGAGAAACACTAATTATAGTGATAATTTTTTTGGTTTTTTTGGCAGTACTGGGGTTTGAACTCAGGGCTTCACTCTTGGTGGGCAGGTACTCATGCATCTTAAAGTATTTCACTGTGAATGTTTTTTCAGTAACCTTTTCGTTAATGTCTGTACTTATGTGTTACCATATAGATTTTTACTGAAGCTAAGAGATAAGAAAAAGTAGTAAGGTTGGAAAAGTTATATGGATATGTTTGCATTTCAGAAGAGAAAGGGAAAGAATGGGTAAATATTATATTGGCTTATTTATTCCCTTTTCTCTTAATGTAAGCCTGTCTTCTGAGGTTATATTTGAGGGACTTACCAAAATACTATTTTTGAAAAAACGTTTCAGTTTGTTTAAAGGAAACCAGCATTAATTCTAATATTGGTAGTTCTTACATAAAAATGCAGTCATGTGAGAATCTTTTTATATTGGAGTGCTATGGATATAGCTGTGGTAGACTGCTTGCCTAGCATGTATGCATAAGGCCCTGGGTTTGATCCTCAGCACCACTAAAAATAATAATAATAATAATAATGATGATGATGACATTTTTATATTGGTATGAGTCCATCAGAGATGTGATACTTAAAAGCAAACTTGACATTTTCCAGTACAAAAGAAACATGGACTCAAGTAACTTTGTAAAATATGAAAAGTATAAGAAAAAAGAGAGCTTTTCTAGAGAGAACCATTGTTAACATTTTGCTATATTTTCTATGCACATTCATAAATTCATATTTATGATTGCACTATATATTTTTCTATTCAGACTTTAAAAATTAGCTCTATGTTCTAGATCTTTTCTTATATGACCCTTTTAAGACAAATCATATTTTTCTTCATTGGCTTTATAATAAAAGACATCAATCTTACATATGACTAACAACAACAAAATTTGTTGCATTGATTGACTCTTCCGTTTATGAAAGATTTCTCTGTAGCATGTGATGCTATTTAATGATATTTTGCCCACAGTAGAACTTATTTCTGTTAGAGTCAGTTCTCTCAAACCCTGCCACTGCTTTGCCAGCTAAGCTTATGTAATGGTCTAAATCCTTTGTTGTCTTTGAACAGTGTTCACAGCATCTTCACTAAGCATCTTCCATCCAAAAACCCACTTTCTTTGCTCATCCATAAGAAGCAACTCTTTATCCATTAAAGTTTGATCATCAGATTATAGCACTTGACTCACATCTTCAGTTTCTACTTCTGGTTCTATTACTCTTTCTACCACATCTGCTGTTGCTTCCTCTACTGAAGTCATCCATGAGGGTTGGAATCAAACTCTGTTGATGTTGGTGTTTTGATTTCCTCTCATGAATCAGGAATGTTCTTTTTTTAATTTTTATTTTATTCATATGTGCATACAATGTTTGGGTCATTTCTCCCCCCTTCCCCCGCCCCCTCCCTTTCCCCCCTACCCCCTCGCTACCTGGCAGAAACTATTTTGCCCTTACCTCTAATTTTGTTGAAGAAAGAGTATAAGCAATAATAGGAAGGACCAAGGGTTTTTGCTAGTTGAGATAAGGATAGCTATACAACTCGCATTGATTTCCTGTGCGTGTGTGTTACCCTCCAAGTTAATTCTAGGAATGTTCTTAAAGGTATGTAGAATAATGAATCCTTTCTTGAAGGTTTTTGGTTTATTTTGCCCAGATTCATCAAAGAAATCACTGACTATGGTACCTATAGATTAAGAAATGTTTTTCTTAAATAATAAGGGTTGAAAGTTGTAAGTACTCCTTGGTCCCTGGGCTGAGGAATGGATGTTTCTTAGCAAGCGTGAAAGCATTAATCTCATGTGTATCTCTGTCATAGCTCTTAGGTGACCAGATGTTTGGTAGGTGGGCAGTAATATTTTGAAGGGAATGTTTTTTGTTTTTTTTCCTGAGCAGTAGGTCTTAATAGTGGATTTTCTTGATTTAATGTAAGAGATATGAACTCTTCCTTTCGCCTGAACCTTATAAGCTATTGTAGGGTTATTAATTGGCCTAATTTCAATATTGGTGTGTCTCAAGGAATAGAGAGACCTGAGGAGGGGGAGAGAGAAGAGGGAAAGTCTGGTTGATAGAGAAATCAGATACAACATTTATTGATTAAATTTACCATCTTACATGGGTACAGTTTATGGTATATCAAAACAGTTATAATAGTCATATTAAAGATCACTGATAATAGATAGAAAAGTTTGAAATATTGTGAAAATTATCAAAATGTGACACAGAAGCACAAAGTGGACACATGCGATTAGAAAGATAGCATCTGTTAGATTTACTTGACTCAGGGTTGTCACAAGACTTCAATTTGTAAAAAAAAAACACGTAATCTTTATTGCTGGGGGCATGGCTCAAGTGGTAGAGTGCCTGCCTAGGCAATGTATGACCCTAAGTTCAAACCCCAGTACCACCACCAAAATGTAATGTTTGCCAAATGCAGTAGTGCATGCCAAAATTGGGTTTTATAAGTAATCTAGATATGATATAAAGTATACAAGAAGATGTGCATAGGTATATGCAAATACTATTTTATATAAAGGACTTTGATTTTGGTGTCCATGGGATGTTGTATGTGGGGGGTGTGTCCTGGAGCTTGTCCCTCTCATACACCAGATACCAAGGGAAAACCATACTGTGTTAAGGTGAAGCTGTTATTCTGCCTTCCTAAGTGTAAGAGTAGCACAAAATATAATTTTATATACAAATATATATTTAAAATATAACATGTATACCATAGTTACAGTAAAATTTATTTTCATATAATTAAAATTTTAAGTATCAGATCAGCCTTGGTCTGTTGACTAAAAATATTGAATGGCATAGAAATATAAGTATTATTTTTAAAATTTCAAAGAATTTATCATAGGTCAGTTTGGGCCAAGTATTAATATTTTGTTTAGTCTAAATATAGAGGGAATAGCAAGACCTCATCTCAACCAATAAGCTGGGTGTGGTGATGCACACCTTCATCCCAGCTATGTGGGAGGCATATATAGGAGGACCAAGGTCCAGGCTGGGCCAGGCAAAAACATTAGACCCTATCTGAAAAATAACTAAAGCAAAAAGGGCTGGAAATGTGACTCAAGTGATAGAGCAAACACAAGACCCTGAGTTTAAGTCCCAGTACCACCAAAAAAATTCAAATAAATAAAACATATAGAGGTAAGCTTTTCTTATTATAGTAAAAGAATTTTAGCTCTTTCAGTTTCAAGCATATTTCTCCTTAGTTTCTCTAAAATTATTAAAATCATGTGATAGTTACAATCATTTAGAATCCCCTGGATTCTAGGAATTGTACTAGATTTTGAAAAATCAAGAAAAGATGAAGCATGGGATTTTTCCTTTAGCTTACAAAGGTAATCTAGGGATGTTAGAGGTAATCATCATACAGTGTAGTGTGTCAGTAGAGCTTAAGAATAAACTGCTATAATAGCACAGGTAAAGTTGTGTCAGAGGAGATTAAATTTGTCCAGGCCTTAAGGAACGAATAGTAGGTTTCCACATGGTGATGGTATGTAAGGACATTTGAGACAGAAGAAATGTGTTAGGTAAGACACAGGAATGTTGAAGGATAATGTCTGTCGGGGAAAGAAGAAAGACTTCTGAGGCTGGGCCACAAGAAAAGAATGTTGTAACAGATGAAGGATAACTTAGGGTCCAGATTTGAAAGCTCTAATATTTCATAGTATTTTTATTGCATTATCTTACAGATAAGAAGAACCATCACATATTTAAAAAATAATAGTGATTAAAAAAATTTCCTTTGCAATTAATTATTTTTTTAAAGCAAGTTTTACATTTGGAATAGGAAGGAATAAAGGCAGAAAATCCAGTTACAAACCAGTGGCAGGATGGTGAAAGCTAGAATAACTTGATGAACAATTTGAGGACAGATGTTTAAGGTAGAATTTATGGGATGTGTGCAAATGGAGAATGTCAACAATGAAACTGAAATTATTGGACAGGGTAACACAAAAATTAAACTTTTGTGGATTTAGTGAAAGCCAATGCCATGTGTACAACTAAGGTGTATGTCTGTATTTGAGTATGAATCAGTTAATTATGTAGGCAAGGTTAAAAATTTAGGTTAAACATTATGGAACACTGAAAAATTAAAGATAAAATAGTAGAGGAACTCACCATTGTAAAACTGATCACTCCTGTAATTCTAGCTACTCAAGAAGGAGAGATCAGGAGGATCATGATCCAAGGCAAATAGTTCATGAGATCCTATCTTGAAAAACCTTTCACAAAAATAGGGCTGGTAGAGTGGCTCAAAGTGAAGGCCCTGCGTTCAAGCCCCAGTACTGCCCCCTGCCCAAAAAAGAAAAAAAAAAAAACTGATCACATAGACTCAAAGAATATTAACACTGGAAGAGTCTTTCATGGTCATCTGTTGCGTTTCATTTTTAAAGGAATCTTTTAAAAACAAAATAGTGAGATGTTATTTTTAGATTAAGCAGTTGAGAAAATACAAGAAAAAAGCAATTAAAAACATTGTTCAGTGTTCTATTTAATCCCAGAACCATCTATGTGTATTTGAAAATAGTAGCACACATATGTGTGATACATTTAGTGTACAGCATATAATAATGGTGGTTAAGGGTTCAAACTCTGAAGTTGGAACCTAATTTGAATCCATTGCTTGCTAACTTGTAACTTTGTACAAGTTACTGCCCATCTGTGCTTTATTTTTCATACCTATAAAATGTGACTAAAAATAGTACCTGCCTTGTAGATAGATCTCTCATATGGATTATAAATGAGTTAATTTATGTAGAGTCTAGGATAATATCTAGTACATTTGTAGGAGCCCTTTAAAGTGTTCACTGTTATGATGATGGTGCTGTCTGGTATAATCCATACAGTAATTCAGAGACTTTATGGTAAGTTTTTATTCTAACATTCTTAGATTTTGTTTTTGTTTTTGTCTTTTTATGGAATTGGGGTTTGAACTCAGGACTTCATGCTTACAAAGCAGGCGCTTTACTGCTTGAGCCACACCTTCAGTCCATTTCGCTCTGGTTATTTTGGAGATGGGGGTCTCAAGAACTATTTGCCTGAGTTGGCCTCAAACTCCTCCTAATCTCAGTTTCCCAATTAGGATTACAGGTGTGAGCCACGGGTGCCCAGCAAAGCTTCTTTTTACATGTAACAACACACAGGACTCTCTAAAATGTTACAGTAGCTCTAAAAAGCCAGATACAGTAGATGGTTTATTATATGATTCCATTCATGTGAAAAAAAAAAGAAAGACTTTTTTTTTTTTTTATTGAACTCAGGGCCTTTCACTTGCTAGTCAAGCACTCTACCACTTAGCCATGCCCTGGGTCCCATTTATGTGAAATTTGTACAAATACAAAACCTATAGCAATAAAGAAGCAGATCATTAGTTGTATCAGGCATGAGAGGAAGACACTGACTGCAAAAGAATACAAGGAACTTTTGGAGTGATGGAAGTCTTCTGAGACTTACTTATGATGGTTGCACAATTATATAATCCTGGGGTTTGAATTCAGGGCCTCGAGCTTGCTAGACAGGTGCTCTACCACCTGAGCCACTCCACCAGCCCCCTCTGCTATGGTTATTTTTGAGATAGGGTTTTGCTTTATACTTAGCCAGCCTGGACTGTGATCCTCCTATTGGTGCTTTCCTACATAGCTGGGGATAAAAGGTATGAGCTACCATGCCCAATTTACTAAGTTTAGTGAAATATAAATGGCTATATAACCTATACCTCTGTAAAGTTGTTTAAAATAATTATTTGCCAATGTTGAAAACATTATCTTAAGTTAAAGAAACCAATCAGATAAAAACTACATATAAAATGTCCAGAATAGACAAATCCATAGAGATAAGTAGATTGTTGTTTGGGGCAGGGGAGGAATTGGGGTTTGTGGAAGAAGGTAGTAAAGATAGAAGTTGAGGGGTGACTTGCTAATGGGTATACGGTTTCTTTTTTGGGTTGATAGAAATGTTGCAAAATAGCTTGAAATTGGGCTGGGGATATAGCTCAGTGGTTTAGTGTTTGCCTTGCATGCCTGAGGCCCTGAGTTCAATCCCCAATACCACAAAAAAAAAAGCTTGAACTGATGATTGCACAACTCCTTGAATAACTAAAAGCCATTGGATAGGTGAATTCAGGGCTTGGGGAGTGGCTCAAGTGGTAGTAACTTGCCTAAGAAGTGGGAAGCCCTGAGTTCAAACCCTAATACTGCCAAAAAAATTCAATAGGTGAATTGTATGATGTGTGAATTATCTCAGTAATTCAATTATTTCAATGAAGAAAGTAAACACAATTAATACACTGTTTTTAAGTGAGAATTGGGAATAGAGCAAGTAGGTGATGGTTGTTGTGGTCAGGAACACTACACTGGGAAGATCACAGTTGTGCAAAGCCTTGAAAAAGATGAGGGACTGGGTACCTAAGAAAGAAGTTTCTAAGAAGAAGGGCTAAACAATGGAAGAGCCTGAGAGGGTACATATCTGTGGTGTTTGAGGAGCAGCAAAGCAGTCAGTGTGAGTGAAAAAAGACTAACCAAGGGAGGAAGCAAACAATAAGAAATGAAATTGGGAGATCAGATCATATGGCCCCTTATAAGGAGTTTGGTTTTTGTGGTAAGATGGAGAGTCAGTGCAAGGTTTGAGTAGAGAAATGATATGATTTGGCACAGGTGTTTTGTTTGTTTTGCTTTATATTTCATTTTTTGAAAAACATGTTTTGCTAGAGGCTCAGGTAGTAGAGTGATTGCCTAGCATGCGTACAACCCCGTAGTTCAAACCCCAGTATCACAAAAGAATTACTTGTATATAATATTATAATTATGTATAATATACATATGTATAGAGTACAATGTGACATTTTAGTATGTATATATAATGTGCAATGATCAGATCAGGGTAATTGGCATATCTGTCAGCTCAAGCATACATCATTTCTTTGTGTTAAGAACATTCTAAACCCTCTCTACTGGTTATTTTGAAATATTCAGCTAATTGTTGTCAGCCATAGTTACCCTACTGTGCTATAGAACATTAGCAGTCATTCCTCCTGTCAAGCTGCACCATGTTGTCCCTCCCCAACACTTCCTCTCCCTACCTTCTCAGGTTCTTGTAACCAGTATTCTATTACGAGGCCACCTTTTTCACTTCCACATATAGTGAGAACATGTGATAATTGACATATGTTTTTAGTAGGTTAAGGTGCTGAAAATACTTGGAAAGAGCATGAGTGCATGCAGTGTTAGCTACTAGTTGAAAGGCAACAGTCCAGGAGAAAGGTAAAAGTGACTTGCACAAGCATTGAAAAAAAAATGTGGTCCATTTCTGAATACCATTTGAAGGATTTGCTGACAGGTTAGAGATGAGATGTAAGAGAAAGAATCTAAGAAGATGCCATGTGTTTTGACCAGAAAAACTGAGACAGGGAAAACTGAGGTTAAAGCAGATGTAGGGGGAATTTGCTGACATTAGAGATGAGATGTAAGAGAAAGCAAAGAATCTAAGAAGATGCCATGTGTTTTGACCAGAAAAACTGAGACAGGGAAGATTGAGGTTAAAGCAGATGTAGGGGGAAATGGCAGGAGTTCTGTTTTCAACATGTTAGAGAAACCCATCAAACACCCTAGTGCAGATTTGAGTAAGCAAATTGAATATTTAAATCTGGGAGAGGTCATTAAGTGAAGATTGCTTTAGTCCACCAACAATGTACTTAATAAAATAAGATTTTGTTTTCCCTTAAGATAGATTTAAAAATTCCCCCTGCCCCCAAAGAGAACAAATACGTTAATTTTCTTATATTTCAGGATCTTCAAGATGAAGTTCAAAGGGAGAATGTTAATCTGCAGAAACTACAGGCCCAGAAGCAGCAAGTACAGGAACTTCTTGATGAATTGGATGAACAAAAAGCCCAACTGGAGGAACAACTCAAGGAAGTCAGAAAGAAATGTGCTGAGGAGGCCCAGCTGGTAAAGGCTACTTGTATCTGTACCTTCATTGTTTTTCCTACTTGTTGTTATTGTTAGGTGGCAATCTAGTCAGCAGTTGGTACATGAGGTAGATAAAGTTCATCAGAAATTACAGGTTCTTTTTAGTGAAAGGGCGTTATTTTAGAAGGGCAAACTTTTTTTAAAATTGTGATTGAAAGTATGGTGTCTGTGCCTTCAACTCTGCTCTAGCCCTCCCCAAATTACCCTTCACTACCAAAAATATTTATCAAAAATACCAAAATAGAAACTAACTAAATGTATTGCATGTATTGCACTATGGGACATTTTAGTGACATTTCTTCTTTTAATCCTCCTTTCTTCTCATTCACCTCCATATTATAGATCTCTTCTCTAAAAGCTGAAATAACTAGTCAAGAGTCACAGATTTCCACTTACGAGGAAGAGCTGGCCAAAGCTAGGGAAGAGCTGAGCCGCCTACAACAAGAAACTGCAGAATTAGAGGAGAGTGTGGAGTCAGGGAAGGCTCAGCTGGAACCTCTTCAACAGCACCTACAAGATTCACAACAGGAAATCAGTTCAGTAAGTGAAGCAAGAAGTATGCTGAAATGGACCCTCATCTGTCCTCTTAGTCAATAATACTTTAACTTCTGCTCCTTCTTTGCCTAGTTTATTAATCATGTTTTTCAGTCATTTTATACAGATAAGTGTATTGTAGCCAGTACCACACATTTTGTACATCTGTTGATCATTAGAGTAGTGGATAATAGTGTGGGCATTAGTTAAGTGGACTAGGTTTAAATGCTGACTCTGCCATTTACTAGGTGAATCACCTGTGTCAGATTCTTGATGTTTAAAACGGGAGAATTAATAATACCCCTATCTCTGAGGGATACTATGAGAATTAAATGAGGCAAAATTTATGAGATATTTTAGCACAGTATTTAGTACATAAATAGTAAGTGTTGCTTATTTTTATAAGTAATAACTTACTGTCTTCTCTTGTGGTTCTAATTTGAAATTAATTTTGCTTATTTAGAAACCTTTATTTTTTAAAATTAGGAAATTATTCCCTCTAGATACATGTGGACTCTTATGGTTGATCCCATGTATAGATTCTTTACTTTTTCATTTCTAGGCTTCTCTACATGGAGAATAACATATTATGGAATGATATGAGATGGTTACATAGGAGCATAGAGTTCATGTAATACCTTATTTTGAATTTGAGCATATTTTTATGTTGCATGTATTTCTTACAATAAATTCTATTTTGTATTTCTACTTTCTGTTGACAGATGCAAATGAGACTGATGGAAATGAAAGATCTGGAAAATCATAATAACGAATCAAATTGGTGCAGTGGCCCACACAGCATCCTTGTAAATGGTGCTACAGATTATTGTAACCTCAGCACCAGCAGCAGTGAAACAGCCAACCTTAATGAACATGTTGAAGGCCAGAACAATCTAGACTCTGAGCCCATACACCAGGAGTCTCCAGTGAGTCTGATGTTCCAAAACCATCATAATTGACTTTAGGAAAAAAGATATAGGTCAAAGTTTTGTTGCCATCATATGTAATATAAATATGTTATCATGCCTCATTTAAGGACGATTGAGATTGATTAATTTTTTTAAAGACAGAGTGAGTAATTTACTCATCCAGTAAATCTAACAGTTTTAGCTAGTGTTAAAATGTAATTTTACTGATTTATTTTTTTATAGAGCAAGTTTAAAAAACATCACTTATGCTGGCATGGTGGCAAACACTTGTAATCTCAGCACTTGGGAGGCTGAGGCCAAGAGGATTTGTGAGTTCTAGGCTAGCCTGTGCTACATAGACTCTGTCTCAAAACAAAATACAGCAGCAACAAAAAGATAATATGATTAAATTTACCTTTTAAAAATGTGGGATGGTTAGAGGCTCTTAACTCTTAGATGTTAAGGTAGTCTATGTGAGTTGATTTAGCCCAAAAATTTAAGCAGTTACAGAAAGGATGATGAGAAGATGACAGTTTGAGAGGTATTAAGGATGCAGAATTTTCCAGGCTTCATTTTATTTAGACATTGTAGTCATTAGTATATTATTCTGTATTTTAAGCACAGAAGTCAAGTTACTAGGTTTCATTGAAACATATAAGGGTGATGTGAAATGGATATTGCCCTACTTTGTAAATCTCTTTATCTAATGATCTAAATCAAGAAAACAGTGGAAACCTTTGAAGAACTTGTAATCAGAAGAGTTATGATAAGATTCATATTTTAGATCTATTCATTTGGCTTCTATAAGAAAGGTAGGTTGGAAGGGTACATCTTAAAGGCAGGAAGTTGGAAGGCTACTAAAGCAATCTGGACTATTTCTCACAATAGTGACTGTGAGAATGGAGAAGAGGGGGAGAATTTGAGAAAGAAGTTAAGAGGTAGACTAAGCAAAATTTAGAGTCCTAATCTAGTGGTAGATGACCAAAAAGGAAGTAAAGATGACCTGACAGCTTTTGGCTTAAGTGACTTTGATGCTTGGTGACGCCATTTTTCTAAGAAACATTGTGGGAGAAGAAATCACTCTATGAATAAGTTCTACTTGTCTTTTGTTGTTATTTTAATAATTTTTAGTTTTCTTTTGTCAGTTTCCTCTGCCAAGTAGAAAAGGATATTGCTGAGCCAGGTGTGGTTGTGCATGCCTGTAATCCCAGCTACACAGGAGACTGAGGTAGCAGGATCATGGTCCAAGTCTGTTCCTAGGCAGAAACACAAGACTCCATTTGAAAAAAACAAACTAAAGCAAAAAGGGATAGAGGTGTGCTAAAAGTGGTTGAGCACTTTCCTAGCAAATATAAGGCCCTGAGTTCAAACTCCAGTACCTCCACAAAAAAAAAAAAAAGCTATTGTTAGTCCATATAGCATTAGTATTTTATAGGCAGGATTGGGGGTATAGTTCAGTGGTAGAGTGCCTATCTAGCATGCACTGGGTTTGATCCCCAGCATCCAAACAAACAAATTACATATTTGTATGTATGCATGTGTATATATTTGCATATCATATATATATATATTTTTTTTTGGTAGGCAAGAAGTAGTCCTGAAATACCACCTTCTGATGTGACTGATGAAAATGAAGTAGTGACTGTTTGTCCCGAATTTGAGAATGACAGACATTCAAAAGAGGTAAAAATTTTATATTTAAATGTTCTTTTTGTTAATGTTTTAAATGTTCTTTATGATTGCAAAAATATTGATATTTCAAAGCATGTGTATCTTCTCAGTGTGGGTTATTTTATTTTTAAATGCTACCTTTTAAATTTTTGGTTCCTAAATATTTTCTTTTAATTACAAATTACTTTTAGGAAGATCCATTTAATGCAGAATCAAGTTCACTGACAGATCCAGTTGCAGATACAAACTTGGATTTTTTCCAGTCTGATCCTTTTGTTGGCAGTAAGTATCTTTGTTTTATATTACAAATTTAGCAAAAAAGGCTTTTTAGTGTATAAATTATGTAAGAATTAGGGCTTTAGTTTTGAGAGTATATTTGTTACAAAAAATGTACAGGCAAGAAGAAGAGTTTATATTCTTAAATTTGCTAGTATTTATCCTCCATGGGCAACTGAGCTCTAGAATTAAGCCTTTGATTACACCTTATGAACCCCCAATTAAGAGTATGTTTCTTCTTAATAGTAGGGGACCAAAGGAAAGAGATGCTATAGACCAATAAGTAGAGATTGTACACCCTTAATTTAACCAGTAATTATTTACTAAAAATGCCAACACCAGGCTAGGCATGGTGTCAAGTACCTGTAATCCTTGTCCTTTGAGAATGAGGCAAGAGGATTGCGAATTCAAGGTAAGGTTGAGCTTCAGAGTGAGACTCTGTCTCAAAAAAAAACGAAATGCCTACACCATTTGTTAAAAGAGTGGAGGTATTGTAGAATCAGAAATCTGATTCCTTCCCCTTAAGTTACTCATGTTTTATTGAAGAAATACACTTTGGTAAAGTGTTTGATGCCCATGTAAACTATGTTAAATATCACAAAGGTCATGGCAGAAATGAGCCCAGATATTAGAACTTTTTTTTTTTATTATTGTTAAGTTTTGCTGAGATATATAAAGGGTCACAAGATATATAAGTTGCACATTTAAAGCAACTTAAAATGTACAGGGGCTAGGGGTGTGGTTCAGTGATAGAGCTCTTGCTTAGCGTGTTTAAGGCCTTGAGTTTGATCTTCAGACTGCATAAATAAATAACAAGTAAATGTTTAAAATGTACAATTTAATAGTTTAGTATATTCACTGTTTTATAATCATCACTATAATCTAATATTGGAACAATTTTTAATCACCCCATAGAGAAACTTTACACCCAGTAGCAGTCACTTTCCATTCCTTTACCTCCCAGATTAAGCAACCACTAATTAAAAAATGAGCAAAGAGATTTAAATAACCATTTCTCCAAAGTAGATATACAAATGACCAATAAACACATTAGAAAGATGTTCAACAACATTAATCAAATCCACAGTTAGATACTACTTCATATCTGCTAAGATGGCTATAATCCAAAGAATAACCTAAATAGGTGTTAGGATGTGGAGAAATTGCAACCCACATACACTGTGAATGTGAAATGGTTCAGTTTCTTTGGGAAACATTCTTATAGTTCCTCCATCAATTGAAAATAGAATTACCAGACCAGGTGCTGGTAGCTCATTCTTACAATCCTAGCTACTTGGGAGACTGAGATCAGCAGGATCAAGGTTCAAGGCCAGCTGGGGCAAATAGTTTGAGAGACTCCATCTCCAAAATAACTAGAGCAAGCCAGGTGCTGGTGGCTCACACCTGTAATCCTAGCTACGCAGGAGGCAGAGATCAGGAAGATCACAGTATACAAGCCAGTCCCAGCAAATAGCTTGTGATACCCTGTCTTGAAAAGACCCAACACAAAAAAGAATTGGCAGAGTGGCTCAAGTGGTAGAGCACCTGCCTAGCAAGCATGAAGCCTTGAGTTCAAACCCCAGAACCACAACAAAATAAAAAATAACCAGAGCAAAATGGGCTGGAGATGTAGTTCAAACAGTAGAGCACCTGCTTTGCAAGCACAAAGCCCTGAGTCCAAACCCTAGTCCCACAAAAAATAAATAAATAGGTAGATAGATACATAAATAAAATGTAGAATTATCATTAATAATAATACACATCCAGGGAGTGTGACCTGATACACACCCAGGGAGAAGTGAAGACATATATCCATACAGAAACTTGTACATAAACCTTGAGCATCAAATCATTTTTCCTACTTTATATTGGGGTGTTTGACTTGTAAAAGCTTTTTATATATTCCAAATACAGTTCTCTTATCATATATATATGATTTGCGTATATCATATATTTGGCATTCTGTGTTGTCTTTTGTGTTCTTGATGTTATGCTATTAAGTACAAAGGTTTTTAATTTTGGTAAAGTTCAGTTTGTATCTTTTGTCTTCTGTCATTTGTGCATTTGGTGTCATATCTAAGAAACTATTACCTAAAGTAGCAAGATTTACTCCTGTTTTCTTCTAAGAGCTTTATAGTTTTAGCTGTTAATTCTAAAGCTTTAGTAAGTTGGGATCTTATTGTTCCAGTATAATTTGTTGAAGAGATACCCTTTTCTCCATGTGTTCTTAATATCCTTGTCAAAAATCCAGTGACCAAAATACAAGGTTTACCTCTGGATTCTTCAATTCTATAGATTTTTTTTTTTCTCCATTGTACCTCATTATCTTCATTTCTAAAGTGGTAATACCCCCCACTCAGTGTTACATTATACAAAAAAAAAGTATCTTTTGTTAGTAAAATTTTGCTGTTGTACTGCTCTTCCCCACTATGTGTAACTTCTTTTTGTGATCAAGGTATAGGTAGTTCTATTTCAAATTTGCTTCTTTTATGAGGTATATTGAGTTCAGCCTTTATTCTTTATTATTTTAAATATTTCATAAGATAGATGACATTCATAATTTTATTTACTTTGAAGTAGTTATTTAAAGTCACTTTGTTTGAAGAAACTTTGTCTTTGTTTTAAAATTGCCCTTTAAATAATAGTGCCACAACAATAAATAATACTGTTTTGATTTCTGCTTGATTTGATTTTATCACAGGTGATCCTTTCAAAGATGATCCTTTTGGAAAAATTGGTCAGTATATTATTGAGTTCTATCTTAGCCTTAATTCAATTCCGTTTAATTATAAGCTTATGTTGTATTTAGAAATGAGAAGTCACAAGTTGGGTAGTTATAGGAAATGAACTTCCTTTTTATTGACTTTTAAAACTATTGTAAAGCTTAGATGCTGTATGTGCCTGGCATTTTTAGAAAGAGTGGTAGAGTCTTGTGAATTTCCTTAATAAACTGTTAGCTTAACTCTTTTTAATTTGAGGTGCTGGGGATGGAACCCAGGACCTTATGCATGCTAGGCAAGTGCTCTACCACAGCTATACGCTCCAGCCCCAGCTTCATTTTTTAAAAAGTTATATCTTAATGTTGCTTTAAAAATCATGACTCTTAATTTCTCCTTATTAGCTAAAGGTTAGGTGAGCATAATGAATTCTGCATACTACTACAGGACTAGAATATAATTTTACTTTCCTAAGATGATAACCTATTCGTATTAATGGGGGATAAGGAAACACTTTGAAGAGTTAGTAAATACTGGACTTTTTAAGGTCTCCTTTTCCTGGAATTTTCATTAAAACAAAGAAAATCTTTTTTATCTCTTAGTTTTGCTTCCCAAACCTGTTTCAAAGTATTGGATATTAACCTTGAGATCAGAAAGAGGAATACATTTAAAAGTTTTTGTTGTTTTCTTTAGTTGTGATAAGCATAGGATAAGGGGACTTAAAATTGGATCCCTTAAAATTATATGGTAATTAAGAGTTGGGAGCCAGGTGCCTGGTGGCTCACACCTGTAATCCTAGCAACTCAGGAGGCAGAGATCAGGACAACCATAGTTCGAAGCCAGCCTCAGCAAATAGTTTGGGAGACCGTAGCTCAAAAAAAAAAACGTTCATAAAAATGGACTGGTGGAGTGGCTCAAAGTGTAGGCCCTGAGTTCAAAACCCAGTACCACAAAAAAAAGAGTTGGGGTTTGTTATTTATTTTTGTGTGTGTGTGGTACTAGGGATTGAATTCAGGTCCTTGTGCTTGCTAGGCAAGCACTGTACCACCTGAGCCACACCCACAGTCCATTTTATACACTAATTAAGTGAATAAGTTTAGTAGATGAAAGGCCCTATATCTGGAATCTGAAATAAAAAGTTCCTAACTTAGATTCTGTAGGAATTCAAAATGTCTTTTAATTAAGACAAGGATAATGCCTTCAGGTGATAGGAAATGTAGACTAATGATTTTTCAGTCTCTTATATTTGTGCTTTGTTTTCTTAGATCCATTTGGTGGTGATCCTTTCAAAGGTTCAGATCCATTTGCATCTGACTGCTTCTTCAAGCAATCTACCGATCCTTTTGCTACTTCAAGTACTGATCCTTTCAGTGCATCCAGCAATAATAGTAATACATCAGTAAGTAGGAAGATTAAAAACTGTTACATCGAATGGATAACAAGTGTCCTAAGTGAATTTTTTGAACATATATAATAATAAAAATATGCTCTTTTTAGATGATGTCTAATGGGCCATATAAAAATTTCTGACTCATTCAAACCCACCTTGGTTGATTACCCACTAGAATTGACTAGAATAATTTAGTGTCCCAAAAGAAGGTCCATCCTTGCAAGGGATCAAATTTTATCCCATTGACTTTTAAAAATAAGTGATTAGAAATCTGTAAGCCAGTCATAAGTAAACTTTTCATAAATGTTTTTTATATTATTGAAGAAATGAAAATTAAAAGGAACAGCGCTAATATTTTGGAAGAATAAAATCATGTATATTACTTTATAGATACATCTGGAATGTTAATCGTTAAGTAATCTTGAGTACATACGTATCTATAACAATCACTATTTAGTAACCACATATTCTGATCCAGGTACTTCTGTGTGCTTTACATTTGTTTTCTTGTTTGTTTGGGTTTTTTTGTGGGGGGGCGGGGTGGAGCAGTTCTGGGAGTCAAACTCAGGGCCTCATCCTTGCTAGCCAAGCATGCTACCACTTGAGCCATGATCCCCAGCCCATTTTGCTTTTGGTTATTTTTGAGAGAGGGTCTTGCTTTATGCCTGGACCAGTCTGATCTGTGATCCTCTTATTTATGCTTCCCCACTTAGCTGGGGATGACAGGGGCGCCATCACTGTTCCCAGGTATTGGTTGAAATGGGGTCTCAAAAACTTTTTGTCTGGGCTAGCTTTGAAATTGCAATCCTCCTGATCTCCAACTCTCAAGAAGCTAGAATTAGAAGCTTGAGCCACTGTGTCCAGCCTACATTCGTTGTTTCTAATCTTCACGTTAATGTTGCAAAGTAGATATTAGTATCTCTATTTTAAAAATAATGACATCAAGACTCAAAAAGTAACATGCCTAAGGTCATACAGCTAAAGTACTTTGTTATCACGAGGCTTGAAAAAAATTTTTATATTATGGATATTTGAAAATGCTTAAAATAGAGTAATATAAGGAAATATTTTAATAAACCTCCATATATCCATCACCTAGTTTCAATAGCTATGAATGGTTTGGGAGTTTTTTGTTTTTATTTGGAGGCTTATTTTTTGAGGTGAATGGGCAATTGATTGACAGGCACTTGAAACAAAATAGTTTTTCTTCTAATATTCTTAGATTAAGATTACTTCCCTAAAAAGGTACTTGTTTCTTTTTTATATTCTTAAATTACTTTCTTACTGTATTCAGTAAAAGAGTTACTTGACTGCTTGTATTTTCCATTGCAAAAGTGGACAAATACCTCTGTAACTAAATATTTCTGGTTTCCATACACTACTGGATACTCTGTTTTCCTCCCACACTTAGTTTGCAGTATGGACTCATTTGCCAAATTCTTCTAACATTGACTACAATCTGAGTTCTTCTCTTACTTTTTCTACCTTTTCATTCTCTACTCTTATCATTTAAAGAACAAACGGGGTAAATCAACTCTTCATAATTTAAAAATAATACATTCCATTTCTTCTTCTCCCCTGCTGAGATGTTTCTGTCATTTGTTCTACTTGCTTTTTCTTTTTCCTTCTTAGTTTTCAAAAGAAATATTGTCCTTTCTGACATCTCGTAACTACTCCATAAAAAAACCAAATGGGCAATATAATAATAGCTGCAGTTTATTTAATCTCATCTATGTCCCAGGTATGGTGCCAGGCTCTTTCTCTCATACTTCATTTAATTTATACAATAATCTTAGGAGGTTATTACTCCCCTCCCCCCATTTTTGTGATGCTGGGGCTTGAACTCAGGACTTCACACGCTAGGCAAGTGCTCTACCACTGAGGTATAGCTCCTGCCCTATTACCCCCATTTTTAAGATAAAGTAAATGAAGCTTAAAACGATTAAGAAGGTATTACTGATTGTGCCTCCAGAAATGAATCACTTCCCAAGTCTTTTCCTACTCCTTTAAGACTGGTTTCTGCTCTCTGATGGGCATAATTTATGTTGGGTTGTTTTGTTATTTTTTTCCTGGCAGCACTAGGGTTTGAACTCAGGGCCTCACACTTACTTGCTAGGCAGATTTTCTTACCGCTTGACCACTTGAACTTCCTGGACCAAGTCGTTGTTTGTTGTCTCCCCTCTTTTTTTTTGGGTAGTGGTACTGGTATTTGAACTCAGGGCCTCACACTTGCTAGGCAGGCGTTCTACCACTTGAGCTGGTCCACCAGCCCTCTGATGGTCATATTTTAAACAACAACAACAAAAAAATCCCTCCCATTTTATAGATGCTAAATTACACTGTCAAGTAGGGAGTGGATGACTGATGTAGGAGAGAGAATTTGAGTGATGAATTAGGTGACCTTGCAGGAGATTTGGAACATTAATTCTATAAAATTCTACCACTTGAATTTTAGTTAATTAACAGCAAAGAAGGGCTTGGGATGTGGCTCAGGTGGTAGACACCTGCCTAGCAAGCATAAGCTTTAAGTTCAAATACTAGTACTACCAAAAGAAATTTAAAATCAAAACAGCTGGGGTCATGGCTTAAGTGAAACTCTGAGTTCCATTTCCATTACCATTAGAGAGAGAGAAAGTCCTGGTGTGCATTCTCTCTCTCTCTCCAGTTTCATTATTAAAAGCAGCAGAATCTTTTTTAACAGAAATCTCTTTGTTTGTGTGTGTGTTTCCTCTGAGTTGATAGAATTTTAGAACTATTCTTAGACAACAATTAAAAATTGAAGCAGCAGGTTATGATATTAAGTACTAGAAAACTTAAAGAGTTAGAATAGTGTGCATCCTGGAGTAGAAAAAGGACATTAATGGAAAAACTGGTGAGATCCAAAGAAAATCTGTAGCTTATACTTTTGTATAAGCTTAGTTTTAATAGATATGCCGTGATAGTATGAAGTATTAATATTAGATATTGGATGAAGTGTGTATGGGAACTGTGGATGATTTGTAGCTCTTCTTTAAATCTAAACTCTTATGTAGATCTAAATTTTTCATAATAAAAAGTTAAAATGTATGCATCTTTATACACAGCAATATTATGAAGAAAAAGGAAATGAATACCATCAAAGTCCTCTGCAGAGGAGGGATATAATTGTGATTGGAGAAGGGTACATGAAAACCTCTTGAGGTGTTGGTAGCTTTTTGGGGGATGATTACACTGGTGTTTCCTTGAAATTTGTTAAACCATTCATGTTTCATGTGTTCTTTGGAATAGATGCTATATTCACAAGTAAAGGAATTAGAAGATAATATATATCTTTTTCATTTAGTAAGACAACTCAGTAGGGGAAAACATTTATTTGTCTTCCTTAATTAATTTAGAATTTGTTTTTTTTTTTTTTTCTAATTCTTGTGGTTGTTATTTTATTTTCTTTTTTTTTTTTTCATTTTTCTTTTATTATTCATATGTGCATACAAGGCTTGGTTTATTTCTCCCCCCTGCCCCCACCCCCTCCCTTATAATTTAGAATTTGTAATGAATTTTTGGGCCGGGGGAATGACAGTGAGGTTTCAGCTATGAACTGTTCCCTTTCTCATTCATCATGGATCTGTGTGATTTGTTTAGGTGGAAACATTGAAGCACAACGATCCTTTTGCTCCTGGTGGGACAGTTGTTGTTGCAGCAAGTGATTCAGGTATAGAAATTTATTTTATGGAATGTTAAATATTACCCTTTTCTTTGAGCTTTTTTCCCCATCCAAATATTGTTCCTACTAATTACAGATTTTAAATTATTGCATAATTATTTCCAATTGCAACCTTCCAGTAGTAATAGTGATAAGTATTTGTCTGTCTCTTCCTACTTTTCTTATTATTCATAATTCATGTTAAAGAGTATGTAGTCTATCCAATATCAGTAAAATCAACAAGAATTTTTTTGCTTTATTAAAGGTAGTGTTGCTTGGCATCTTCAAAGTCAGCATTGACTCTTACGGATCTTGGCCTAGTTTAAAGATGAGTGGCTTCTGATCGATGAGGGAAATTGTTTTACAAATACGAAGGAATTCTGTAATAATACAGAGAAAAACTAAATGTTATTCTAGCATCCAATCTTCTTGCTCCATTTATAGTATATCTTTTTTCATTTATTCTTTTAATAACCTTTTATGTAATACTCCCATTTTAAACATCAGGACACTAAGGCTCAGAACATTAACTTGATAAAGATTATATCATTTACTGGGTTCAAACCAACTGAATCAGTTTATCATAATCAAATCTAGGTCTGATGGAGTCTGGAAGCTTTTTTTCAACTAAGTAACTCTGCTTCTTTCACACTATTCATTTAAAAATAAAACAGATGAGTAAAAGTCAAAACAAAGGACGGGAAGGTAGTAGATGGAATTGACATATTCCTCCTGGAGGGATCCCCTCCTAGAGGGTCTAGAGCAATTTCTGGAAGCAAACGAAGGGATTCTGATGTCCCAAAAAATAGAAATATATTTTTTAAAAAAAGATGAGAAAAGAAAGAAAAGAAAAAAACAAAAATAATAAATAAAACATGAAAAAACAGATGAACAGACTAGCTACTGTGTGAGAGAACAAGAAATTAGAGGAAAGTAAACTCAAACATGTATACTTCGATGTCATGCTGCAAAACAGAATACTTTGTTTTTCCAGATTGCTGAAAAGAATTATGAGCATAGAAAAAAAAATAGTAAAAATGCCTTAGTAACTTGGATTCTTATTGAACAAATTTTAATATGATGAGATTTAGCACAGTGTGTTATATGTTTTCAGGTTGGAAATTAACTCCCAACATGAGTAGCAAGAGTAAGGAATGAAAAAGGCTGTTTTCTTGTAGGAAACAAGATTAATGTAATGCTGAGTATTAATTTTAACCAAAACTTAGAGCAAATGAGACTTCCAAAAGATTTGTTGTATTAGCAGTTGTTAAATTATGTCTTTTATACTCTGGAGTTAGTAGGTATAGGTAAGAACTTTCTCAATGAAACCCCAGCAGCACAGCAACTAAGAGATAGCATAGATAAATGGGACCTCATAAAACTAAAAAGCTTCTGTTCATCAAAAGAAATGGTCTCTAAACTGAAGAGAACACCCACAGAGTGGGAGAAAATATTTGCCAACTATACATCAGACAAAGGACTGATAACCAGAATATACAGGGAACTTAAAAAACTAAACTCTCCCAAAACTAATGAACCAATAAAGAAATGGGCACGTGAACTAAACAGAACTTTCTCAAAAGAAGAAATTCAAATGGCCAGAAAACACATGAAAAAATGCTCACCATCTCTAGCAATAAAGGAAATGCAAATTCAAACCACGCTAAGATTCCACCTCACCCCTGTTAGAATAGCCATCATCAGCAACACCACCACCAACAGGTGTTGGCGAGGATGCGGGGAAAAAGGAACCCTCTTACACTGTTGATGGGAATGTAGACTAGTACAACCACTCTGGAAAAAAATTTGGAGGCTACTTAAAAAGCTGGACATCGATCTACCATTTGATCCAACAATACCACTCTTGGGGATATACCCAAAAGACTGTTACTCCAGAGGCACCTGCACACCCATGTTTATTGCGGCACTATTCACAATAGCCAAGTTATGGAAACAGCCAAGATGCCCCACTACTGACGAATGGATTAAGAAAATGTGGTATCTATACACAATGGAATTTTATGCAGCCATGAAGAAGAACGAAATGTTATCATTCGCTGGTAAATGGATGGAATTGGAGAACATCATTCTGAGTGAGGTTAGCCTGGCCCAAAAGACCAAAAATCGTATGTTCTCCCTCATATGTGGACATTAGATCAAGGGCAAACACAACAAGGGGATTGGACTATGAGCACATGATAAAAGCGAGAGCACACAAGGGAGGGGTGAGGATAGGTAAGACACCTAAAAAATTAGCTAGCATTTGTTGCCCTTAACGCAGAGAAACTAAAGCAGATACCTTAAAAGCAACTGAGGCCAATAGCAAAAGGGGAACAGGTACTAGAGAAAAGGTTAGATCAAAAAGAATTAACCTAGAAGGTAACACCCACGCACAGGAAATCAATGTGAGTCAACTCCCTGTATAGCTATCCTTATCTCAACCAGCAAAAACCCTTGTTCCTTTCTATTATTGCTTATACTCTCTCTACAACAAAATTAGAAATAAGGGCAAAATAGTTTCTGCTGGGTTTTGGGGGGGGAGAGGGAGGGGGTGGAGTGGGTGGTAAGGGAGGGGGTGGGGGCAGGTGGAAGAAATGAACCAAGCCTTGTATGCACATATGAATAATTAAAAAAAAAAAAAAAACCAGCCTGGGCAAATAGTTCAAGAGACCCTATCTCGACAATACCCAACACAAAAGCCAGGCCTAGAGGAGTGACTTAAAATAGTAGAGTGCCTGCCTGGGAAGTGTGAGGCCCTGAGTTCAAACCCCAGTACTGCCAAAAAATAAGAGAAGATTTAAAGGAAAGGGAAGATGACATTAAGGATGAGGAGATGACATTAAGGATAAATCATGAGTGATTTCAGAGCCAAGCATAGCTTTTTTTTTTTTTTTTTTTTTTTTGGTAAATCTTAAAAGATTGGGCTGGGATTTTAGTAAGTAGATATGGAAAGAGTAAACTGAGCAAAGAGTGGAGGCAGGAAATAAAGAATATGTTTAAGGATAAATAGATATTTGACAAGAGCTAGTTTATGGATAGTTAAGGTTAAAATAGTTACCATTTTGAGCACTTACAGAATTCCAGCTCTCGATGTGCTAGCCATTTTCCTGTAGTTTGACTCATTTAATTTTCACAACTACATGAGATAATTGGTTTTAGGTTTATTGTATTGATATGGAAAATCAAGGCAGCATTAAATAAAGCAAATTTCCATGAGGTTAAAGAAGTAGTAATAGATGGATCCACATTCCATTGAGGGCTCTGGTTTTCCACTTGTTTCTCTCTGCCTCTTTGGTCATTCTTTTTCAGTCTCCTTTGCTGATTCTTCTTTTCCCAATATCTTAATGTTGTATGTCCCAGGCCTTAGTCCCTGACCTTTTTCTTCTCTATTTGTACTACCTTGAGTCTGGTTTCATGGCTTCAAATACTATCTATCTGCTAATTTATCTCTATCCACATCTTTTTCCTGAACTCTAGTCTCATATATCCAACTATCTATTTGATATTTCTGTTTGAATATATCTGACACATCTAACACCATCTTATTCAGTGATACCGATTTCTCCATGTACTTCATGTAACTGGGATCATAAAGTATTAATCCCTTTTTTGACTCACTTACTTTAATTAACATAATGTTTCAAGGTTCATCCCTATTGTAGCATGTATCAGGATTTTTTTCCTTTTTAAGATTGAATAATATTCTATTATATGTGTATTCTACATGTTGTTTATTTATTTGATTTTTTTTTTTGGTACTGAAGCTTGAACTCAGAGCCACTCAGAGCTCTGAGAGCTCTCACTGAGAGCTTTTTCTGTGATGGGGTTTTTCAAGATAGGGTCTCATGAACTATTTGCCCAAGCTGGCTTTGAACCACGATCCTCCTGAATAACTAGGATTGCAGGTGTGAGCCACCAGTGCCCAGATCATCTGATAATTAACACTTGAATTGTTTCCTTGCTTTGTCTACATGAGTAATGCTGCTACGAACATGAGTGTACAAATATCTGTTTTGAGTCCATTTTTCATTTTTTGTTCTGCTAGAATTTGAGAAATAGAATTGTTGGTTTATACAGTAATTCTCTTTCTAATTTTTTTAAAAAACTGAACAAAAGATTTAATAAACAAATCTTTCTAATTTTTTGGCAAACTACCATACTGTTTTCCCTCAGCAGTTGTAACATTTAAATTCCTAAAAATAGTGCACCAGGGTTCCAGTTTCTCCACACCCTTGTCAACATATTACTACTTTCTGTTCTCGAGTAATAGCCATTTTAGGAGATGTGAGGTGGTATCTCATTGATTTGTTTTGTATTTCCATAGTACTGTCTGTTCAAGTCCTTTGCTCCTTTTTAAATTGGGTTGTTTGGACTTTTTGTTTTTGAATTGTAAGAGTTTTTATATTATTAAAAAACCCCTGTCAGATACATGATGAGCAAATATTTTCTCCCATTCCGTAGGTTACCGTTTTATTCTGTTGATACTGTCCATTGGTGCACAAAAATACTTAATATTGATGCAGTAAATTTTATCTGTTTTTTTAATGCTTGTGCTTTTAGTGTTAAAACCAAGAAGGTATTGCTAAATCCAATGTCATGGATTTTTTTGTTTGTTTGCTTCTTATCTTTATGATCATATTATATAGCTATCACTTTATAGTAACTTGTTATAATTTAAAGTCTTTTGCAAATCTCATAAGCTTAAAAAGTCTTTTTAATTCTAAAAAGTATATAATAGATAACTGAAAATAAAAGGCTGAGAATTAAAACATACCATTAGAATAGACTACTTAGCTACAAGGTAGACTGTAAGAGTAAAAGTAAGAAAGGCACTAGTAAAATTAGAAAACAAGTTACAAAATAGCTATAGTAAGACCTTACCTATCAATTATTTTAATATAAATGGATTAAATTCTCCAATTAAAAGACATATAGAGTGATTAAACAGATTTTTTAAAAAGGACAAAAGAAAAAAGAACACCACAACAGACCTAGCTTGCATGTTGCTTATAAGAAACTCAGTTCACCTATAAGGACTGAAAGTGAAGGGCTGGGTATAAATGGAATCCATAAGAAACCAGGAGTATCCATACTTATATCAGATAAAATAGATTTTAAATCAGAAGCAATAAAAATAGACAATAAAGGTAATTATATAATGGTACTGGGGTCCATTCTGCACCCAAATATATATAAAGCAAATATTAACAAACTTAAAAATAGAGATAGACTCCAATATAATAATAGTTGAGGACTTAACACCCACTTTCAGCAGTGGATGTATTTTCCAGATGAAAATCAACAAAGAAACAGCAGAGTTAAATTGTACCCTAGACCAGTTGATCTAAAGTATTGTTCAGATCCTCTATTTCCTTATTGATTTTCTGTGTATTGTTTTATTCACAATTGAAAGTAGGATACTTAAGTCTTCTACTGTTACCATAGAGCTATCTGTTTCTTCCTTTAATTTTGGTGATATTGCTTTATATACTTAGGAGCATTGGTATTTATGTATATATATTTACAAATGTTATGTCATCTTGATAATTTGCCCCTTTTACATGTCTTTAGATTTAAAGTAAATCTCTTAAACTAGGTAGGGTTGTGCACACCTATAATCCCAGCCCTTGGGAGGCTGAGGCAGAAGGATTATGAATTTGAGACCAGCCTGTGCTTACATAGTAAGACTTAGTCTCAGCAAACCACTTATACAGAGCATATAATTGGGTTCTTTTTGTTTTTACTCATTCCGCCAGTCTATGTCCTTTGATTGCAAAGTTTAATTCATTTACATTTAAAGTAATTACTATAGAGAAGGATATGTTATTTCTGTTTTAATATTTGTTTTCTGTGTATCCTATAGTTTTTGTCCCTTAGTTCCTTCCTTACTATATTTCTTTACGTTTAGTTGATTTATGTAGCTAATAGCAGTACATTTGATTCCCTTATTTCCTTTGCTGTTTTCTCTGCGATTTCCATGAAGATAGCATAAAACATCCAAAAGTTATAGCAATCTTTGTGTAAACTGATACATGCTAGCTACTTGGAAGGCTGAGATGAGGAGGATTGTGCTTCGAAGCCAGCCTGGGCAAAAAGTTAGTGAGACCCCATCTCAACCAGTAGTGGGACATGGTGGTACATGCCTGTCATCCCATCAATGACAAGAAGCTTAAAATAGGAGAATCATGGTCCAGGCCAGTCCGGGCAAAAAGCAAGACCCTAGGTCCAAAATAACCAGAACAAAAGGGCTAGATGCTTAGCTCAAGTGGTAGAGCACCTGCCTTGCATAAAGCCCTAAATTTAGACCCCAGTGTCAAAAAATAAAAACCCCTGATAAAACTTAATTTCAGAAAGCAGGGTACAGTGGCTCACACTTGTAATCCCAGCTAGTTGGGAGACTGAGATCGAGACGATCACAGTTGGAGGCAAGCCCTGGCAATAGCGTGCAAGATCCCAACTCCAAAATAACCAGAGCAAAATGGACTGGAAGTGTGGTACAAGTGGTAGAGTGCCTGCCTTGCAAGCACAAAGCCCTGAGCTCAAACCTCAATCTCCTCCCCAACACCCCGCAAAAAAAGCTACCTTCCTTAAAACTGAAAGGAACCTTAGACATACAAGCCAGTTTTTTGTTTTGTTTTGTTTTGTTTTAGAGATAGGGTCTTGCTTTGTAGCCCAGGTTGACCTTGAACTTTCCTTTCTTCACATCCCCAAGTGCTGAGATTATAGGCATACACTGCCAAACTCATCTCAGTTTTCATATTCCACAAAACTAGCTTCTAAAGAAGTTGTCAGCTGGGTACCCGTGGCTCACGCTTATAATCCTAGTTACTCAGGAAGCAGAGATCAGGAAGATTGCTGTTTGAAGCCAGCTCTGGCAAATAGTTTGAGACACTATCACAAAAAAAAAATCCTTCACAAAAAAGGCTGGTGGAGTGGCTCAAGGTGTAGGTCCTGAGTTCAAGCCCCTGTGTTGCAAAAAAATGAAAAGAAGTTGTCAGAGAATTGGCAAATTCCAGTTTCACAATCTTAAATTGTCAATCTTTTAAAAACTGCAATTTAACTAAGCGTATGCATTCATCTATGTTATTTTAAGAAATTAGAGTTGCTTTAAAGTGCTGTAAACTACCTGAGATTGCAATATTCCTGTTTAAAAATGTGTGTGTTGTATTTATTGCCTTGAATGAATTAACTTTTTCAAATGGGGCAACCAAAATCAGGTACAGAAGTAAGTTGGACCACTAACTTTAAATGTTAGTGTTAAAAATTGTTTCATTATCCTTGTCATTGTGTTAAGAAAACATAAATTTGAACTTAAGTGAATTTAAAGTTAGAAAATTCTGCTTACTTGTTTCATATTTTGGGATTCAATGTAAAGTTTCAGGATCTTTATTGATTTGATTTTCTGACACTATGGAAGAGAAACTGAGCCCCAAGGTCACATGTCAGTTTGTTTCTGAATTCATATTGATCTTTCCACAGTGTTTTCTTCTCTGGTGTACTTTTCTACTATGGAAATAACATAATTAAGAAGTCCTTGGAACCCAAAATTTGAGGAAGGGCAGGAATATTGGGAGGATAGGGGAAACAATGAAAGGGAAAATATTGACTAGGGAAATGAAAGCAGGTCTGGGAGAATAGCTCAGTTGTAGAGCCCTTGCCTAGCATGCAGAAGACCTGAGATTTGGTTGCCAGTAACACACATAAATACACATACACCCAGGAAACTTAAAATGGTCCATGAACACTTTGGTAGTGGGGGAGATAATTCCACACTTCAAATTTACTGGGCTGTTACTCCAACAAGAGCAAAAATAATTAGGGAAGAAGAGTGATTTGAAGTACCACAAGCGGTGACTTTGGAGATCATCAAGTACAGCAGCTTTTTGATCCCCTTTATTTATCTATATATTTTTTTTTGGTGAGACTAGAGTTCGAACTCAGGGCTTCATGCTCACGTAGTAGGCACTTTACCACTTGAGCCACACCTCCAGTCCATTTTTCTGTGTATGTTTTAGAGATAGGGTCTCATGAATTATTTGCCTGAGCTGGTCTCAAATCATGATCCTCTCAATCGCAGTCTCCCAAGAAGCAAGGATTATAGGTGTCAGCCACCAGCTTCCTTTATGCTTTTAAAAATTATTGAGGACCCTCATAGAGCTTTTGCTTATATAGGTAATGTCTATAAGTATTTACTATATTAGAAATTAAAACAAAGAATTTTAAAAATATTCTTTTAGTGCTGCAGTGTGGCTCAGTGGTACTTGTACTTGCCTAGGCCCTGGGTTTGATCCCTAACACTGCAGGAAAAAAAATACTTAAATCATTTAAAAACAACACTAGGAGTGAGATACAATGATATACATCTGTAGACCCACCTACCTGGAAGCTAAGGCAGGAAAATTGAGAATTCAGCGCCAGCCTTGGCAACAGTAAGACCTAACGTCAGATCAATAAAATGATACGAAATTTAAAAATAAAATTTAAAGATAATTTCAAACAAAAAATGAGAAGAATAACATTGTTTATACATTTTTGCAAAATTCTTTAATATTTAACTTAATAGAAGACAGCTGGGTCTGCATATATACTTTTATCTGCTGTACTATGTTCTTTTAGTTGAAGTATGTGAAATGAAAAAGATTTGGCATCATACAGATATGTAGTTGGTAAAGGGAGGAGTATTTTTTTTTTAATTTTATTATTCATATGTGCATACAAGGCTTGGGTCATTTCTCCCCCCTGCCCCCACCCCCTCCCTTACCACCCACTCCACCCCCTCCCTCTCACCCCTACCCCCTCAATACCCAGCAGAAACTATTTTGCCCTTATCTCTAATTTTGTTGTAGAGAGAGTATAAGCCATAATAGGAAGGAACAAGGGTTTTTGCTGGTTGAGATAAGGATAGCTATACAGGGAGTTGACTCTCATTAATTTCTTGTGCGTGGGTGTTACCTTCTAGGTTAATTCTTTTTGATCTCACCTTTTCTCTAGTTTCTGGTCCCCTTTTCCTATTGACCTCAGTTGCTTTTAAGGTATCTGCTTTAGTTTCTCTGCGTTAAGGGCAACAAATGCTAGCTAATTTTTTAGGTGTCTTACCTATCCTCACCCCTCCCTTGTGTGCTCTCGCTTTTATCATGTGCTCAAAGTCCAATCCCATTGTTGTGTTTGCCCTTGATCTAATGAGGGAGGAGTATTTTTAAAACTTTTCATGTAGTTATAGATACTCTTTTTTTGATACTGTATCAAAATTCAAGAAGTTCTAGTGTCTTCAAAGTTAGTTACAATGTGGAATATGAAACTATATTCATGAGCTTTTCATAATCTGTTACATTAAAATCCATTAGTTTACTTTCACATTTTGAATGAATTTTTTTACCCATATGTAATTTTTATAACAACATTCATTATTTATTTTGGAAAATATTGGTTCACTGAGTTATGTATGTTTCCTAATGTTGACACATTTTATAGACAATATTATTGAGATCACATTTGTTAATATCATGATCCAGCCCATCAGAAAAGTCCTTAAGGATTGGTATAATGTTAAGCTTGCATGTCAGATACAAGCTTTCCAAACTTCTAATTCTTATTAGAAAGCTTGGATTTTATCTGCAGCAGTACTCTTATTTTCCCAAAAGTGGTAGACTCACTTTACTTTGGTGAAAATGTCTTACAAATACCCAAGCTAAATAACCATAGTTTGTGTCAGTTCTTTGAAATAAAAAAATGCTGTTCTGTGAGTAAAAGCAGCATTGATACCCAACAGAAGTGCTGTATGTTTATTTCCCATTTGTGACTCAGAAGTTTTAAAAATATATACCTAAGTGCCATGATTTAATAAAATTAATGATTTTTATATCAAGGCAGACACTCGTGATTGCAACTGGGTTGGGATTTTTTGTCGTCTCCCCCTCTCACCACCACCCCCATCCCCTGCTAAGTTTGTGATAGTGAAAAATGTAGTGGCTACCTACCAGTGTGATACGGTGCATCAGTAGTTTACCACCATTGGTTTTATTACCTTGGTACAGGCATTAACCCAGTGAGAAAGGCGTTTTAATGTTCTTGAAATAGCTTTGACCTTACAAAAGGGAGTTTGGGAACCTCCAGGATCCATGCATCATACTTTGAGAACCATTGATTTAACACATTGTAAAAGATTTTCTTGTTCCTGTACATTATGTGTCTCTGTTCACTTAGTACAGCTTGCTTCCTGTCATTTTATTCAAGTTAGAAACCAGAATAATTTGAAAGCACTGGAGGAGAAGCAGGAAAGTAGGGACTTGGTCTCTTTAGTTCTAAACTTTTTCCTGGTGCTTCTGCCCTTCTCCCATACTTCTAGTGGTGGTGATGTCCAGTGCTGTGCCTTCACCTATAGTCTTGTTTCCTGATAACTCCTGGGCCTACTACTCTGTTCCTGAATGCTCTCCTGAGCTCCAATGCCTTGATTTGAAGTTACTTGCGGCAGGGCTGGTGGTGTGGCTCAAGTGGTAGAGCTGCCTGCCTGGCAATTGTAAGGTCCTGAGTTCAAATCCCAGAACTACAAAAAAACCCCCAAAAAACCAACCAACCAAACAAATCAAGTTGCCTGCTGCATATTTTCCTTTATATGTCCTAAAGGCGCTTCATGCTCAACATTGTTTAAAATTGAAATAATCATCTCTTCCAATAAGTCTCTTCTCAAAAACATAAATAAAAAAGCAAATCTGTACCTCCTCCTGCATTTACTCTATATTAATAACACTATTATCAGCCCATAACCAGTCATCATAGATTTCTCTGACAGTCCTCATATTCAATAAATTACAAAGTCTTACTGTCTTAGTCCAAATAGAATCTAATTATTCTTTCCTCTTTATGCTTGCTTTGTTTGACCCTCACTATATTTTATCAGGACTAGTATATTAAATAGCCTCTTAATTGGTCTCTTCATCTACCAGTACAATGTTCACATCACTGACAGAATTACATTTCTGAATACGAACCATGTTACCACAAATCTGAGTCACTAGCCCTATGCTCCAGGTAGGTAGGTAGGTAAGTAGAGAAAGTGGGGAGTGAGGCATATATGCAAATATTACATACGTATGATCTTTTCTTTTGATGTCACAGATACATCTGAAAGTAAAGTCATGCATGCTATGAAATATAAAACAACACTGAGCTGGGCATTGGTGGCTCACATCTGTAGTCCTAGTGCTTCGGAGGCTAAGATCAGGATTGTGGTTTGAAGCTAGGCAAATTGTTTGCAAGACCCCATATCCAAAATAACCAGAGCCAAATGGACTAGAGGCATGGCTCAAGTGGTAGAGCACCTGCTTTGCAAATGTAAAGCCCTGAGTTCAAATAGCAAAAAATAAAACAAAAACACTGAACATTTCTCTAGATATCCCATCTCTGTTAATAGTGTCATCATCTCCTTAGCTGCCCAAGCAGAACCCTGGGAGTTATCCTAAGTTGTATTCTTATTCTCCTACCCCAAATTTCCAAGGCGTAGCAGAGGACTACCAATTGGCTGCTGAAGAAATGTACAAATAATCTATTTCAGGGCTGAGGGCATGGCTCAAGTGGTAGAGTACCTACCTACGAAGCACAAGGCCCTTGGTTCAAACCCTAATATTGCTAAATAAATTTTTAAAAATAAATAAATAAAAATAATCTGCTCAAACCTCCTAATTATTGTAAGATTTTTTTAAATCAAGCATTGCATATTTATTCCACTTGTTTTTCCAACCCCATTAGATAGGCACCGTTATCTATTATAAAATGAGAGGTTGATTCAACAACTACAAGTTGATCAATTGACTTAATTCCAGTGAAGGTGATTAAATAGAAAAATACTGACTCAAAGCCAGTTGGTAGTTGCAAGTCAAGCATGAATAAGGGGTAAAAAATCAACTATATCTGATCTTCAGAGCTTCCTCCCTCCCATTTCACAAGTCGTTGGGCTGAAGTGGGTGTGGAATATGTGTCTCACAACCTGCTTTGGCTCACAGTGGTACTTTTGCAGTTTTGTCTGTATACCTGTAGATCCCCATAGTTGTTTTCCTCATTCTGAAATAAAGCAGTGTTAGCTGATGGAAATACTTTAAAGAATATACTGAAAAGTGCCAAGGCAGTGCTGCAGGTGGCAGGCACTCTGTGATTCCTCCCAGGTCCAGGAGGAACTCGTCATGCATCAGCTCTGGGGAATGAAGGTGTGCAGACCCTGAAGACTCTTCTCTTGAGGCCAAGAGATCATACCTGCTTGTACTTGCTGGTTTCAGAGGTTTCCACCCATCGTGGCAGATGGGGTTTGGAAGAGCAGCTCACATCGTGCTGGACAGGAAACAGAGTGCAGCCTGTCATAGAGTTTGAATTGAGTGGAAATATAAATCAGAGACATGCTCCAGCTCTCTTCTTGGGAAGGATTCTTTTAGTCAGGTGTTTTCATTTTTGTTTTTTTTGTAAGTTCTTATAGTTAAGTTGACAAATCTGTGTTTTCCCTCATCTTTATGTATGTATGTTTGTTTTTAGTAACAACATAAGCTTTCCCCTATATTGTTTTCTTGAATTTCATTACACTTAACAAACTTGCAGTTGTGGAGATATGAAAATGATGAACAAGTTATTTTAAGTCATTTATGTCAGTGGTCCTTAAATACCTATTAAACTTTAGGAAAAAGAAAACTAGTAGATTTTTAATGTATTTGTTTATTTTGTTTACTTGTTCATAAAATCCCAACACCTGGTAACCACTGAGACTCAAATTTAAGTGACATGCATCATGCATACCCAGTGCCACAAACACATGACATTTGTTTGTGTTATTCCCACCACTATGCTCTTACTCTTTTCTCCCACCAGGAAATTAGCATGTAACCAGCAAAAATGTTAATCTCATAAGGCAGAGAAATTGTAAGCTTTTAAAATCAGTTTTTTTTAAAGTAATTTTCTTTTTTTTTTTTTTTTTTTTTGCTGTACTGGGGGTGGTGTTGAACTCAGAGCCTCACACTTGCTAGGCAGATACCCCACTACGTGAGCCATATTCCCAGTCCAAAAAATAAATTTTTGTTCTTGAAGGTAAATGATATATCATTCCACTCTTACCTCTAAAATATAGTTGTTATTATAGTGATAAAGAGATTAAGTATTTTTAATACGTTGCCCCACATTGAGTTTTCTTTAGCATTTGCCTGCTCCTGGTGGATAGATACATATTGCAAGTTATGAAAGAAAACTAGCTAAAAAAAAAAAGCAAAATCTGGGATGTGCATACCTTATTTAACTTCAGACTGAAAAAATGAGGAATCTTCCCAACTAGTGATTAAAGCCATATAATATTCTCAGGAAACAGGAGTTTCTTTGCAGATGCATTTTTCCAGAGTATCTTTGACTCCAGCAGGAGTAAAATGCCAAGTAGGTTTTACTTTTTATAGGCAATAACTTGGGCTCAAAATACTAATGTCTGTGTATTTTACTAGTCTTAACCCCTGCTGTCTTTCACATTTCTTCTTCGAATTTTTCCATTTCCACATACCATAGGCTATGACTGTGTCTTTAAGGCTGCTCAATGTTTGAATGGAAAAATGTGTACATGTGAGCAGATCTGAATTTATGTGTGTGTGTGTGTGTGTGTCTCTTCCCACCTACCCCCTTTCACTCCCTTTCTTTTCACAAGTGAAAAGAAAAGTGAACTCTTTATCTCTTCCACATAAACCTAAGTATTGCTTCTTTTTTGTTTTCTTTGAACTTTAACACTTATTGTATAGTAATTGTACACATGTGTATCACATAGTGAAGTCATGAGTTCCTTGAAGATAAGCACTGTGTCTTATTCCCCTCTAAATCTCTAGTCTTGGACATGATAGATGCTTAGTAAATGTGAGAGTTTAGATAGGTCAGCGAGGGAGAAAATGAATTGGAGTTCAGTTTAAGAAAATAATTGGATCCTTTATTGATGAGCAACAGCTATATTTTAAATTGTTCAGAATATTTCTTGAAAATTTTCTGTGAGATTGAACTTCATTATCTGAAGGGTCATGGGGTTGGGGGAGATTTCTTCCTCCTCAGTATTCTGTGGTAAGTAGCTACTCTTTAATGGATTTTTATTTTGTGGGCCTTAAATCTAGTCTACCTTATTCCTTGTTGGTCAGCTGGTTGTGCTAAGAAATGATATGGTATCTATTTGGAGGATCTTTAATAGATAATTTCTGTCCCCCCCCCTTTTTTAATTGTTGTGCTGGGTAGGAGTACACTGTAGCATTTACAAAATTCTTACAATATATCAAATATATCATACTTGAATTCATCCCCTTCACTCCCCATTCTTGGAATAGTTTCAACAGGTATCATTTTTCCATTTACATACATGTGTACTCAGTATTTGCACTATATTCACCCTTCCACACCCTTTCCCCCCTCTCTCTGGTCCCAGTGGTAACAACCCTGTCCCCCAAAGCAAGACCTTTTCCTCCCTCCTGTTCTCTGATTTTGTAAAAGACAAAAAAAAAATGACATTTTTGTTTGTTTAAGATATCTACATAGGGAGTTTCCTTGTGACATTTCCATGTATCCCTTTTTATTTCAGTGTATGTGTTTATTGCCTTTATTTTTAATGAAATAGTATTGGTGAGTTTATATTTACATTTAAAGCCTAGATCTGCTGTTCATAGCCTCTGTATGCAGCAAAAGGACTATGTCTCTCACATAGTCTGAACAAGTTCACACACAGTGAATCCTTTGAATTTCTGGCCGGGTCTCTGCTTCACATCCCATTATCACTATCTGAGAAATTTTTTGCTAAAGTCTTAATTCTTCAATTTAGGTAAAACTGTTTTGTCATTCATCTAGGATATATTTCCTTAGTGTTTAAACCAGTGCTGACTAGGTAATTTATGAGGGAAGTGTAGGAAACTCTTGAGTAAACTATATATTCTTTGTATAGAAATATCTTGGTTTACCTCTCTCACAATGTGCATTTCAGAACATTTCAGTCAAACTTAAGGCACCTTTTTTGCCACACATATTGTAACTTCTTATGTAAAGACTGTGGGGTGAGGGCAGAGAAAAGGAATGAGGCAGACAAATTTCAGTCCCTTCAGTGAAAGGAGCCCAACTCCTTTTCCCTGGCCACTTTTCTACCAATTGGGATAGTTCTACATATTGCTTAGGTTGTACCTCAGCTGCTTCAGTATCAGGAGTACAGGAAGAGGAAGAGAGGGAAAAGAAAGTCTGAAACAGCACCCATGGTGAGACTGAGACCAGGCAATGGGGGTTCAGGATTTCCTGTAACTCTGAAATTCTAAACATGCTCATTAGGATCAGTGTTGCCTAAAAGACTGATTTTTTAATGCATCTGTCCACTCCCCTTACCTTCTTCTGCTATCCCATCACTGTCTTGTTGACCAAGCAATTAAAAATAATACATTAAACCTGCCTTATTGACAAATTTATTACATACTGTTTTGACCAAATGTGGTAAAAAATTTTTTTTTAAATCAAAAGAGATTTTAAAAACAAAATTTTTAATTCCCATGCACACATTATCCAGGTCAGTTGATAAAGAGAAACTCTCAGTCAATTCCTTGTTATCAGTTGTGTTTACATTGATTTGTGATCTGCTGAGTGTTTCCCTGCCCTTGATTTTGTGAAAGTCTGTCTCCTTAAAATCAAATGATACCCAAAAAGCAAGGTAAAACTTACGGTAAGCCAGAAAGGGCATGTAACATGCTTAATTTAAGTGAGAAAGTGAAAATACTAGATTTGCTGAAAGATGGCATGTCTTTAGTAGAAGTTGGGTGGTGTTATGGGAAAAATGAATTAAGCGCCCATAGTACTATAACTCTATACATGCTAGGCATTCATGGTTTTTCGCAGTCTCATTGGACCCATATACCTGCAGATACCAAGGATCCTACTGTATACCTTTTTACTCCCCTTCTGTTTATATCCTTGCTATACTCATTTCTAGAGATGTAGGCACACTTCACACAGTGTATAGGTGAGCACACTTTTGTTCTAAGAGTGGTTTGATACAGAGTTGGTGTAGAACAAGAGGAATATTTTGTACCTCTTTGGTCTTGTATTTATTTGTTAGTTTGTTTGCTTGCTTGCTTGAAATGCTGGTGATCAAACCCAGGGTCTCTGCATCCTAAGCAAGTGCTCTACCACTGACCTACATCCCCAGCCCTTGCCTTCTCTTTTGCAAGTCTCTTTCCCCTCTTTCTTTTCTAACTCCTTCCTTTGTTTGTCTCTACCTTCTTATACTAGGGCAGTATTCTTTGGTGTTATTGGTGGTCTTTATGCCTGAATAGGTGAAGCCTATCAAAGAGTAGGTCAGTTTATTACAATGAAAAATATCAGTCTGACTGGGTGCTGGTGGCTCACATCTATAGTCCTAGCTAGTTGGGAGGCTGAGATCAGGATTGCTGTTTAAGGCCAGACCAGGCAAATAGTTTGTTAGACCCTATCCCCAAAGTAGCCAGAGCAAAATGGACTGGAGGTGTGGCTCAAGCTGTAGAGCACCTGCTTTGCAAGCGTAAAGCCCTGAGTTCAAACCCCAGTCCCACCAAAATAAGTAAATAAAAACGTCAGTGTACTTGAAAGTGCACTTTGTTAGAAGAGATAACTTCTCATGCCTGTGGAACATTTGTTAAGTAATGCTTTTGCAGTTACTGTTCCTTCTATCCAGCAACCTGCTTTCTTTCTCTTGCCTCCTTGTATTTGGCAAACCTCATTACTTTCAGAAGACCTCATTCAAAAGTTCAAATGTGATAGTTGCTTTGCTACTTTACCTGATTCTCCCAGGCAGTTAGTGGCTCCTCTTATAGGGTTTTCATACCTCTGTATTAGCCATACAGTACTGCTTATTATTTGTTTCAATGTCCTTCATTAGAGCTTTGCAAGGGTAGGAACTGTATCCTTATTTTCTTGGACTTGGTGTATAGTCAACAAATATTTGATGACTGTCCTTTCTTCATGGAATAGGACTGCTTTTCTGTTTTTAAGGACCTTCCCATTTAATACAGGTGATTGTCAGTCACAAATAACCATGATACAAACTAGACTTAGTAATTGTCATGGAGAATGAAGAAATCACCTCTTGATTTGGAAATTAGTGACACCTAGGGTACTTTAGGCTTTATAGATGAGATAGCATTTAAAGTGGGCCTTGAAGGATGAGTGTGAAATGTGGAATTAACTGTATCTAACTTTTGGTGGTATGTGTGTGTGATACTGGGGGGTTGAACTCAGGGCTTTTTTTTTTTTCTTTTCATATGTGCATACAAGGCTTGGTTCATTTCTCCCCCCTGCCCCCACCCCCTCCCTTACCACCCACTCCACCCCCTCCCTCTCCCCCCACCCCCTCAATACCCAGCAGAAACTATTTTGCCCTTATTTCTAATTTTGTTGTAGAGAGAGTATAAGCAATAATAGGAAGGAACAAGGGTTTTTGCTGGTTGAGATAAGGATAGCTATACAGGGAGTTGACTCACATTAATTTCCTGTGCGTGGGTGTTACCTTCTAGGTTAATTCTTTTTGATCTAACCTTTTCTCTAGTTCCTGGTCCCCTTTTCCTATTGGCCTCAGTTGCTTTTAAGGTATCTGCTTTAGTTTCTCTGCATTAAGGGCAACAAATGCTAGCTAATTTTTTTAGGTGTCTTACCTATCCTCACCCCTTCCTTGTGTGCTCTTGCTTTTATCATGTGCTCATAGTCCAATCCCCTTGTTGTGTTTGCCCTTGATCTAATGTCCACATATGAGGGAAAACATACGATTTTTGGTCTTTTGGGCCAGGCTAACCTCACTCAGAATGATGTTCTCCAATTCCATCCATTTACCAGCGAATGATAACATTTCGTTCCTCTTCATGGCTGCATAAAATTCCATTGTGTATAGATACCACATTTTCTTAATCCATTCGTCAGTGCTGGGGCATCTTGGCTGTTTCCATAACTTGGCTATTGTGAATAGTGCTGCAATAAACATGGATGTGCAGGTACCTCTGGAGTAACCTGTGTCACAGTCTTTTGGGTATATCCCCAAGAGTGGTATTGCTGGATCAAATGGTAGATCAATGTCTAGCTTTTTAAGTAGCCTCCAAATTTTTTTCCAGAGTGGTTGTACTAGTCTACATTCCCACCAACAGAACTCAGGGCTTCTTGCCTGCCAAGCAGGCATGCTACCACTTGAGCCACTCTACCAGCCATAACTTTCTTATTTCATAAGTTTTTTATAAAAATAATTTGGCTAGATGTGGTGGTACATGCCTTTAATTCCAGCACTCAGGAAGCTGAGACAGGGCAATTGTGAGTTTGAGACTAGCCTGACATGTACATAGTGAGGCCTGCTTCAAAAAATAAAAACACAAAATTTAAATTCATAGGAACTGTATTATTTGATGTGTATTCTAGAGTCTTAAACATTTTACCAGAAGTAGTTTTCCTGTTTGAATCATTAACCATTTGATTTATGCAAAGGAAAGCATCTTATGAAATTATCAGTGTACACCCTTTCTTTGTAGGCATCAGTCATAAATTCAGGTATTAATATTTGGGATTAGATATGTTTCATCTATCTGAATATATCCAAACAAAAGTAGACATGAAATTTGAAATCTTTCTGACCCATTCCAGTGATTTTCTTCACTTATTTTAGCCACAGACCCCTTTGCTTCTGTATTTGGAAATGAATCATTTGGAGACGGATTTGCTGACTTCAGCACATTGTCAAAGGTAATATGCAATGGTTAGTGGGAAAGGAAAAGATGTTTCCTTCTGTCACAGAACCAGTTCCTCCTTTTAATTGCAGAACTCTCTTACAGCAACTTGATTGCAATAAGTCATAGTAAATGTTGATCTCAGATAGAAATGAAAGATAAGCTGCAAAATAATCATGTTTCTATATGTAAACAAACTATGGTGGTAGTACAGGCAATAATAATTTATCACTGAAAGGTTTGCTTAACAACATCGTATTTCGAGTCTTTCTGTTTAAACATGTTTCTTCCAATTGAACTGCATTTCACCCTGTATGCTGTCTGGGCATGCTTTCTCTATTAGTTACTTGATTGTATGCTCTGAAATTATTAGGGTCTACCAAAATATTAATACACAAATCCCAGAACTAAATGTCCACTGCCTATTTTCTCATGTAATTCTAGTATTGATTCAGGCCAAGAAAGAAGGATTTGAAGGTGTACCAAATTGTGTATATTTTAAGTCCCTAAGAACATTTGGCAATATCTAGAGACATTTTTGCTTTTCACAAGTAGGTGGAGGATGCTATTCATACCTAGTAGATAGAGGCCAAGGATGCTGTTAAACATCCTGCAATACACTGCCCATCCCCTCACAACACATAATTATTCTAGCCCAAAATTTCAGTAGTGCCACTGTCAAGAAACACTGACCTAAATAAATCTAAAATCATAAATTGATTCATTACAGAAAAGGCAGTCTTTGATTATTCCATCATTTGAAAGTCAGGACCTTCAGATCCACATTAAGACTTAACATTCCATGAGATCAGTTTGCTTTAAAAAATTGACTTTTAGTTTGCCTTTATAGTTTGTTTAGATGCTATTTTCTTTGCATTTGTACTAAATCTTTCCAATATTTAAGTGCATTGGGAAGCATGGAATCAGTAACTTCTTTCATTATCATCTGAATATTCATTTGAGGAAATGTATACACATCCACTTAAAAAGGGCCTTAGGTGGTTTTGCAGTGAAAGTTGCTTGAAGTTTGACAAGCCTTCAATCCAGAGTTGACTTGTTTTGGTATGACTTGTTCTTTATAAGTGGTGATGTAAAAATCACTATTCCTGTAATTTTTTCTTAAGATCCTGTTTATCCTTGAATGCAAAGTTAAAATGCTCCTATGCTCTAGGAGTTGAAATAAATAAAGCTGCATAATACTTTACTTTTCAAATGCTATGTGACCTTGCACATAAATACTTCTTTTTAAACAAAGGTCAACAATGAAGATCCTTTTAGTTCAGCTGCATCAAGTTCTGTAAGCAATGTGATCATTTCAAAAAATGTGTTTGAGGAAACATCAGTCAAGAGTGAAGATGTACCTCCAGCACTGCCACCAAAGATTGGAACTCCAACAAGACCCTGCCCCCCACCACCTGGTATGAGAGTCAGTGCTTTTCCTAAATCAACTCGATGCCTTTTCGTTTTCTAAAAATATTGTGTGGGGCTTACTTACATACTGTATAAAGGGTCTCAAACAAAACAAGTCAAACACATATCAGAAACTTGTGCTGTCATTTGTTTTGACCTCAGTTCCATAAAGAGACATGTGCCTGAGAAGCCAGCATGTGTAACTGACATGAACTGCCTTTCTGGCAGGAGCTTTATTTTTTTTTTTTTCCTCAATTATTTCAGAGAGGTAGAAAAGGGGGAAATATATGTGAAGTCTCTCGTTTTTTTGAAACCCACTCATTATCATTTGAATAGCTGCTATAAGAGAAAATTAATTTCCTTAAATTCTTTAATGTAAGAAAACATGGTTTCTGATATCCAGAACTCAGAATATAGTGATGGAAAAGTATTACCTTTCTTGGGCTGGAGGTGTGGCTCAAGTGGTAGAGTGCCTGCTTTGTACAAAGCCCTGAGTTCAAACCCTAGTTTTACAAAAAAAAAAAAAAAAAAAAGTCCCATGTTACAAGTATTACCTTTCTTGAAGGAAATATTTTTAATCACTACTATAAAATAGTCTTTTAAGACTTTTTTTAAATAGTTTTTTTCTTAATAGTTAAGTTTAATAATTTTTTTCTTTAATAGTCTTATTTTATATTTGGTTTTGTTTAGTATGGTAGTGTTTTAGCACTATACAAAGAAAATGTTTGTTTTTAATACAGATAAAAAAAGTTCATTAAAAGTGCCTAAAAAGGCAGTCCTCCTGAGTACTTGTAGTGCTGCTAAGTTGCTCTGTGAGAAGACACATTTGGCGTATTAGTTTTTTAGTTCTTTATCATTCTTTGGTAAAATCTCAGCCCTAGTAGTTAGGTTATTACTCTTTCATAATACCCTCCCCATGGTATTTCTCAAGCAGATTATTCTTTTCTTTTTCGACTTAAAGGATTGTATGTACAATTATTGATACTCAGTTATCTATTGAAAAGTCAGGTAAATGAGTTCAGTTACTTCAGCCTTTTAAGGAAAAGTAGCCTATATCATATATTGCTAAAAGTAAGGTAGTCAAAATATGTTAAAAAATTTTATTACTCAGTTTGCTCATTTCAGTTATATATGTGTATGATGCCAACAGTGAGGTTATTTTTAAAATCCTAAGTAAAATGATTTACTCTGTCTTACTTAAGGCTAAGAATCTTCTGAGTATACATACATAATTGTAGAAAGATTCAGGAAAGAAGGGATAGTTTGTTGGAAAGACCACTAATTGGAAACTTAAACTTCTGGCTGTCCTCTGCCTTGCTCTGTAATATTTATTTATTTGTTCATTTGTTTATTTATTTATTTAGCTGTGCATAGTAGGTAAGAGCTCTATCACTGAGCTACAGCCCAGCCCTTGCTCTGTGATCTTATGTGTATAATTTCACATATTAAGCTTCAGCTGCCTTAGTTGTTAGGTGGTAGCAATAACTCTTAATTTTTCGTACCTTCACAGAATTATTGGAAGGATACATTGAAATATGGGCTATAAACATCTTTTGTAAGCTCTACAGTGATGGAAGTAATCTATTATGATTGCTATTACCAGCTTACTGCATTTTAGGGAAAACATACTTGATATTTTAACATTCACTCTTACTATCTTTTCTTCAAGAAAGATAAGTTTAAGTAACATTTTAAAGTCAGAGAACTTGTTTGAAAATGGCATTGTATTAACTTACGTGTGATAAACAGGAAATATACTATTGTTTGGTCAAAGATTGGTTTGTCAGCAGCCACAAAGATACAGGACTTCTAAACATTGTTTATTCTTTAGTTTGAAATATTATTAATGACAAAAAGTAGATGGAGTTTTGCCAGGGTAATTTATAATTTTATGCTACTGGGAAATATGTATGTATATAAGAAAAAAATCAGAATACCTGCCATTTTTTAAAGGCAATTTATTATTACTGCCACTAGTGGGTGACTGTCTTGAGTATCAGGCTGAAGTTATAACAGCAGAAGCTGTTGTTTTCTTTTTTCGTTATCATCTTCCTCCTGCTTCATCTTTTCCTTTCTCTCTTCTTGGGAACATACTGCTTTGAGAAGGGAAAGGTTTAATCTTTGGACAAAAATACGATTCTTGGCCCATTGTCATTTGCTATATTTCTTCATTTAGCTGCACATAGCTTGAGTTTGAGAGATTTTATGTGAAAAATCTGAGGACAAATTGTTGGGGTAGCCATTTAAGACAATATTAAGAATGTGAAGAAAAGAACAACAACAAATGTTGTGAGGGGATCCTCACCCCATCCTCTATCCTCAGTTCTTTAATGCTCCCTGTGTACATGTTCTTGTGTGCTTGTTCTTACCATATTTACCAGTTGAGTTAATTGTAATGATTTTAATCCAGGGAAAAGACCCATCAACAAATTGGATTCTTCTGATCCCTTTAAACTGAATGATCCATTTCAGCCTTTCCCAGGCAATGATAGCCCCAAAGAAAAAGATGCTGATTTGTTTTGTGATCCATTCACTTCTACTACTACCACTACCAATAAAGAGGCTGACCCAAGCAATTTTGCTAACTTCAGTGCTGTAAGTACTGTGAATGGGCTGTTTGGGGGAAAATGTTTCCATTTACAGTTTGAAGAGTTCAGAGATTACTTTGGATTCTGCCAAATTTGTATCATCTCAGCCATCTTGACCAACATACTAGAAATGATCTTTCATTCTTCTCCCCAAGAAAAACCTCCATTTTATTGTGTTTTGGTCATTCTAAAATTGTTCCATTGCACAAATGATTTTAGTAGCCCTAGTTCTTTTGATATATATAAGTTCTTTTGTAAACCCTTCTGTTAGTCTTGGTAATATACAAGTAAGTAAATCTTGACTGTTACTATGTTTGCAGATGGTTACAGATTATTGTGATTTTTATGGGACACTAGAGTATAATTTGCTGTCTGCCCACTGGATGAATAATGCTATTAATGAGCTTGTGTATTTGTAAATATATATGTGTGCTTGTGTATAAAGTTTTAATTATTTCTAGAGACCAATCAGCAACTAATATACTAGAGGATAGGGCCAGGGATTGTTTGAATAGAAAGCAAAACTCTTTATTCACATAGTAGTTTTGGTTTTGGTTTTTGGTTTTTGATGCTGGGGATTAAACCTGGTTCCTCACAATCTAAGCACAAAGTCAGTTTTATGAAATAACTATTGTCAAGATTTGAACAATTTTTAATTATTTGGAGAGCTCTTAATTCACCAGCCTCCCATATTTACTCTGCATTTTCTAAAATAGGAAGACCATTAGAAACCACAGAAAGATATGGCATAGGCAGGGCCTTTTAAGATCATAGAAATGGGGCAACCAACTGTGGAGGCATCATGCACCATCATATATTCAGTCATTATTTAGATTAAACCAAGTGTTTTGTTTTCTAATGACATCTTAGAGTAACTTAACAAAGTTTCATTTTCCTGGATTTTTTTTTCAGGCAAAATGGCATTCATTATCACTGCCTATTATATAACAGGAATTTCCCTCTATTTATCACCTTATACCCTTAATTTTGGAAATAGGAGATGTAGTAGCCAGCTGATCCTAGCCACAACCTGCCTAATGTTTTCCTCCTTTGTATAGCTTTGGGTCACTCAACTAGTTGCTGTATCCCTGCCACTATTCCTATTTAGAAAGCAGTTAAGCAGAAAAATCCAGGTGGCTAGTGCAGATACCCAGCCTTTGAATCTGTAATCTTAAGTTCTGGTGACTTCTCCTGAATGTAAAGGAGCACAATAAAAATCCATATTTTCAATATTGTAAAAATGGAGAGTCAGAATTATCCTGACTAGAGTCTCATTTCAGATGGAATTTGAATTGTTTTAAGTGGAGAGTCAAGAATTGGGTTTCACAGGATATTATAATTCTCTTAGTATAAAATAACCTTTTGGCAGTTTGTAGCATTTAATATCACATATTAATATCAGTATGGTTTGAGCAAGTCAAAACCTGGTTAGACTGAGTATTGAACAACAGCTGAGGTATTTTCTTATTTCATTCTCCAGAATCTCAATATAGTATAACATAATGTAGTTCATAATAAAAATATCCTCCATCTTTCATTGTGAAAGATGTGTTAAGTATTGTAAGTTTCACAGATCCTTTAATTCCCTTGAGATAAAGCTACCATCTTCAAGCCACCATCTTCAAATCGCCTGTCAGTTTCTTTTATTTCATCCTTTTATGTGCCTCCTCTATGTGAAAAAACTTGAAACCAAGTAGAATTTTTGTATTAGTTTCTGCCAAAATACAGTTTGGGGTGGATAGAAATATTTTACCATTCTAGTAATCACTGGTACTAAAGTTTTATTTAAACTGGTTCAAAACATTCTCTAAGCCTGCAAAATCTTCAAAATTCTTTTTTAAAAAATGATTTTGTTCACATCTTCCTCAGTATACACAATACTCATACATATACATATTTTTTTTCCTGTGCCCTAAAGGGCTAGGTAATCAGTGGAATTAATCAAAATTATTTGTCCTGTGAGGGTGATCAATAAGTTTAAATAGTAAATGTTTTGCTTTAGATCAAAAGGCTAGACCTCTTCTGTTTTTAAGTCTATTCTATCTTAAGCATTTCTACTTTTTTGAAATAGGGCCTGCAGTGTAGCCCAGGCTGGCCTCTGACTTGTGATCCTCCTGCCTTAGCCTCCCAAGTGCTAGATTATGGGCACGTGCCTCAACTCCCACCTTCATTTCTACTTTTTGGTTATTGTCTTTAAATGTTTACTTTACAGACTTTCTATCCATAAGCTAAATTAATTTTTAAAATTAAGGCACAGCTTAATAAATTGTTAAAAACGTGTTTTCAGAAAAACAACAAGTAACAAGACTATTCCCAGAGTCCTTCAGGTGAAACAAGTAGTTAATACTCTTTTATAAAAATTATTTTTCCTTTTTTTTCTCTGTTTTACTCAATCATTTACTCATTCATCCATTCATTTGGTCTTTTAAATGACAGTATCCCTCTGAAGAAGATATGATTGAATGGGCCAAGAGGGAAAGTGAGAGAGAGGAAGAACAGAGGCTTGCTCGACTGAATCAGCAAGAACAAGAAGATTTAGAACTGGCTATTGCACTCAGCAAATCTGAGATATCAGAAGCATGAAGAATTCTCTTGTCCTTTGTCAACAATGCAGTTTTCTTCTTCCTAAATACTGAAGCTACTTACCATGTATATCAAAACTACCTATGAGCATGGGAATACAAAAGTTTCAAGATTCCTATTAATGTGACAAAAGTCTAGCTTTTTTAAAACTCTTATTTCAAATTAGTCTTTTATTTTAGTTTGTTCTCCAAAAGTAGTACCCAATCAGACAGCTTTGCCTAGGACCCTGTTCTGGTGTGCATTTACTGAGCTTTTGCCTGCCTTTGCTAATCTTACTTGTAAAGCTAGAATACCCAATCTTCTTCTCCCTTCTGGAATATAGAGAAATAGTTTCACCCTGTGCTACCCTTGTTATGTAGTTATTCTGATGATAGCCAGTGGGGTTCTTAAAGTTTGCAGCATTTTCCCCAAGTTGAATGGTTGAAGGAGGGGAAGGGAAAGAACATCCTCTTTTATGATTGATGTAAATTGGTTAAAGTGCATTTTCAAATTTTCTTTTAGTAAAATATTGTTTAATTTGTTTTTTAAAGATACAGAAAAATATTTTGCATAGATTGACTCCATTTTTGAAAAAGGATGCATTAGGTTGAGCCATTATAGCTTGAGACTCAGATTTTTCTTAAATAAAAACATGAAAGCTTGTGTGAAATATATTTTTTAAAATAATTTTGCTGGACTTAAAAAATTTTAGATTAACTGATACCTCTCCATATGTTTGCTAACTAACAAAATCAGTTTCTTACAAATTAAGTTTGTAAGAAAATATTCACTTTAAGTACCAGACAGTGAAGAAAATTTATTATTTAAAATATACCTATCAGTATTTGGTAAGCAAAAATATTAAATTTACTTGCAGCCATTATGTCTTTCCTGTGTCACTGTCCTCTGTAGGTCACAATAGGTTTATTCTTGAACTTTTGCATAAGAAACTCTAGCAGCTAGAACTGGAAGGTACTTTAATTTTTCATACATATATTTTTTGTTTTCTTTAATGAAGGCTCAACTACTTGAAATATAAAAACTTCCACTGAATACAAATGGAAAAAGTGACATGTATCATATCATATTGCTTTTTCTCCATCTTCATAATTTAGTTTATTTACTCTGCATGTTTTTCACCTAGAAAATTGGCAAACTGGCAAAAGAAAATCTTACTTCTTTTAATTGGGAGAGAAAGGACCTGCCTAATTATCAGAACTCTGTGTTAAAAGCCCATCTTCTATAAAACTAACCTAGTAGACAAGCAGAATTTAAAGTGGACTGTGAAGCAGGCTGTAAATTGTAGATTAATCTTTTTTTTAACGTGAATTATTGATTTAGTTTACTATATAGTAAGATAAAGAAAAATGCACCTGAAACAACCTAAAATTCTCCAGAGTCATCAACTCAAGGTGATACTGATCTGTGTTAATCAGAGTAACTTATTGCCTGGCCTATAAATAAATTCCAAAATATCTAATTCATTTCATCCTGAAATGGTGCTTTTTCTTTCCACACACTATTGGATGGTTGGGGTTTAAAACAAACTTAAGCCACTTTCTTGCACTGCTAACTTTTTTCTACTTTTGTAAATAGGAACATTCAGCATAAAAGTGATACATATGAAGCAAGGGCTGAATCATAATCACAAGCTATAATTTTGATAAACTAATCCAGTGACAAGGGTTTATTGCAAAAGGTGATTGAGAAGGAAGGTAGTAGTGGGAGTTGTGATAGTTGGTGTTTTGGGGGTTTCTTTTTCCTTCCTCTTACTCTTCAGGAAAAAGGTAAGTTGACTTGAACAACATTTTTTTGCACTGGGAAAATGAACAAATGTTTGAAATGCTTTTAAAATATTTTTTAATTAAAAAAGCACTCTGGAAAATATTAAATATATGTAACTTATGAACACCAACTTTCAATGTAATACGTGTACCCTTATCTTATGTATGTTTAACTGGATTATATAGATTCTTATCTTTTGTTAAAATATGTATACTCAGTGGACCAATATAATATTAAAGTATGTATATATTATATAAATATATCTATATTCCATGCTTGCTGTGTAGGATGAATGTCTTAGAGTCATTCCTGATATTTTATGGTGTTGACCCTGGCTCCAGAACCTGTGCTTGAAAAGGACAAATTGCCAAGAGCTAAGTAGCACTACTTACAAAGTTTTAACCATCTTCTACATACAGGTTCAGCTTTATTTGAATTCTGTTTTAAACTCCTAAATTATAGCCTGTAATTATGATAAAAATAAACTTTAATAATAAAGCATACTATCCATATATTCAGTTTGCATTGGAGCTCTGCACGATTCTCTGATTATGTGCACACAGTATGGGGAGGGTAGGAATACAGTCAGCACACATTAATATGTGTAAAGTGCTTAGAACAGTACCTGAAATAGAATGCTCAATAAATTCTGCCATTTTTAGTTTTTTTGTCCTGCTTTGTGAAAGAAAGTTAGGAAATGCATATGCATAAAGACAGTGCCTGAAACTAGGCTTTGTATATATTTGTTGGGTAAGAATTTGTGACATGATATAATAAATTTATACAGTCCTGGGCTTGAATCCCTTGTGCCATTTTTGAGAAAGTAAAGATGACTTTGAGAAAATTATTTAACCTCCCTGAACCTCATTTTCTTCATCTAATGAATATTATAATACCTAAACTCATAGGATTATTCTAAAGGATTTGATAACTTTTTTTTTTTTTGAGATAGGGTCTTGCTGTTTGCCCAGGCTGGCCTCCAAATCAGAGTCCTCCTGCCTTCGCTTCCCAAATAGGGATTACAGGCACGCACCACCACAACTAGCTTGACATCTTTTTAATAGTAATTATTTTTAAGTGAACAAATTCAGCCACTTTTTATTTTTTCAGTGCTGGTCATCAAACCCAGGGCCTCATGCATGCTAGGCAAGCCTTTTACTACTGAGTTATACCTCCAGCTTCACAGTATTATTAGCAGTGAGAATAGTTATTCCTTACTGAATGCACGGTGAATGAGAGGCCCTATGCTAAGCATTTTATGTGTATATCTTTATTATTTGTCCAGTCTTTACAATAGACCTAAGCAGTAACTACTGTTGTTTTCCTGTATTTTAGAAATGAAGGGACTGAAGCTCAAAAAATTAAAATTTTGTGCTTTAGATCCTATAGCACCAGGAACCAGAAGTTGAATTCTGATTTCTCTGATTTTAAACAGTTTACCAGACTTCATTTCATTTTGCGAGAAAATTTTTATGAAGCCCTGAGTTCAGTCCCTAGCACTGCCCCCCACCCCAAAAAAAATGCTTTTAGGAAATGGTAGGAACAACAAGAAGTAACATTTTTAAATTCTAAGAATGATCCTCAGTGTTATACATTAGTGCATTTCATCCTCCTAGTAGTAACCCTAACTGGTACAGGTGCTCTTACTGTCTCCATTGTACAGAAACTTTCCAAACTAGGAACCATTATGCATCTAGTAAGTGGCAGAACTAACTAGAACCCAGGAGACTGGCTCCAGAGTTTTAACCACTATTCTCTATTCCTGTTGTAGAAGCCAGAGTAGACATATCACAAATGAAATAATCCATGTAGTCACTCTTGAGGATTAATGGAATAAACCTACTGTGTTATGTGTGGCATCTTTTAAGACATTTTCTTACTCACTGCCCTATTTAACTCTTAGGAATTGCTGACAAGTGAAAAGTCAAATACTGTAAGTTAATAATACTACCCCGTAAGTATATAGCAGAAAGAGCCAGTCTTGCTTTTTAATTAAAGAAATAGAAATTTTAAAACCATAAGGCTAAAAATATGTAAGGCTAGCAAAAATCAAAAGTAATTTATCAGTGATGACAAGGCTGTGGAAAGAAGACATAAAAAGGAAAGCAGAAAGAGTTTGAGGTAGCTTAGTGGGGCTAGAGTTTGGGTGTATGGGCCAAAGAATGAGCTGTTCACATTTCTTTATAAGAAAGATCTCCTTGTTGGTGATTTGAGGGAATTCTTTTACTAGTAAAACAGATGGGGCAGGGAGAAGGAAGGCTGTTGGAGTCATCCTGTTGAGATGTAAGGACCTGAAATATGGTTCTGGCTGAAGCCTGAGAAATGAGTGATTTGAGAGCACTTTACAATTAGCAGGTCTTAGAGTCTAAATAGATGTGATAGCAGGGAGGGGGTAGTTCTCCAAATTTAGCATCAGGGCCACCTGGAGAGCTTATTAAACTACAGACTGCTAGACTCCATCCCCAGAGTTTTGATTCTGTAGATAGAGTGGGACCCAAGAATTTACATTTCTAGCAAGTTGCCAGGTAACACTGGCCCAGGGGATCCCCAAACCTCTTTGAAAAGCACTGGAGTAAAAGATAACTTATAGATCTCTTGTTTTTGTGCAAGTTTTATTAAATATACTCATTTAATCTGCAGCACCATTGCACCTTGTTATTCTATACTTAACCTGTGGATTCTGCTCTCTAGTGTAAAATACCTCCAATCTTTCTTTTGGATAGATGGAGTTTTAAAAAATGATAATTGCAATTAATACTTACATAGAATCACCTGTGTTCTGTGCCCAGTACTATTTGAAGCATGTTATATGTACTGATTCATTTAATCTCCATAATAGTTCTTCAAATTAGGTTAGGTATTATAATTCCCAGTTTACAAACAATTTGTCCAAGATGACAGAGCTAAAAAGTTCAAACTCAGGCAGTCTGGCTCCATAATCCATATTCAATCACTCTGCTCCACTAAAAAAAAAAAAATTACTTTTTTTTTTGCATATCTGGATCTGTAGTGTACCTCTTATTTTCAGGTAGCTCTGTATTATCTGTGTTTTGAAAATGCACAGGGAGAAAGTCATTGTCATTCTGTTGACCTTTGCTAAGACCTATTGTATGCTGAGCCAGGGACTGAGAAGAGAGAGAGAATAGCTGTAGCTGAAAGGATTGGGAGCTGCTTCCCAGAGGAGGTGTCCACAGGACATAGTGTTCTGCTCTTTCTTAGTAGCATTAGTAAAAGAATACATGGTGGCTGAATTTTTTTTAAGCAAAGCTGTCAAGGCTGAAATGGTTGATGTATGTTTGAAAAGGCCAGCAGACAGTCTCCCAAGAGGCCTTAGTTAAGTAACTAACATCCAATACTTCAGCAAATTCATCCTGATCTGAGGAATGACCTTTGAGTTTAGAAACCTGATTTTCATCAGTAAAAGACAGCTCCCATTAAGCAAGTTCACAGGCACTGATGTAGAGACCAGTGGCCACAGACGGCTTTGAGTATACACAGTTGGGTGAACATGATTCCTCACTTACTGGTGCTTTGATGCCTCCTGCCTCAGGCTACTCTTGATCTCAGCAGCCAGGGCTGCCTGGGCCATCGAAGTGGTTTTTTAGATTAATGGGCTTAATCAGGTTACAGTCTGGTTTGGCTGGTTGAGTAGACATACGCCTCTCTGGGGTGACTGTGCATATCTTTGCTTTGACTCATTGTAAATCTTTCAGTGTGTCAAGGAGCATCATTTAAAAAAGTCATGAGTCATAAAGACTGGTGGAGTGGCTCAAGTGGTAGAGTTGCCTGCCTAGCAAGTGGAAGACCCTGAGTTCAAACCCCCAGTACCATCAAAAAAAAAAAAGAAGTCATGAAATAGAATTTGTCATTGAATATGACTGGGTTATAAGACAAAATGTTAGAAGCCGCTGTTTTTTAAAAAATCTTTTCAAATAAAAAAATTCAGGTCCTAATGAATGATATGATATAAAAGATTGTCTTGAGCTGATGTGGTAGCATTCGCTTGTTTTTCCAGCTACTTGGGAAGTGGAGGCAGGAGGATCATTTGAGCCCAGGAGTTTGGGAACAGCCTGGGCAACAGGTGAGACTGCATCTCCATAAACAGATTAAATTCTGGCCTTACTGTTTGCTAGACATGTGGTTTAGGGTAAATCTCTTAACCTCTCTGATCCTTAGATAACATTTCCCTCACAGGGTTGTTGGAAGGATTAAAGATGATGAGGATTAAAGATACTCTTGTGAGTATCCTATTGGCAGATACTCACAAGAGCTGTCATGCCTTTGTTTTGTTTTGTTTTTGTGGTACTGGGGTTTGAATTCAAAGCTTCACGCTTGCTAGGAAGGCACTCTACCATTTGGGCCATTCTTCCAGCCCTTTTTGCTCTGGTGGTTTTGGGGATGGGGTCTTGCTTTTTGCCTGGGCAGACCTGAACCATAATCCTCCTATTTGTGTTTGTCATGGTAGCTAGGCATGGTGATACTCCCTTGAGTTGGAGTCTCTGCAACTTTTTGCTCGGGCTGGCCTTGAATTGCTATCCTCCCAGTCTCCATCTACCAAGTAGCTAGGACTACAGGCCTGAGCCACTGGCACCTGGATCATAAACATTTTTAAGAAAATGAGAAATGTAATTAAGTCGGGTTTTGGTGGCTCACATCTGTAATCATAGCTACTAGGGAAGCTGAGATCTGGAGAATCACAGTTTGAGGCCAGCCCAAGCAAATAGCTACTGAGACCCCATCTCCTAGGCTCAAACAGTAAAGCACCTGCTTTCTAAGCACAAAGCCCTGAATTCAAACCCCAGTTTCACCAAAAAAATAAAAGTAATTAATACGTATTAGGAAGATGTTGATCATGAATAAAGGGAATACACATCAGTTATCTTGAAAGTAATTTATATAGAACACTTCATTTTCCTCTTATTCTGGATAGAAGTACCACTGAAGGAGGTATGCATATGTCTTGCACTATTCTGTTTGTTTTGCATTAGCTCATCTAATCCTTGCAACAACCCTTACAATAGATTCTATTATTGTCTTCATTTTACTGATGAGAAAATAGGAACACAGAGGTTAAGTAATTTGTCCAAAGTCACACAGAGCAAGTGGTGAGGCTAAGATTCTAACTTAGGCTCCAAAGAAAGGGGGAATGGGTGGTGGGAAGAATAAAACTCACTCCACCTTGGGGTGGTTATGAGATATAAAATAAGATAAGCTTGGGGAAATTGTTTCTAAGTGCCTTGTGCATCCTAAGAGCTTATATGCAAGCAGACTGGGGTTAAGATATTGTCCAGGTCCCTGTGTTGAGTCCCAGTTTTAATACTTAACTACCTTGTTAAGTGTCAAAATTTTAACTGCCTCACTTTCTTAACTATTAAAATTGTAATGTAAAAGGACATAAATGATGGATTGTTTTGAAGATTAAATGAGTTGATACATGAAAAGAGCTAGATGCCTAATACAGTTCTAAACAGATGGTAAAGAACAGGAAACAAAGCTGGTAAAGTGGCTCGAGTAGTAGCATGCCTGCCTAAAAAGTGCAAGACCCTGAGTTCACACCCCAGTACTGGAAAAAAAAAAGAAGCCCAGAAGTTCAACAAACAGGGTTGAATCCTGATTCCTGACTTGATCTTAGGAGCATTTATTTTGGAGGGGGGAGGGAGCAGGGATGGGTCTTACTGTGTTGCCCAGGGTGGTCTTGAATTCTTAAGGCTGTTGTCTGGATTAGAGGTGGTGTATGTAAAGACCCTCAGGATTGTATCTGCTGCTGAGTCCAACTTGCTAGGTATTAGTTCCGCCATTTACTCAACACTGAGTGCCTACTATGTATAGGGATGGTGCTAGGCTCCATGAGTGCTGTCTATACCCTCAGATAGAAATCAGAAGAATAAGATTAATGTAGATAACTAATACAAAGACTTAAAAATATGTACTAAGTCCTGTGAAAGAGACAAAAATACAGCCTCTGAGAAGAAAGAGAGATACCTCTAATGGGAAGATCCTAGAGGGCTTCCTGGAGGAAGTAGTGGTGGCTGTGGGTTCAGAAGCTGGGGGAGGTAGGGGGACTTTTGTTTTCCATCAGTAGACTCACTTCTGGGCCTGTAAGAAACCAGGGCTTATGAGGTGGTATGGTGTTCTTGCCTGTGTGCCTAGGAGAACATTTTCTGCAAAACCTAATGCCACCAAGCTGGACAAGGCTTTGTGGACTGAGGGGTTTGAGCCCATGCATGTATATGCTCTAACTCGAATTTCCAGATCTGGAAGCACTAGCTTTGTGGTCAGATAGGCAGCATTCTCTGGCCCCTGTTGATCTGCCAGTACTATGACGTGAGTTCCTAGAGAAAGAGGTAAAGGTCACTTCCTTGGCTATCAAAGAAGAGTGAGAGACTGCCTTTGCCTTTCTGGCAGCTTTGTGTCCATCCCCCACCACATGCCTATATCAGCTGTGGGCCACAGGCGTGTGGGAGAGTGGAGCAAACAGATTGTTTTAAGACCTGGTTCTGCAACTTGGTCTTGGAAAATTGACCCCTCTGAAACCTGTTTCATCATGATAATATGTGAATATTTAATAAGACAAAGACAAGAATTTGCCCAAAATGCCTGCTTCAGGTTGGCACATTTGAGAATACCATTTATGGGGCACAAGATTTGCATTGCAGAAGCACCTAGGATTCAGACATAGCCCAAAAGGAGACAGAAACTGTCCCTTTCTTAGCCACCTTGCCCTGCTGTGTACAACCCACCCTCTCATGAGAAAAGTCTCCAGGGGCCTCTGGATCCATTCGTCCCACTGGAATGGAGAAGTCTTTTCAACTACCTCAAGGTGCCCTCTTGCCCCTTGTCCCAACTGCCCACAGGTGCCTGCTGGACTGCACCTACAGGGGGTTGCACCTGCTGCCAAGCGGATTCCACTGTGAGTAGTAATTTAAAAGGTCCCAAATGCACATGACCCAGGACAAAATACGAGGCTTCAAAATCAAAGTGTGTATAGGAGACACTAGTCCATTCTCCTGTGTCCCTCATCCTGGTGCGCTGGCCTGCAACTTCCCTTCTTGAACCCTGGTGGCTACGATCCACCCCTTTCCCACCCCTGCTAGCCTCCTGCCACTCCTACTTTGTGCCTTACACTTGACTCAGTTCCCAGCCATTTCGGCATAGGCATCCCTGGTAAGGCCAGTTCCATAGTAGGGAAAAGGGTTGGAACCACTTTGTTGTGCAGAGACCATGGTAGGGCACCATGCCACCTATCAGTATGGAGGCGGGGTCCTGGATGAGGGGAGAGGCCTGCCCTGGCCCAGTGCGTGATCTAGGACAAGTGCCCGCCCATTCTGACCCTCAGTTTCTCCCTGTGCCCAGCGATGGGTCTTGAGCTGTTGGAAATCTGCTCTAGTTAGAGATGGGAGTGGGCTTGCCTGGGCCCCAATCCTGCTCCAGGGACACCTACGCCCTCAGAGGGCAGGGAGGCGCCGGCAGGGAGGGGTGGAGCCGCTGGGCCCGCCCCAAGCGCCCTGTCCAGGTGCTGCTCCCGGAGCCGCTGCTGCCGCTGCTGCCACCGTCACCGCGAGGTGCCACCCGCGTCCATGGCCTTTCTGACCGCCTGGAAGGAGGGAGCTTCCAGGAAAAGGGACCGCAGGTACGAGGCAGAGACAGGGACTCTGCAGGCGGCGCGGATGGGACCGAGGGGTTGCTGGGGAAAACAGCTGACTTGAGGGACAGGTAAGGGGCTAGAAGCCTGGGACCTTCCTGTCCTCACGTACTCCCTGCTCTGTGTTGTTTTCAGCAGCACTGGGTTGGGGAGCAAGGGGATGCAACCCATCTCCACTCCAGTCCACTGAGCCCAGCTGCCATTGTCACCACCTGTGGCACACCTGTGAAGGCATTTCTGTGGGCTGGACCTAGGATCAGCCCTCCACCCATTGGCCTGGTTCTCCCTAGCTCTTCATGAGCAGAGACGTAGGCACTCATCCTCCTGAGGGGCTGGATGTCTACATCAGAGGGCAACAGGGTGGGGGAAGCCTGGGTCCCAGTCCTAGCCTGGAATTGTGTGCACCACAATTCCTCCATGTTCAGCCCTTCAAGGCATTGTCATTGCCCTCTTCTGAGTGTCATTTCCCCAACTGTTCCCACGTCCTAGCTGAGTTGGTGCCATCAGATGAGTGCCATGGGAGGCGACAGCCCTGACCCTCCCCACAAGTCCTTCATATTTACATATTTAAAGTTCACCGTGCAATTCCTGGGAGAAAGCCCGACTACTTGGAGCACCTCAAACTTGGCAAGCCCCAATCCAAATTCAACATCTTCACCCTCAAACCTGTTCCTCCTCCTATGTCATTTCAGCAAATGCCATAGTCATCACCCAGTTGCCCAAGCCTGAAACCTGGGAGTCATTTCTGACACCTCCCTTATCTGTCCCATCCCAGTCTCTATGTCCTGCTGATTTTATCTCCTGTATGTCTCTGAAAGCTCTTCTTCCTTCTTGGACTTTTATAATAGCCCCTAGCTTTCCCAGGTCCTTCAATCTCTTCCTCACCACACATCCTTCCTAATGCTCAAATCAGACCCTGCCATTTTCCTGCTTTAAAACTCTTCTATGGATCTCCATCACCTACAAGTTAAAGTTCAAAGCCAGACCATCACTCCCCGATTCTTACTGTGACCCAGCAAGTCCATGTGGTGCTCTCACGACTGATGGGATAGCTCAGAACTGCCTGGAACGCCAACGCTCCACTCCTGACACTCCATAAAACTCATCTTTAGGTGATCTATTTTGAGAGTCTTTCTGACTCCCATCCCTGAGTCATGGTCATGGTCTCCAGGGCTCTTGCATCTCTGCTTCTCTTTCATAGCGCTCATTCAGTTTTCAACACACTTTGTCAAGCATTTGCCATGTTTCAGGCATTGGACTTGGGCCTGCAGATATAGTGTCACTTCAGACATGTAGGCCCTACTCATAGAGGCCATATTCTACATAAATAAGTAGACAAATGAGAAAACATCAGAAACAGATTCTGGGTAAGGCTTTACAATAAGGCAATGTAAAATAAGGCAACAGTAAAATCGAGGGTGCTCAGAAGCACTCCAAAGTGAGGACAGCTCTTGTCAAATCCTAAGGTATGTCTGATGAAGCAGAAAGAGGCAGAGAGTTGAAGATCAGTCCCTGAGGAGATCCAGGAGGCAGGCTGGCTAGAACAAACAAAAGGAGATTGGATTCCACTTTGTGTTGGAAAGAACTAGAGGGTTTTAGGCAGGACATTTATATAATTTAAAGATGACCACACTGCCCTATGGAGAAAGGATTTTGTGGATAGGCTATTTCAACTCTGGGTCATGTCATTGCCCTTTCTGTTTCCCCACTACACATGGGGAGGGAATAGCGTTTATCTGTCCCCATGTCCCCAGAGCCCAGCATAGAACAGGGCTCAGAGTGTGTTTCAGTTTTGATGGGGCCTAAAGGAATGATTTCTAAGGAGGGCAAGATGCCCTGACTGGCATAGTGAGGTCCAGCTGTGTCCACGTGGATTTCTTGCCGGCCCAAGACCTGCCCTGCCTATGAGAATCCTGTCTACTATGAGAGCTGTGCTGTGTCCTGTGGGCCCTTAAGCCTTCTGAGTTGAGAATACATACAGAGAATGTGTGTTTATTGATGGTGTCACAGTGTGGAGAGAGACTGAGGCAGGGAGACCAGAGGGAAGGTTGGTGTGGTGCCCCAGAAGAGGGATGTTGAGAGGGAGATTAGGAGAAGGCAGGGAATAGGGGATGGGGTGGGGAGAAAGAGGCTAAATAGGAAGAATGGAGACATGGTGAAGGGTCAAGCTGGGAGGTGAAACTCAGAATCACCAAGATGGGAGAGATTGGGAGGTGAGAGCCTGGGAGGGGAAATAGGGAAAGAGGGGGGGCCCTCTGGCTAAGTAGAGGCCTCTGAACCCTCATGGGCCTGCCTGTGAGGGAGTGCACGTGTGGCCTGCACATGTGAGCCTTTATACTTGAGCTGGCCCTGGCTGAACATAAATACTCAGAGAATTCTTTACTCCCAGTTACTCCCACAAGATCTTACATTTGAAGCTTAAACATGGGCCTTGATTCTCCCAGCTTTGCACCCTGGAGAGGATGGATGCCCGCTCCATTCTCGCCCCTCACCCGTGGTACTGCCCTGTGTCCTACTGCATGGCCAAATGGTGAAAGCTTGGAAGGTGCTCCCCCTGCTCTGCCACTTACTTCCTGTCTCTGTGACCCTGATTCTGTTAATTGATCTGTGAGAGTCTCAGATTATAGAGCTGTAAAATAATAACTACTCACTAGGGGCAGGGGGAGAAGATGGCTAGTGACATCATGTTTGTAAAGGCTCTAACAGACAGCACTGGGGCACGCTTGGTGTTGAGTAAATACAAGTTGGCTTGCCTCTGGGTGCTGGTGTGAGGAAATTCACCTTGAACACAGGAAAATCTGAAAGTTTTGAGGGTCAATGGTGGGTTTCCAGGCACCAGAACTGGGTAACCCAGAACTATTGGAAAAGGAAATGGGACTCTTCGTGGCACCTGAGCATCTTATTGTGTGGACCACCACCTATCTGGCCTATAAGGAAAGCTCCTTCCTAGCCATACCATAGATCCTACTGGTGGTGCTACTCAGCACCAGAAATGAAGGGGAAAGTGCAGACAGAAAGTTCAGGTTGCTTTAGATAGCATAGGTAAGGCAGAGTTGCTGATGGAGGAAGGGGCCTGCTGGCAGGGACACTGTACACAGAACACCTGCTCTTGGTTTGGGTCTGAGCTAGAGGAGTCCTCAGGAGCTCAGGTTGGAAATGTCCAATCTGGTGGCTGGAATCCTTGGGTAGCTAAGGGTCCCTTCCTGGGAAGTGGATCTGGACTGAGACCAGTGCTGAGTTTTCACCCTCATGGTTCTCAGAACCTGCAAGTTTAGTTGTTTATGATTCCCAGACTTGTGATTTAAAATTCCAAGTTTCTATGACGATGAAGCTTTTAATTTCAGGATTCTGATCTGTCCCCTGTTGCTGGGGGCAACTGTATAGGGTAGGAGAGGTGTCTGGTGTTAGAGGCACTTCATGCCCAGTCATATCCTCAATCCCTGGTGACATACTATGAAAAACCTCCAAGTAACCTTTGTCCACTTTATGAGTTGTGGTGGGATTCAGACTTGGGACAATTGGGGTTCTTTTTAAGGTCAATGAGAAATGGGTTATTGGGATTATCACTTCAATTTACCAGCATGCCACATATCCTGACTTATCTTCAAATCCATAATTTGAGTTGCTTTGTGCTTCCCTGAAAAGTTCTGCCTCTCAGCTCAGTTTCTCCCCATGATCCATTCTATACTTTCAAAAAGCTCACCTGCTTTTCTCCCTGCAGTGGGAGGCCTGGCAGCCAGCAGCTTGAAGCCCAAACCCTGGACAGTATGACAAAGCAGTAACAAGTATTCTGCAGCCACACGTGCCAATTTGAACCCAGACTCTGAGACCTTTTAGCAGTATGACTTTGAACAGATTGTTAAGCCCCTCTGTGTCTCAGTTTCCTCATCTATCAAATGAGGGTAATGTTAGCACTCATCTCAGGATTATTGTGAGGATTGCAGGAATTTGTTTATGGGAAGCACTGAGAATAGTGCCTGACATAGTGCTATGAAAGCACTTATGATTACACCCTGATCACCATCCCCTGTCCCCAGCCTAGTGGCAGAGCGGCCTCTGACGTTTGTGGTTTATCACCTACTTTGATCCCATTCAGGTTGCTCTAGCAAATACCATTAAGCCAGTTGGTTTACAAACAATACAAATGTATTTCTCATAGTTCTGGAGGCTAGGAAGCCCAATCAAGGCAGATTCAGTGTCTGGTGAAAGCCTGCTTTCTCTCTTATAAATAGTGCCTTCTTACTGGGTCCTCATGCTGTGGCAGGGGTTTGGAGTTTCTCTTGGGCTTCTTTTATAAGGGCACTAATCTCAGTCATGAGGTTTCCACCTCTACGACCTGATCACCTCTCACAGGCTCTACACCTAATACCATCACCTTGGGGGTATTTCAACAAGTGAACTGTGGCAGGGGAGGGAGGGGGAGAGACACAAAACTAGTCTGTAACAATTACCCCATCTCATCAGTGAGTCAGACCTTCCCCCTATCTCCCCATCCATGTTGAGTGGGACCAGACTCAAACTTTATTTTTTTTGGTGGATGGGGTTTGACCTCAAGGCCTTGTGCTTGCTAGGCAGGCGCTCTACCACTTGAGCCACGCCCCAATCCTAAGAACACCTTAGGAAGCAGGAAGTAACAGGAGACTTTGATGATGCTATGGCCCTTCTTGAGGACTCTCAGCATCCTGGAAGGAGCCTTCCTGCAGAACTTCCAAGTCTGGGAGGACCTATGTATCTCTAGCATCTTCCTTCCCAGGAGAGAGGAAGAGCTAGAGTTGTGGCTCAAGTGGTAGGATACCTGCTTTGCAAGCATGACCCAGGAATTTAAATCCCAGGCCCACAAATAATAAAAACAAACAAACAAACAAACAAAAAAACCAACAGGAAAGAGGAAGTATTTTACCTGTTAACTCCCAAGCCTTCCTTTCCTATCCCAAGACCAGCATTTCCTAGGTGAACATCAGTGAACAAATCTACCACTTTCAAGTAATAGCCTTCCCTCACCCTACAAATGGTAGGTTTTTCCTGCACGACCTCCAACAGTACATAAAGTACCCCATCCAGGGGAACCCAGCCAAGACGTTCCTATTCCTTTTAATCTCTTTTTTTCTCGGGAGTAAAATTTTCTCCTGCTTTAACCTCCTTCAGCCTCAGGTGTTGCCCCTTAGGCCGTGGCAGAATTGGCCCTATCAGCACTACATTCTGCAAGTAGCAGCAGCATAACCCTCAATTCACTTCCAGCTAATAGCCTGTCACAGGTAGGCCAGCCAAGTCTCAAACTGAGGGTAACTCTGCTGTTTCTCTAAGAAAATGAGTGGGTGGGCACTTGCTTTACATCTGCGTGTCAAAAGGTCATGCTCAATGGCTGTCCCTGAGCCCAGACCAAGTCAAAGGAAGTTAATAGCTCCACTTAACAGCACTGCATGCAAACCGTCCCCCTTCTCCTTTACTAGCTACCCTTTCTTCCAAGCTCCTGTTCCTCTCCCTGGACACCTTCTGAGCTAGCACCCTGCCTCCAGAATGCTCCCTCCCCTGCCTCTGTGATCTGCCATAAAGGGAGTCCTGCCTTTGCCTGGACCCCACCAGCCAGCACATGACACCCACACAGCTCTGACCAGGGAGGCCTTGGGGTCCTAGGCAGATACCAAGATACAAGTCTTAGAGGAAATTCCTTTTCTTTGGCAACCTTTCATGGTTCCAAAGCTGTTTCCAGGTCCATTTGCTTATGTAGTGCTCACAACAACTCTGTTATCCCTGCTTTATAGGTGAGGAAACTCAAGGTGAAGGAGTAACGGGTTGAGGCTCTGTTCCAAGAGCTTCCTGTGTATCAGCTCATTTCATCAGACAACAACCCATCATCATCTCCATTTCACCTGGCCCAGGGTGTCAGCCCTGGCTTTAGAGTCTGCTCTTTGAGCCACTCCCTCCCGCCTTAAGCTAATCAAATGACTTACCTGAAACTGCCTTGCTGGGACCAGGAGGGACCAGGAGTCCATCCTGATCTTCCTGGCTCAGCAGCCCAAGCTCTAGCCCCTGAGGGAATGCCACTCAATGCCAGAAACCCCTTGTTAGAGCACGGATCCTTTGTATCAGAACTGTTATTGGACCTCATACCTGCTCCTTAAGCCCACCCTTGGCAGCTCTTAAAGCTCAGACTTGGGTAGAAGAGCCCCGATCCTTGACCTGAACCCTGTCTAGCCTTCTCTCCCCTGTATATAGGGCGGGGGGTGGGGGGGAAGAGAAACAAAGGGCCATAGTGGGCAGTAATGTGCCCCAACTCACACAGCTAGTAGGGGACAGTTCATTGGAGGGAGGCCATGAAGCAGGCCTAGATGCTCCCCCAGGGGTTATTGCCAGGGATACTTAAGAGCTATGCCTGTCATAGCCCTCTTCAGGGGCTCATGTTGATGGGCCTGTTCACTTGTGAATTATTAACAGGGTCAAGCCTGTAACCTGCTAGGTAGGGTTCACTCTGAGGAAACCTGCTTTACAGTCACCAGCTCAGCTGGGTTGCGGGGGTGGGGGGTTTGGGGGGGGTGCTCTGAGTCAGGAGGCAGATAAGTGCTGGTAAAAAACTGCAGGGGTGGGGAGGAGCATTTCATGCCAGGGAAAGGCCTCAGGGAAATGACTGAGAAGGGAACAGGGGCAAGGGGTCACCCAAGTTATTGTCAAAGCATCCCTAAGAGTGCAATGACTGTCCCAGGTTCACAGATGGGAAAAACGTGGGAAGAACTGACTTCACAACTTAAACTCTTTCTGTGGTAAGGACATCACTTGCAACGTGCTTGCACACTCTAATGTCAAACACCCCTTCTTTTCTCCCTTGTTTCCCCTTTCCCTAAGGATAAGGAATCAATAATTGGGGTCAAGCTATGGCTGGACCTTGGTCCAAGTCACATTTGATCCAAGCCTCAGTTTTCTCATCTGCAGGATGGGAATTAATGCTACTACAGACTTTCTTGGGCATTCTGAGGAGATCTCACCCAGCAGATGTCTGTTGTGGGTCCTCTCAGTTGAGAGATGGCACAGGCAAAAGCAGTCCACAGAGGTTCTCTGAGCTGCCAAGAAGTTTGGTGACTAAAGTGATTTGTTTTGCAGGATAGGGAGAAAATGAGGGAGGAAAGTAGGCCTTGCATCTCCCAGGCTTCACAGGCCAAGAAACAGGTTTCCTGACAGGGACGGAAGGGACCATGATTCAGGATTCTCTCTTAGTCCCTGGGGCTCAGCTGTCAGCTCAAGGTGCACATGATCAGGTGATCTTAGTAGGGTCACCTGGGTTGGGAGGCAGAAATAATGCTGGTGTTCTCACAGGCTCCTCTGTGCTCCAGCTCTCCAAAGGGTGGGCCAGTCCTATGCTCTGACTCACCAGGTGACTGGCTCCAGCATCATGGGCACTGTGGTGGTGTAGGGAGAATTCCAGCTCCAACAGCAGCTCTGCTATTGCTCAGCTTGGCTTTCATCTATAAAACAGGGAGAAGAGTAGTATCCCATGCTCCACCCCAACTGTCACCAGGTACTTGTGTGCCAGGCCCTATACTAGTCATTTCCATATGTGTATGTAAGTATTCTTAATCTTTACAATGGACCTTTGAAGTAGACAGTGTTATTATTTCCATTTTACTGATGAGGAAACTGAGGCTATGAGAGGTGGTTAAAAGTGAAAATTAACTGAGATAATTCATATTGTACACTTACTACATGTGTGGCTGATAAGAAACTTTAGATGTGTGTCAGCCATTGTTAGAATAACTGCCTTAGAGGGTAGGGAGCTGGGACCACTGTTTATGTTCAGGCATCTGCTGTCAGGCACTGAGACACAGAGATGAAGCTGACTAGGCCCTACCCTCAAGCTGATGGTAGAGACTTCCTGCTCCCTACCCCAAACACACACCTCACACATACAGCAACAACCCAGAAGGTTAGGGCAGGTCAGAAGGGGTTATGAAAGTGGGTGCCACAATCAGGGGCTTCCTGGAAGAGGTAGCATCTGAACTGAAACTTGTGGGGTGAGGAGGAGTTTGGGCATGTGGCGGGTTCTTAACAATGTTGCTCAAATACAGTAAAGATTTGCCTGGGGGCAATGGAGTTTAAAGCATCATAATCCCTCCCTCACCTGCCTCTTCTGAAGCTCCAGGAGGATCCTGGCAATTTTTTAATAACAAGTTTGTATTCTCTTTTGAAAAGAGGCCTCCCAATGGTAAGCTTCTGGATCCAACCCAGTTATATGAATGAATAGTAAGTGACAAGGAAGGGCCGTGAGTTCTAGGCAGAAGAAATAGCATGTGCACATGCCTCGGGATTTGACTGTGCATGCACGTGGTGGGGACTCCCAATCTCACCTCCTAGCACTCTTTTCCACACACACTGCCGCTCTCTCCAGCCTCACAGACTCCAGCTGTCATCAGTGTGACCTTGCCCACCTCCATACCTTCACCCATTTGTTCCTCCATCTGGTGTACCTGATCTCCCCACCTCCTCCACCACCAACCCCAGCCACACCTCACCCTCCCTCATCCAGATTCCTCATAGTTGCTGGTAGATGTCATCATAGCCTGCTTCTTGTAATTAATTTTTTTTTTCATGCCTATCTATGAGACTCCCAGAGGTGGGATGATTCTTGCAGTTGAGCATCTGGCCTGTTCTCACACATGGGCAGGATGGGAACTCAATTGCCTTTCCAGACAGTCTATTTACATATAAGCAGCAATCCCTAAAGCCTCTCCAAGCTCCACTACCAAGTCCAACCTGCCTGGCTTCCCTGGAGTCTGGAGTGATAGTCCTCTTCCTATCACTGCTACATTTGCAGGCTGCCCCCTTCTGTTTCCTCAGGGCCAATCCAGGGCAGCTGAAGTCCCTCCTTCTGTCCCCTGCCTTTGTGAAGTGACTTTAATGGCAGTCACGTGCTGCTGCGATGAGTCATGGTTAAAAGCATCTGGAGCCCAGAGGTGGTGGTTGGTTAACTCTTCATGGGCCAAGGCCACCTGGTCTCTGCCAAGACCAGGTGGGCTTCAAACCTGGGCTTGCACACCCACCTCAGGGCTAGGTGCACAGTGGGCACCCAGATGACCTACACATACAGGCACTGGCAATCAAGAGAGAGGGAACCAAGAGAGATGTGTGTGAGCTTTGGAGACAAAAGGGCTCGGTTCCAGTCCTAGCTTGCCACTTATTAGCCCTGAGCCAGTTCCATGAATCTTATGACTCAGTTTTGGCATCTGTAAAATGACAGTTATGGGAACTGTCTGAGAAGGTGGGATGAGCTGCCTGCTAGCAGTGAGTGCTAACTAGCTCGAGTTATTTCCCGCCTTCTGGTCTCCTGCAAACAGTCACTCAGTGGGCAAGTGATTGAGCTTGAAATCCAGCCGGCAGGCTGGGTCTTCCTCTGCCGGAATGCTCCCATTAGTGCAGCAGGACCATGAGGGCTCCGGCGGGGGCCACGGCAGGGCGGGAAATACTGGAGAGAGGGAGGGACAGCACGGTGGACCTCGGGCAGAAGAGGAGAATTTCTGGCCCCTAGTAGGTAGAGGTGTCTGTGCCAGAAGCGAGCGCGGGTCTGGATGGTGTCTGCGCAGATGCACCGAGGCCTGGGAGAGGCGGACCTGGCGCGCCCTGGGTCCTACCTGTCGAGCAGGGGGTGGGGGACACTGCCGGGAGTGAGGCCAGCCCCGCCCTCGGCCCATCCGCGGCCATGGCCCCACTACGCGGGTGGGCAGACCAAGGCCCGGCCCGGCCCGGCCCCGCCGCCTTCCCCGCCCCCGCCGCGCCCCTCCCCGGCCTCCGCGTCGCGGTTGGGCCGCACAGCGCCGGGCTCGGGGATCTGGCGGCTGCACCTGGGCCGCGGCTGGCATCCGGCGGGGGCAGCGCCGCCCGCCCCCTCGGCGATGAGCACGGCCGGCGCCCCGGGCGCCCTGCCCGCCGGGTAAGTGGCGGCGCGCGGGCCGGGGACGCGGGCCGGGTTGGGGGCGCAGTGGGGCCGCGCCGGGCCTCCCCACGCCGCACCCCGCGTCCGCACTGCGGCTCCCGGCCGTGCGGTCCCCGCCCGCTGCCTCTGGGAACCGGGAGGAGGCTACGGAAATTGCCAGAGGGGACCCCGGTTCGGTCACTCCTTCTCTGGGTTCCAACTTTCTCACGAAGCTGTACCCACGGCCACGTTCAGAAGAACCTTCTTTGCCTACTTGGTGGAGTTTATACCTGTGGGTTGAGCCCTGTGATTATCACCCCCTACACACCTCTTACAGATGAGGAAACTGAGGCATAGCTCTTAAGTGACTTGTCTTCATTACCCAAGAGGTAAGAGTTGGGGCTGGGATTGGTGCCAGAGCCCCCATCCGCGTCATCTTTAGGGACACTTCGGGGGACCTGAAAGGCTATGTATCCTCCAGCCAGGCCCATTGGGTGCAGCAGGAACCTGGGTTGTAAAAGGTGGGCGTTGGCACCATCAACGTGGCTCTTTTTTCCTTAGTTCTCCTGCCCAACCCTACCTCCACCCTGCTGAGGCCTCCTGTGGGCCCCCTACACTGCCCCTGTGGCAGTGACAGCTGCTAACTACCGGGAGACCTCCAGCCTCTCTGCTTTTTCTGGGCAGCTGCTGGGAGGTTGCTGGGCAGACATCCGGCCCAGGTGAGCTGGGAGTGGTGCCTGCCCTGCCTGGAGCCTCACCACCAGTGACAATATTTGCCAAGGGCCTGAGGCCTGACAGATGAACAGGGAGGTGAGGAGCCTGGTGCCACCTGGCAGCTTGAAGCCTCCCTAGGGCCTGTGTGTGTATCTAGGATCTGAGGGCTTCAAAGCTGGGTTGCTAGGGACATGCTGGCTTGTGGGGGGGCATTGCCTGGTAAACATTGCCTTGATCATTTTTGTTGTGTGACTTTGACCAAGTCCTTTACCTTCTCTAGACTTCTGGTCCCTCTTTTGGAAAACACAGGGAGGCTGGGCTAGCTGCTCTCTTCCTGCTGTGAGAGGAAGTCTTTGTAAACCCAGAGCTTGGTTAGGGGTCCCTTTCTGCCTACCCTGCAGGGTCTAGAAAAGTGGTTTCCAGGAGAAAAGGCAGACATGGAGCAATGTTCCTGTTAAAGAATCCCAGACTTCAGTGCTAAAAACCATGTTCATCTCTCTCTTCTACTCTCAAGTCTGTGCCTAAGTCTAAAACCCTGACCTCCTCTGGCCCTGCTGTAGGCCTCCAGGGCAGCAAGTTCTCTCTTCTAGCACATTCTGAACCACGCCTGTCTCTCTGCATACCTGTGAGGGCCCACTCTCCTTTGAGGCCACATGGGTCCATCTGCCTCTGCCATTCTCCTGAGGTCCAAGCAGAGGAGGGATGAAGTGAGACCATCCCCCCCTTTACCTAGACACTTAGTCACTCAATAAACGCTCAGGGAGGCTTGCTCTGGACCTAATCTTGGGTAGCTTGGTCAGTGGTGAACAAACCAAGCCTCAAATCTCCACCACTTTAAAAATTTTGAAATATTTTAAAGTCTTCAGAAGAATATAGCAAATTAAAAAATGAACTCCCATGTTCTTACCACCCAGCTTTGTCAGATACTAACACTGTGTTCCATTTATTTCATACTCTTTTTAAGAAATAATGTTAGAGAAACCGGAAGTCCCTCTGGAAACTCCTTCCCTCTCCAGAATTAATTGCCCTCCCAAATTTTGGTTTTATCATTTTCCTATTTTTTATTCTTTTCCTGAATGTGTGAAAGTCTTAAAAAAAAATGTAATCTGCTCTTACTTTGAAGTTTTTTTCTTTTTCTTTTTCTTTTTTTAATAAATGGCATCATACAACATGTGCCATTCTGTAGCTTGCTTTTTCTCGCTCAGTGTCAGGTTTCTGAGATTTGGCCTTCTTGATCCTGCAGCTTTGTCCCCCTTGCCCTGCTATGTGCTACACCACCCTGTGTAAAGACTCCCATCTCTTTATTTACTCTTCTTGTTGGACATTGAGGTGGTTCCCCATGTCTTGTTATTCAAACACACAGTATTCTTGTATGGCTGTCCTTTGCATGTATGTATTTATCTGGGAAGCCTCTAAGTAGTAGAATTGCCAGGTTATAGAGTATGCATTCAATCTTTTAAAGTTGCTTAGTTTTGTTAGTAAATCAGTACTGCCCCATAAAAGAGATGAACGTTTTCGGAGTACTTCCTATCGTGCTTTATGTGGTATGTCATTCTTCACAACAGCCTTGGGAGATAAGTACTGTCAAGGCCCATTTCATTGATGAGGAAACTGAGGCTCATAGAGGTTAGAGAACTTTCTCAGGCCATCCAGCAAGTAACTGTTGAGCTGCAGCTTGAGTCCAGGGTTGTCTGCTTTTAAAACTCTTGAAGGCCACACTGCAGTAAGGCATGCCACATGGTAGATTTATGTACCATTAAAGGGGACCCTTTGGAAAGAGAGTCTCAATCATATTTGCAATTTTGAATGATCACTTCAGAAGTGACGAGTCCCCATGGACTTGTACTCCACTCTCAGCCATCAATGGTGAAGCAGGGACTAAAAGTCACTTCTGGCTCCACTCTACTCCCTGAACAACTTTACTCTCCTGACCCACACCCACCTCACCCTGACTGAGGTTGAGGGTAGGAGACCTTTGCAACTGGGTCTTCCCCCTAACCTGCTCCTTGTTCTGACCATGGAGCACTAAGGTTGCAATGCAAGTAGACTACATAGGGAGGTGAGAGGGAAGGAGAGAGTAGGGTGGATCCAGGCTGCCTGACACCCCCTCCCACCCTCTAAATCCCTTTTACAGATCCCTCTTGTGAGTGGCATCTGAACAAGGGGAATAGCCACTCCTGTGCTGTGCCTAAGCCCCTTGCATTGGTCACCAACTTTGCTCCATGCTCCATGAAGCCCAGCACCTCCCTGGCAGGCCCTCCACCCGTGCTGAGAGGCTACCATAACCACAAGAATATATGTTGCCTGGGGTGTGCAGCAAAGTGCCCTGGAGCAGAAAGGGCTTGAAAACAAGGGGACAGCCGGTAGAGAAGTGGGGAGGAGTGTCGCAGCCAGAGCAAGGGAAATGTCTGGTGCTATTGCTTATGCAGAGAGCATTTGTCTTCTCCCAAGCTCCTGGGAGAAGCCAGACTCAATTCAGGCTCATGGTCTTCACTCCGTAATCTGTCAAATGCAGGTGAGAGTACTGCTGGTAGGAGGATTAAGCAAAATAATACAGCTGCCAATTTAGATAAAACAAGTGATTGAGTGATAGTCTCCTGGTGGGTAGGGGGGTAGTTGTTAATGCTTTTATTAAGTATAAGTGGGGCCCATGTATTCAACCTTCCTGGGCTCCCCAGCCAGCCCCACCTCACCTCTTCATCCAGCAGGCTTTCCAGAACCCGTCTTCCAATGCTTTCAGACTGTGCCTCTTGATTACAGTGTTGTGCCTCCAGCCCTCTACACACAGTTTACTCTTTTTGGCCTTCTTTCTCCATCTTGTCCTCATTTCACTGCCACCTGTTCCCGACAGCTTTCCTGAGTACCCCAGGCTGGGTTGGGGACCTCTGCAGGCCTAGTGATTCGCATGATCTTAGCCTGGATCACTATGACTGTCACTGTCTCTGCCTGCATATGTTGTTCCTGAAGACTGTGAGCGCCCCAAGGGCAGGCCTAGGTCTAGGCCCACTGAATGTCCCCAGCCCCAGGCTTTGTCCCGGGTGGGAGCTCAGTGGATGTTTGTAAGAAGGAAAGAAAGGAAGGAAGGAAAGAAGAGGCCCAGGACCTGCTCCCAGTCTAGAGGAGGTGGCCACAGACCTACCCAACTCCAGTTAAACTCCCCTCATGCTGGGGCCACGAGGGTTGCAAGTGTGTACCTCTGTACTGTCTTCTCTCAGGTTATTTTTCCAGGTAGACCAGTGGGGTAGAACCTCTCTTCTGTAGAGGCGGGAGGTGGACTGTGTGTGAGTGCAGAATTGGGAGGTAGACTCTTAGCTCTGGAATTGAGAGATGGACCTATGTTGTGGCAATGACTTGACTCCCTGAGGCTGAGCTGATGGGTACTAGCTCAGGCAGAAACTTGGGTTAGAATCCACATTTGGGCATTTGGCCTTAGCCAAGTCACTTTTCCTGGGCCTCATTTTCCTCATCTACAGTGGATATAATAATCCCATTTCACTGGGCATTTTGAGGATTTGAGGAGAGAGTGCCATTGAATACCCAGGGCAGTAGGTGCCCACAGCTTCTTCCCTGATTCTTCCAACAGAGATGAATGGGTTGAGCACCAGTCATTTGTCTGGGTCCTGGGCACAACGCAAGACAGGCATGTCCAGGCTCCTGAGGAGAGAGCTAGTGAAATGAGACCTAGCGATCTTTCAGCCTATAATCCCAGCATTTGGGAGCTGAGGCAGGAGCAGCTCAAGTTAGAAGCCAGGCTGGGCTACATAGCAAGACCAGTAAAACAAAACAATAACAACAACAAAACCTCCGCAAAACTTAACAGAGAATCAAAGAGATGGCAAATAAGCAAGTTAAGGCCTGGGTGCAGTGACTCACATCTGCAGTCCAAGCTGTGTGGGAGGTAGAGATCCAGAGGATCTCAGTTCTAAGCTAGACCCCCCCAAAAGAGGGGCATGACTCAAGTGATAGAGTTCTTGCTCAGCAAGTGGGGCTCTAAGTTCAAACCCCAGTACCATCAAAAAAAAAAAAATCAAGTTAAGGGACATGAAATACAGAATAAAAAAGTCAGAGAGAAGGGTAGGAGGGTGCAGGAGTTGAAGGCAGAGTTTTCTAACAGACTTGGGTAAAGATGATAGCAGCCTGCACAGAGGCCACTGGACACTGAAGCAAATGGGTTAGAGAGGTTTAGGAAGTAGAACTGACAGTATTCAGTGATGAGATGGGATGTGTCTAGGATGACCAACAGATTTCTGGCTTGAGAAACTGGGTAGAGTTGTTTCACTTACTAAAATGCCAAGACTGAAGGAGAACAGATTTAGGAGAATGAACATGAGTTTAGTTTTGAACAGGACACATGTTTTGATTTGCTTGGGAAGATCTGCTGATGTTATTATAGAGGAGGAGACATTGGAGCTGGGCCTCAAGGTATGTGTAGGAGTTTACTTGGTGGAAAAGAGACTTTCTCTTTACCAACTTTTGGGGAGCAAGGTTTCTCTTCAGTGAGATCAGTAAGCTGCTTTCTGGATCCTTCTCAAAGAAGAGGCATCCTGAAGGCCAAAAAATGGACAGGCCTTCTGGAATTTTTATTTCATCCTTGTTATTTATTTATTTTTTGGCAGTACTCAGGTTTGAACTCAGGGCTTTGTGCTTGCTAGGCAGATGAGCTATTGCTGGAGCTAGCAGTAGAGCCCTCATCCTCAATTTTTAAGTGGGAAAGATGAGACCAGAAAAGTCAGGGATCTGGGTTTCCTACCTTTAGACTCCATTCATTCATTTACCTCATGCAGTTATTAAAAGCCTTCTTAGTACCAGAGGCTAGGTACTGGGGATAGAGCAGTGATCGAAACAGAGGTTCTTGCTTTTTTAGAACCTTATATTTTAATGGAGGGAGACAAATAACAAACACAAAAATAAATTTAAAAAATCATACATCAGAGGATGATAAAAGCTATAGAGGAACATAGGAACTAGAAAGGGGTAGGATACGAGGGAGATGTCACTGGGAAGGTGACACTTTATGGACGGGTCTGAGCTTCTCTTATGGACCCCTGCCTCCCCACAGCCCATTGTGACAGTGTTGGTTCTAGAGCACAGGTCTGGAGCCTCAGGAGGCTCTCCTGAGCCTGGAAAAGGAGGAGCAAGAGAGGGACAGAAGTGGGATCTAGTGGGTGGGCTGTGCTCCCCCTGTTGAGGGTTGCGGGCAGCAAAGCCCAATGGGTCAGAAAAGCCACAAGGACTCCTTTTACCCTTGTGAGGGGTAAGATACATTTATTCCTAAGGCCTTCTTGTCCCCCCATCCTCAACCTCTCCCCTACCCTGCTGTCAAGTCTCAGGTGACACTCCCTTCTGTTCCTTCTCTAGCCCTTGGGAACACTGAAAAGTAAGTCCAAACTGTCATTGTGTCCCTGTATAGTGTGGGTAGCCTGGAAGAACTCACAAAAGGAACCCAAAGCCCACCTCAGAGGTCGAGTGGGCTCGTGAGGCTCTGCCCTGGCCAGGAGAGGCTGAGGGCTCCAGGATCAGGCCCATGTCTTCCCCCTCAGGACTCCTGTGAGCAACCTCCATGAGGCCCTGGACCAGTGCATGGCAGCCCTGGACCTGTTCCTCACCAACCAGTTCTCAGAAGCACTCAGCTACCTCAAGCCCAGGTGAGCTGAAGCCCCTGTGGGTGTGGAAGGTAGCGTTGCATGTGCACACGTGTGCGCAGGTGCTCATGTAAGGATGGGGTGAGCTGGGTCATACAGCAGCAGAGGTCTTGGTGGGAACAGCCCTGTGTAACTGAATGCCTTCAGCTTCCTAGGTCACTAGGAAGTCCTAAAAGAATGACTCAGGCTCCCCGTCCCACAGCCTCCATTCTGAGCAGCCAGGCTGTCACAAAGTCACTGTGACTTTGTTTAAATCTGGCTTCTGAGCCTCTTCCCACTTTGATCCCAATGAATCCACTCAGGGTTTCTCCTTGTCAGTTCTAACACAGCCCCTTCTCCCAAAGCACTAAGACTTGAATTGCCTATTTCACTAAACATTTAGGGTAGCAATGAGGGTTGCTCCTTTAGCGATTCCTCCATTGTTTACTGCTTTATTTCTAAATAACATGCACATACAACTTTTTCTTATTCCTTATTTTTTTCCAGTTTTTAAAACTGAGGTATAGCTGGGTGTGAGGACACACACCTACAATCGCAGCACGTGGGAGGCTAAGGCAGGAGAATTGAGTTTGAGGCCAGCCTGGTGTACACAGTGAGACCCTGGCTCAAAAAAAAAAGCCAAAAATAAACAAACAAAAACCCCAGTGAGCTCTCAGTCCCTGCTGTCCCTGGAGCCTGCCTTCTGGAGCACAGGCCCATGCTGAGCTGCCCCCTGACCCTCTCCCTTCCCTTTCTCTCATGTCTCCTCCATTTTACCGGAACATGTCCTCTAGAAATTCCTGAGTTGCATGAACATAATTTTTCTGTAAGAATTTTGAATGCATTGTTCCTCTGCTTTCTAATATCTACTTCAGCTGTGAATTCTACTTCTTCTTACTTTGTATTTGCTCTTTTTTTTTCCTTCTCCATAAATGTTTAAGATCTTCACTTTTATTCCTGCACATCTGGAATTTCACAATGATGTGCTTGAGTGAAGGTTTCTTTTATTCTGTACTTTCATTGGAGACTTTCAGTTCCGAGAAGATCCTTCCATCTGTTTCCTTTTTGTGGCTCCTTAAGTCAGGTGTCTGACTTCCTAGACCACTTCTCTTCTAAGCCTCTTATTTCCCTCTCCTTTCCATTTCTATACCTTTTTCCTTCTGATTTTTGGGAGATGTCCTCATTAAGTCCTTTTATTCACTTTCCTTGTGTCACCATGTGATTACTTTCTTAATACTCTTTATTATCCTCCAGATGTTATTTTTTCACTGTAACATTTGAGTTTTTGTTTTGTTTTTGAGACAGGGAGTTGTTCTTTAGCCCAGATTGGCTTTCAGTTCTCCATCCTTGTGAGTGCTGATTCCTGCCTCCCCAGTGCTGAGATTACAGATGTGTGCCACCATGCCTGGCAATGTCTATTTTTCTTTTAGAACTGGGATTTGAAATTAGGGCCTCACGCTTGCTAGACAGGCGCTCTACCACTTGAGTCACTCCACCCATCTTATTCTTAATTTATGGACACTGTATCTTTTTAGAGCTATATTTGGAATATAAGACCCCTTAGAATAGAGCCTGGTATAGAATGTACTCTATTACATATTTACTGTTACTATTTTTACCACAGAATATTATCCTTTTTTTTTTTTTTTGGTGGGATTGGGGTTTGAACTCATGATCTTGTACTTGTTAGGCAAGTGCTCTACTACTTGAGCCATACCTCCAGTTCTGAAACACTTTATTCTTTCCCTTCATGAGCTGGACTTTCTCCAGGTTCCTGAATTCTGTTCATGGTGAGGAGCCTCTTCTTCTGGTGGCTTTCCTCCAATACCCAATGAGCCCTGGCTGGCTCTCTGGCCATGGTTAAGCATGAGTTCACTCAAAGGCAAATTGGAAAGTCTGTGCCAAGCAGCCTCATGATTGGTGGGCTTGGCTTTTAGATGACTCCACAGAGAGCTGCTGGCCCCCAGGTGTCAGCATCTTAGGTGGTCCAATTTCTCCAGAGAAGAGTCCTCCATTTCTTAGCCTGGACAGCAAATCTCTGAGCCTACCTGAATTCTGAGAGCAAGGTCCAACCATGTCTACTCTCCATCTTGTCAGCCCCAGATATCTTCTGCATTGCCACACCTGATTTCCCCAAGTCTCAGCATAGCAAATGCTCAGGCAGGAGCACTGTTTTCTACAAGTGCCCAACCTGACCTGTTCACCTTCTCTGGACTTGACTGATCCACTCTTCTCCTGTCTGGGGTTAGAGGTCCAGCTTCTGTGGTAGTAGTGGGGATCAGTGTGATGATCCAAATGAGTCCTTCTGGGAACAGTCCCACGTCTCCCTCCTACCCTCTGAGGGGCCTGGGTAAGCCAGGGTCTGCAGCCCTGGTCGGAGGCAAGCCGGGGCCCACCTGCTTCATCACTGAATATCCAGTTCTCTTTCCCAGTAGCTTTGGAAGATTCCCAGCTTCCACTTCCCTCCTCATCATTTTCTGTCCCTCAGGGGCCCTGGACCTCAGACCACAGCTACCTCCTACACTGGAAACTGGCTTTTCCAGGACTGTTCTGCCACTCTCCAAGTGTAGACACTGGCTTTTCTCCTTATTCCCTGAGACTCAACAAAGACTGGGCCATACCTTGGTCTAACTGTAAACCAGACATCCTTCAGACTTGGGGCCAATAGAAGGGAGTCAGAGCACAGGAAAAACCCACTAAAAGCAGATGGCACAGTGTGCCCAGACCCTGGAATTGTACTACCACAGGCTCCCTAAGAGGGCTTTTCGCTTCACGTCTCCCTCCCTGGTGAGGGACTGCTTCCCCTTCCCCACCTCAGGGGGTCACTTGGAAGAGGAAACCCAGAGCAACCAATCTTCTCCCACTTATCTTCTGGATGTCAGTCCAGAAAGACTCTTCCCTGTCTTTTTCAGTTCCTGCAGGCAGGAGCCTTGTTAACACTTCTCACCTGCCTAGTGACACCCAAATATGCCTTCAAAATTACCAAATGTCCCCACAGGAGTAAAATCACATCCCACCTATGATAAACAAAAAATGTGTCTAAAGATAGTCAGATGTCCTTGCATACATTGGGGCAAAAATGCCTCCCTGCCTTCACTGAGAGTCATTGGTCTAAAGGAAATGATTCTTGCTAAGGAGAAAAAACCCCAAAAAACTAAAAAAACAAAAAAAAGAACAAAAAAACCCTGGTCCATTCATTGCCATTGAAGCTTCAAATGAGGTTGGAATCCAGTTTCATTCACTGTTCCTCATTGTGTACATGTCTGTTCAATTATTCTGATCCTACCTTGGGGGGGGTGGATATTTTTCCTCTTTTGCCCTCCCCCCTCCCACTGTCCCTGGAGCACGAAGGCTACTCTATTAGTTTTTCTTGAATAACTGATCATGATTAGTAAATAGGAGGGCTGGGATTCAAATCCAGGACCATCTGGCCCCACCAGTCCTACTCTGACTTCTGTGCTCTCTTGGGTCTCAAGTGGTACGTATGGTCTTCTTGCGTGAAGGGCCCCATGAGAGAAAATGGTGTGCACAGAAATCTGTGTGTGGCCGGTGGAGGAGATTCAGTGTGTGTCCATGCAATATCCTAGAATTTCTGTGAGGGAAGAGGCAAGGCCACCTGCTGAGATGAGGGGCAGATGGTATGGTGGGGGAGGGGAATGACAGGAAGAGGAAAAGTTGTTTCTGAATAGGGTTATGGACCTGGCCACGTCTGGGCCCCAGCTCAGGGCATGCCTGTCTACGCAGGGCGGCTCTCCAGCCTTGCTCAGTGGCGGCGTGGAAGAAGTAGCCAGTTTGTGGCCTCTTGGCTTGGGTTCCTAACTGGGAGCAACAGAAGGTTGGAAGGCTAAGTACTGCATATTTTGACGAGAGAGGGGCTGGCATGAGGGAGCTAAGGTGAAGGGTCAGAAAGAAGGGACAGGCTGGAGGAGGGAGGAGGATGGGGCAGTAGGAATGATGAGTGAGAGTGGGAAGGCAGGAAGATTGTGGCTGAGAAAGTGGCTGGCATCAATAAGCCTCCAGAAGTGTGGGAAAGATAGGTCAAGGTGTGACCCAGGACAGGAAGGCAGAATGGACACCTGTCATTGGTTCATTCAGCAACACTTATGAATGCTCTCGTGTGCCTGGCAGTCTGCTGAGTACTGGGGCTCCGGTACTGAGCAAAATACAGGGCTTCTTAGGACCCAGCAGGGAAACAGTGGAATAAGCACTTAAGGGTTCCATGAGCTACATAGAGACATCAAGTCACGTGGGAGAGGGGCTGGTCAGGAAGGCTTTAGGATGAGTCACATAATTTCTGAAAATATGGGGTTGTTTGTTCACAAATTATTAAAGAGTTTCAAGACAGTGACAGCAGAGAAGCCTTCCTGGAAGAAGTGACATTGATATTGACACGGGCTGGATGAGGACTCAGCCAGATGCAGAGGGTATTTCCAGGTGGAGGGAACAAGCTGTGCACCAGCCTGGCAGCAAAGCAGGGTCCAGCATATTTGAAGAATGGAGGCTCTTCACTTGGCCGAAGTCAGGAGAGCTGAGGCAGGGATTGATGGAATGTGAACGGGGATGTGAGGCTCCAAGAAGTAGCTTGGCTGGAGAGGAGGGCAGTGAGGTAAGGTCTGAGAGTAGCAGAGGTGGGGTTGGGGGCTTTAATGAGGATGAAGGAGTGGACTTGGAGAGGCAGAGGGGCTGCATCTGCCTTCCAGACCCTCCCAGACCTCCCTGGAAAGTGAGATACTCAGCTAAGATTGGGTTGGGGGACAGGAAGGAGCTGTGGGGTTGGGTCAGGATGAGGAGGTCCAGATGGGAGGGATAGACTCAGGGCAGGAGGTCTGACTGGGATCTGACAAGGCCTGACCCTTGGGTGCTAGCCTAGGAAGGAAGTGCTGGAAGCACCTGTAGTGGCCGCATGTCCTTAGTTCCACCGCCATTCTCTGTTTATGGCCCTCCCAGCACCCTTCCCATTTTGACAGCTGGTTTGAGCCCCAGAAGGTTAAGACCCAGTGGACATGTTGTAGAGCTAGGTCCAATTCAGGGGGCTGGATACTATATATGCAAATGAGAGCTGGTGGTGCACACATTAAACTTGAGGTACCTGAGGTTTGGGGGCTACCATGCTTCTCACCCCACTTCCCACTCCAGATCAGAGTTGGGGTCTTCCAAATGGCAGGCTGGGGAAGGGCTAAGATTCCTAGCCACAGGTGCATGTTGGGGCCTTGGGCCTCAGACTAGAAATTCCACTTTATCTGCCAGCTGCCTGGGTGGCTGTCCCTTCTTCTGGGCCCAGAACCAAACTGGATTCAGCAGGTGGGGCTAGGTGGGTGCGGCTGAGTCCTGGGACTCAGACTTACAGAGGGAAAGAAAGAGAAATGCTATGCTGGAGAGCAGAGAGGCCTGGGGAAGTGGGGAGACCATCTGAGGGATGGTGTCTGCTGGGAAGGGAGCCTACCTCAAGAAGGGTGTTATGCTGGTAAAGTGACCCTGGCAGGACATGGAGGAACTCACATTTATTGTGCAAAGGTGATATGGCCCTGGTCTGGGTCAACTATTTAAGTCACTCAAAAAGCCCTGGGACAGAAGGATTATTGTATTCATTTTTATAGAGGAGAAACTTGAGGCTCAGAGAGGCTGAGAGACTCACCAGGGTCACACAGCTGGTGACTGGCAAAGCCAAGATTCCAACCTGTGTCTGAGGGACCCTGTAGTCCAAGTTTAGCATCCCTACCGGAGACAGACACCTCCTACCCACAGGCCACTGTCAGACGAAGCAGTCCTGGCACAGGCTTGGAAGGCATCCTGAATGAGAGCTGGCAAGGCTGAGGAGGGGTCAAACAGCTTGTGTTCCCTTTAGAAACCTTTGATCCTCGAGGGTCCTAACATCTGAGGGTTAGCCAGAAATAAAAAGCAACTCAATTTACAGGTATTTTTTGAACAAGAAAGGAAGAAGGCTAAAGTCACATGATATTATAATAAAACCATCTATAAAGCTTAGTCATCTCTATTTCCTCCAAAGTTCCCAGCATAAGCCTGGCACTGAGGAGTCTGGTAAATAATTGACAAGGGCACGTGGGGAAGGGAGTGAAGTTGCCTTGGCATCTGTGGTACCTTTTAAGCTGCTCCCTCCCACCAGTCTCAAGGCTGCAGAACCCAGGCTGGCCAGCCACTTTGCCCCCTGTCTTAGAGCCCCTGCCAAAGCCCAGGCTGCTAAGGGACTCACTCCTCCAAGTACAGGAGGGATTGGCATTGTTCCTGCCTCTCCTTGCCCTCTGTCCTCTCCATGTGTTAGACTAAATACTACCAGCTCCTCTTGCTAGAACACCTTTGGTTGTGGAGGAGTAGGGAGGAAAGGCTTCCTGAGGCCACCATAGCCGCTAACAATTGTGCTGAGGACAGAGATGAGTCATGCCCAGCCTTGTCCCTAAGGTACCCACAGTCTGCGAGAGAGCTGAGCTTGTGCTGATGTGGTTTCAATGTGGCCCATGCCTCATCAGAGACTCCCAGGCCTTGAGGCGGAGCTCTGGATTCCCTGGGTCCTTCAAGGCTTTTGAGGGCTTGATGGATGAGTCAGGAGATATGGAGGTAGGGAGAAGGAATCCCAGGCTGAGGGAACAGCATGGGGGAAAGGCCCAGAAGTAGAAAACATGGGGTTTTCTTGGAGGAAAGTCTTGTGTGGTTCAGTGAGGCCGGGTACAACCTTGAGTGTGACCAGATCATGGCAGGGGTGGGGCAGGGAGAGAGCAGCAGGAGGCTGGAAAGGTAAGCAGAGCTTGTATCTTGTGGGACTGGGAAGGTTCTCCCAGGGCCAACCAGGTGACAGGATGGAGACAGGTGGCCTGTGAAGAGGGCCAGGGAGTGTAGGAGGAGTTAGCTTAGGGTGGGGCTCAAGGATAGAAAGGATTTTGGAGACAGGCAGGACTAGGGGTGGACCTGCTGGAGGTGGGGGCAGAAGGCATGAGGCAGCCTGGGGCCTGGGGAAGGGCAGCCTCAGGCCAACACACTAGGCCCAGCTAGTCCTCACACACCTTGCTGCTCCCACCTCTTTGGGAGAGAGGAGGAGCTGAGGCTCAGATTTTGAAGGTGATTTAGGGTAGAAGAGGAGCTGGGACTACCATCCTAATGCCATCTGAGGTCTTTTGAGGAGCAGAGACAGGGTCAGGTCTTGGACAAGTAAGTCCCTCCCTGGACCTGTTTCTCTCCAGGCCAGTTGGGAGGGATGGCAGACGATCGATTGTCAGGCTGCCTGCCACACCTGGAATTCCAGAGTGCTGCTCCCAATGTCCCTTCTCTCTGACAGAACCAAGGAGAGCATGTACCACTCACTGACTTATGCCACTATCCTGGAGATGCAGGCCATGATGACCTTCGACCCACAGGACATCCTCCTTGCCGGCAACATGATGAAGGAAGCGCAGTCTCTGTGTCAGAGGTCTGGGCTGTTGGGGGCAGGGGTTAGGGATTGTGAGGCCCACTCTTCTGTCTATCACCTGGCCTGACCCAGTGTCTGGAGTGACACTATTAGTGCTTTTCTTTTGGCTAATAGGCTGTGTCCCCAAGTGCTGAGAGCTGTCCCTGCCAGCACTCCCCCAGAGCTTCGTTGTCTGAGCCATCACTGAGAGCTTGCAGGGACCAGTGCTGACTGGAAGAAAACTAATTCTGGATCTGTCACTTTATTACTCTTTGGCTTTGGGCAGGTCCCTTTCTGAAGTCCACATTACACATCTGTAAAGTGGGTGTGATGAAATATGCATAACATGGTTGTCTTGGGACTGCATGAATACCTGCGTTACAGGACCTGGTGCATATATGAATGTGTCTGGTCCTCATTCCCTGATTGAATGAACAGACCTGTGTTTCATGTGTGGGTAGAGTTATCGTCCACTGCACACGCTTAATACCTGCTCTGGGCCAGGCCCTGGTAACCCTGGAGGTCATAAGACCTAGACATTGCTGATGCCCACATCACCCAGCAGGGGCACAGGCCCCAACAGGGAAGCTGTGAGGGGTTGTAAGGGTCCAGTCTGAGGAATAGGAAAGGCTCGGGCAAGAGCTGATACCTGAGGAGGGTCCTGAAGGGTGACCAGGTGCTAGTCAGGAAAGAAGGAAGGAGATAAGGGGGTTCTGGACAGAGGTAAGAGAGCAAGAGTAACAGGGTGAGAAAGCCCTGGATTTGGTGGAGCTATGGGGAGCCCAGTGTCTGAGGGGCCTGCATGCCTTGAGATTTTCTGGAGTATAACAAAGAGGGCAAAAGTGAATGTGACTTGAGCCTCACCTGAGGCTTCCTTTCTCTCTTCAGGTACCGGAGGAAGTCTTCTATGACAGACTCCTTAAGCAGCCTGGTGTACCGCCCCACTCTGGAACAATTCACAGAAGGTGTGGTACTTGGGGTGTCCTTTCAAGCATGCTGAGCCCAGCTGGCTCCAGGCCTGGGAAGGGGCAGGGAGAGGGAGCAGTTTTGCTCCCAGGTGTCACCAAGGGGACTGGGCCTTGGCTTCAATGCAGGGACACTGGTGAGGGATAAGTGAGACATACCCATCTGATGGCATTACCCCCAGGAACCTGGAAGCCGAGGAAAGGAAAAGTTGTCACGAGGACTGTGGCTTTAAAAAAAAGAAAGAAAGAAAAAAGAAAACAAACAAAAAGGACTGTGGCTTTTCTTCTCAGGCCAAAGGTTGCTGAGAATTGAGTGTACAGTTAGGTTTGCTGACTGAGTTTATGATGTTGTGTGCCCAGAGGGGACAAGACAACTGACAGCAGCAGAGACAGTCTGGGTTGTCACTTTGTGTGGAGGCCATGTGTGGCAGAAGTCAACCATGAGCAGTTTGGGACTTACTTTAGCCACTTTGAGAGCTCTGGAAGATTCCAATACCAAACACGGCATCCAGTGTTCTGGGGGAACAAGAGGACATGGCTGGATGTTGATGGAAGAGCCAGTCCAAAGATGGGTGTCGCGGGGAAATGTGAACTTGGGATAGAGCAACCGGTCAAGGTGGGGTGGGCCTCACACAAGCTTCCTTTGCTTTTGGGTAGTGGGAGCTGGAGGGTCAGGCCCAAGGCCCCTGTGTAGAGCCCCAGGAGACCTCAGGACTTTGGTTTTCTCCCTACAGAGGAAATCCATGCTGAGGTCTGCTATGCAGAGTGCCTGCTGCAGAGAGCGGCTCTGACCTTCCTGCAGGTAGGAGGCCCTTTCTTGTGCAGGGGGGCTGGGGATTTCAGAAGAGCAGTCACCATGTCCAAGCACGACCCTCCCCTTGAGGTCCAGGCAAGGCCTGAGGCTCAGAGCTACCTGGTTCTTGACCCTGGCCAGGCCTAACACAGAAGGGATAGGCCCAGTCCTCCTCACACACCATTAACATGAGACTGCTTCTGTCTTGTCCCTGTTGTTGCTCCTGTCAGGGGTGACCTGGCACAGGCATTGTCACAAACCTACTTTGCACTTGATTCATTTGATGAACACTTGTAGCACAGAGCCTACCAGACTTTTGCATATAGTACAATATTAATAGTTTGGTATGTATGTCTACATTATTATGTAATCTTCACCTCAAAGGCCAGAGTTAGAGAAATACTTAGGAAAGGAGCCATCTTCTCAAGGCTATGTGATTAGCAAATGGCAAACTGGGATTTGAACCCAGGTCTGGTTAAGTCAGAGCCAGGTTTCCTCAACTACACACTGGAAATTATAGGCACTATCACTCCATGATTTTACCAGAAAGTCTGAGCTATAATATAACATACCAAAATCATGTGGAAAGCTGGGAATGGTGACTCATGCCTGTAATTCCAGCACTGGGGAGGCTGAGGCAGCCTGGGCTACATTGCAAGTTCAAGGCCAGCCTGGGCTACATAGTAAGACCCTGTCTCAAAACCAAACCAGAGCAAACCAAACCAAACTAAACCAAACCAAAACCAAAACCAAAACCCTAAAACAAGCGAACAAAAACTGAAAAAAGAATCATGTGTGCATGTATGTATGCATATCTGGGAGAAGATGGACATACATTTTAAGCTCTTTTTTTTTTTCATCTTTTTGTGAGTTCAAATCCCCCCAAAATCTTTTGGATATCAAATGATCAGAATTGGATTAATCCTAATCCTTGTCTTAGGACTCACTGTAAAATTGCATCATAAATGGCATTTCACTCCATTTATTTGTTTATTATATTATTGCAAATAAGCAAATACTGACAACCCCCCCCACCCAGCTAGAGGGTAGAGCACCACATGTGGTGGAGGGTGGGAAAGAGGAGGTAACTCTCCCTTCCCCTCTGGCCTCATCCTATCGTCCAGCTCCCTCCCCAGCGGGAAGCTACTGCCTGAAGTTTTCATCATCCCCCACCTTCTAGTTAAAAATAGTTTATCAGCTTTCTGTTTGTGTGATAACAGCACGTTGGCTGGTTTTTAGCTTCACAAAGGTCTGAAGCTATGTGAGACTTGCCTTTTTCACCCACCCATGCGTGGCTGTGTCCTGTGTGCTGATATGAACCTCCCTTGGTTTGTCTGTCCATTTTTCTATTGATAAGCATTGGGCCGTTCCTGGTTCTGTGAACGTTCCCAAAGGTGACTTCTGTAGCCTGCATCCATCCACTGCCTTTGGGTGGGCACCCAGGAGTGAAGCTGCCAGGCTGGCTGGGGATACTAGTGCTTTAAGTTACAAATGTGATAAATACCCTCTTGTGGTAAAAACCACAACTTGTTCAAATGAACATCCCTCCTCCTCTCCCACGCCTTTCCACCTAGAGGGAAGGCACTCCATGGGGAGCGTCCCCCACCACAGGCTTCTCTCCAGGTACCCAGTATGTGTGCCTGTGAGGATGAGAGAGGGGTGGGGCTTGTTGATGCCCTGGGCACTTAGGAGGTTTGTTTGGCCAAGGAATAGGGGAGCCTGGTTTGGCTGACCTCTGACCTCCCCCCCAAGGTCCCTCATAGATCTGGGAACGGGTGTGGGGAGGCATTCAAGGCTTTGTGTGATCCCTCAGGCCTACAGCTGCCTGCCTTGGGCCCAGCTCTCAGCATCTCTCCTTCCTGCAGGACGAGAACATGGTGAGCTTCATCAAGGGTGGCATCAAAGTTCGAAACAGCTACCAGACCTACAAGTGAGTGGGGCAGGCGCAGCAGAGCTGGGAGGCCTGGGTCACAGCAGCTATTACCTTGTGCCCTTCAGACTGTGCCGTGGGAGGCAGAGCACTAGCTAGAAGCCCTAGTCTAGAGTACTGTGAGCTCAGGCAGATTTCTTCACCCATAGTGCCTCAGTTTTCTGGAACATTACCGTGTTTTTCTGGCTGTGTCTGTTCATTTGGTCTCCCAAGTGTTTTCTCTGCTGGGAGAAATAAGACCCAGGTTCCACACAAACAGCTTTGGCTGGTGGGACAGGAGATAGACCCAGGGAATCATTTGGGGAACAGCATCAGAACTCCTACACATCCATGAAGGCCCAGTCTAAATCCCACTTTCCCCTATGAAGCCTTCTTGACCTCTTGAGCCCTTAAGTAGACAGAGATTGTACACAAACACGCACATACGTGTGCATACACACATGCATGCTCACACACACACACTCCCTCAGGGCCAGAATCATTTCCATGCTGTCTCTGAGTCCCTGATATAGGTATTCTGGATCAGGCACAAACTGTGTTAATGGATGAAAGAATACAGATTCAGTTCAGATTACATTGAGTAAACCACATTTAGTGGTTTCCAAATTCCTTATCTATGATTCTATAATCAAATAAAGCTCTGAAAGCCCAGTTTCCCCCCTAAATTTTGAATTAAAACCTATTTCCCATTAAAAGTTTATTTGGGACTACTTATCTTTACCGTCCTCATTTAATGTGACTGTTTCCCTGCCGATGGAGGTATTGCTCATAATCATGACAAAGGCTGGCTGGACTACAGCACGCCATACAGTGTGTGGACACCATGTTACCTTGGGGCCTATGCTGCAATTGTTCAGGGACAACCAGAAACTTGTCCCTGGACTCTGACCCCTGCAGACTCCCTTCTAGCTGCCAGAGTGATGTCTCCAAAGCACACACCTGGTCAGGTCACCCCTTGCCAACTCCCAAGGCTCCTCTTGCTCTTGGAATAGAGTACTGGCCATTGTCTACTCATTCCTGGGAGTTCCCTGTTGTCCTATCTCCCACTTCATTCTGTCTCAGACCTTTAGACCTTCCCTTAGTTCTTCTAATATTCCAAATTGATCTCTTCCTCAAGACCTTTGGACATGCTGTTCTCTTTGTCAGGGATGGTCTTTGCAACAGACTAGCCAGAATCCATCCCTCACGTTTCTGCTCAAATGTCACATCTCCACTTAAATGTTACCTCCTCTGAGAAAGCTTCCTGGTCCCCAGATTAGGTCAGATGCCAGGTTCTTCTCCTGAGAGACTGTCATCACCCTCACAGTGGCCCTTTGGGGACTGTCCCCTAGAGAGGAGTGCTGTGGGGCTGTGCTGGGTGGCTGTGCTCCTTGCTGCCCTCCAGTGCCTGGCAGAGAGAAGCCTCAGTAGTACTTGCTGGTTGAAAGCCCTCCTGATGCTCACAGTCAGGAAGGAGGAAGCATGTCTCTAAAGCCTGTCCTGGGCTATGGACTCTGTGGCATTAGTGACCAGGAGAGAGTTGGATTCCAGCCAAGTGAATTCCAGGAAGACTTCCTGAGGGATGAGGTGTTTGAGTTAGCTCAATGTTTCACAGCTGGGGGACTTTTCTCCCCTTGAGACGTTGGCAATGTCTGGAGTCATTTTGGTTGACCAACTGAGGAGAGAATGCCACTCATATATAAAGGGCAGAGGCCAGGGATGGACTAAGCATCCTACAATGCATAGGACAAGTCCCCTTCCACACCCTCCCCCAACAAAGAATTATCCAGCCTAAAATGTCAGGTTGAGAAATTGTGTTCTAGATAGAATGCAGAGCATGAACACATAACAGAAGTTGGGCAAGAGAGGGCACACTAGTGCCAATTGGGTAAAATTCGGGGGCAAGGAGTATACTGTCTTGGTGGGAGGTGGGGTTAGAAATTCCTTGAGAATCAGCTCTCTGTATCTGCAGAACTGTAAATCTAGGGCCTTCTGAACTAGCCTGGATGGGAATTCATCTTAGGCCCAGCTGGAATGGGTCCTTGCTGTCCCCTCCCCTCCCCTCAGGGTTTGGCTGAACAGGATTTTGATCTTCCTGCAGGGAGCTGGACAGCCTTGTCCAGTCTTCACAGTACTGTAAAGGAGAGAGCTACAGGCACTTTGAAGGAGGAGTAAAACTTGGTGTGGGAGCCTTCAACCTGGTGAGTCCCCCATTTTCATTGTGTTTGGGCTCCAGGTAAATTTCCACAGCATTTCCTTGTTCCATGCATGCTCACTCATAAGTGCCATTATGCTTGGCACTTAGGTGTGATGGGCCCTGGGACCCAGAAATGAACCTGACATGTCATCAGCTATTAAGGGGCTCACAGCTGGAGAAGGGGTGGAGGGTATTGGAGCCAGCTCCAGAGAGTCTATCTGTGCATCTGTGTGTCATGTTGATAGCTTGAAATCCCCTGTTATGGAAGTTATTATGGCACCAGAACTTGACAAACCCAGTAAGTCAGGACTTCTGCCCTGGAGAGCTAATTGCTAAACACCAGTGGCAGGAAAGGAGACAGGCCTGGAGGAATCTGGTGACCCACAGGGGACAGAGAGCCAAGTCTTCTTCTGGGAGGAGCTGGGAAGGTTTCCTGGTGGATGGAAGTAAACATTTGAGCTGGATCTCAAAGGCCCGAGTTTCCAGGTGGAGAAGGATGTATCAGGAAGAGGCAACAGTGTGAGCTGGGACAGGGACCCTTGGAAATGCTGTGCCTGCTCATGGGAGGAGGAGCTCTCAGGAAAGATGCAAGGCCCTGGCCCTGGGTAGCCAGAGAACTTTCTAAAGGCTGTATGTGTCTGGGGGAGGAGGAGGTGGTAGCCCTCTCCTCTTCAGTAAAGCTTGTTCAAAGAGCTGGCCTTGGGGTGAGGGTTCCCTACCCCACTCTGGGCATCTTTCATGTGCCCACTGCCTTTGTTCCTGCAGACTCTGTCCATGCTTCCTACTAGGATCCTGCGGTTGCTGGAGTTTGTGGGGTTTTCAGGAAACAAGGTAACTACCTCTCTTCTGGTACCCTTGACATGCTCAGCCCCAGGACTGGAGCTGAGGTGAACAGGGTGAAGCTAAGGGGCTGAGGGGCCTGGTATCAGTCCTGGACAAAGCCCAGATCTGAGCCTCAGTTTTCACTCCAGTCTCATGAGGCCACAGATACCTGCCTGATCCCTCACAGAATGGAGAGGCTCTGGGGTAAGGGTTGGTATGAAGGGCAGTCCTAAGGGACCTGGGGTCACATTCTCTGAGCCTTGAATATCTCCTCACTTCAAGGCTTTCAGCAAGCTCTCCTCTCTAGGACCATTTTTTGGTGCTTCTACCTCATCTGAGAGATTCCCAGGGGTGCCTTCCTGTGTATCAGAGGTGATACACAGGATCACCTTGGGGTGAACCAGAGAACTCTAGAGTCCGAAGACATTACTGAGGAGAGGGACCTGAGTATTAGCCCCTGTCGGAGGTAGCAGATTAGGGAGAGCTTGCTGGTAGAAGAAGCCCTGGTGGTGGAAGGAGCACCAGCCTGGAAGTCAGGAGCCCTGGGTCAGTTCAGCCTCTGCCCCTTCTCCCTGGGACCCTTAGCACGTCTCTTCCTCTCCTGAGCTACTCTGGGTGAAACAAGGGGCTTGGTGTAGGCCAGACTTGTGCTGTCTGCCTTCCTTCCTGATGTCTGCCATACCACACGACGTCTACGTTATTATTTACATATTGTTTTTCTCAAAAGTGACAAAAATTTTACTTAAATTTATTTAAGGAGAATATTACTGCACAAAACCCATATTATTTGGTATTAGAACATAATCATAAAAAGTAAACATTATGAGGGCCATGCCATCGTATGGAATAGATTATGGGGTCAAGCACAACTCAGCCAGTGTCTGCTAGTCTGCTATTCTTTGTGAGAAGGGAGCTTAGGGCAAGAGTTGGTTCACATGTGAGCCTGGGCCCGTGAATTTCCCTTGGGTACACCATCAGAAGGACAGAGAGCACTAAGGAGAGAAAACCTTTACATGAGGCTTGGTGCTTCCTAATGCCTGTTCTTGAGTCCTCGAAATCTTGGTTGCCATTTGCAGTCCATGGCTGAAGTTTCTGATGGTCCCTTCTGTTTTGCTTTCTCGAGCAAGCCTGTGGGTGGCTGGTGGGGGGGTCACAGGATGTTGATGGGAGTTGGGGAGCACTAGGAAGGCCGGAGGTGGGATGGTCAACCCTAACCTATAGCTCCAGCTCAGGCTTAGTCTTTGTCCCAAAATCAAGGCAACCACAGGGTTTGAGGCAGGACAGGTTTGTGTTTTAGAAAGAGCAAGAATGCTGAGGAGGACAGAATGAGGGAAGAGATTGCAGGTAAACAAAGTGGAATCTGGCCCCAGTTCCTCTTCAGCCAGGCTTTGGGAGTTCTCCCCCAGGAAGCCTTCTTGGGTCTTAGTCTTCACAGCTCCATCTGTTCCAAGAGCTTATAGTTAGGATCTCTTCTTGCTGCTTCTCCTAACCAGACCAGGCTGCCTGGTTCTTGGTGTCTACCACAGGGCTGAGAGTAGGCATATATGGGGAGGAACTGTGGGAGAGGTGGGGGACACCAAGGCCCAGCCCAGCCAAACCTCTACCCTAGCCTCAACAGCAGTCTTCTTCTTCCAGGAAAGTGGCTGCAGCCCCAAGAGTGCATCCCCTTGCTCAGGGTAACACTGCAAGGGAGCAGCTGCCCCAGCCTCTAGGGTTCCAGACTCCAAACCTAGTGACCTCCTGGCCTGCCACAGCAGGCCTCCCTGCTCCTGGCCCTCTCTGGGACCCTCAGCCTGTCCTCCTGTCCCCCAGGACTATGGGCTGTTGCAGCTGGAGGAGGGCGCGTCGGGGCGCAGCTTCCGGGCCGTGCTCTGTGTCATGCTGCTGCTCTGCTACCATACCTTCCTCACCTTTGTGCTCGGTAGGAGCCCCACGGGACAAATGCTGGGCACCGGGACGCTGACCTTGCTCAGGCCCCAGGGACAGGGATGGGGGTGCTGAAACCAGAAGTAACAGACAGATCAACTGCCCACCGACCAGATCCCAACTGCAGTGTTCTCAGCTGTGAAACGGGGATGGTTGTGCCCGCCTTGTAGAGGGTGTGAAAATGCTTCTCCTTGTGGTTCTGGGAACAGACTTGGTAGACGTAGTCTCCTACAATACACTGAGCCCTGTAATACACTGGGATCATATCTGCACTATCTTGTTCAATCCTCATATCACCCTGCAGATAGAATTACTATTCTCATTTCACAGAGGGAAAGATAGAGGCCCAAAGAAGGCCCTGGTGGTTGCTGGGGGAAGTCCAGGAGCAAGTGGTGACTTGTGTTATGCTCCCCCTGCCATCTCCACCAGGTACTGGGAATGTCAACATTGAGGAGGCAGAGAAGCTGCTGAAGCCCTACCTGCACCGATACCCCAAGGTGAGCCCACCCTCTGCTGAGCACCGCAGCCAGCCAGCTCTGTGGACCCACACTGATCCATGTGCGTGTCGTTGCAGGGTGCCATCTTCCTGTTCTTTGCGGGGCGGATTGAAGCCATTAAAGGCAACATTGATGCAGTGAGTGATGGCGGTTCCTTGGGGTCTCCCAGCCCAGCAGGAAGTCAGACACACAGAGTCTTCCTGGGAGGCCCTATGAGAGGACTGATAAGCATTCAGGGATGGGAGAGGCACTTTCTGACTGCGGCAGTCTGGGGATAAGGGAAGATGTGGCATTTGTGCTATAGAATTTCATTTATTTGTTGGCAATACTGGGGTTCAAACTCAGGACCCTGTGCTTACTAGGCAGATGCTGTAATATTTGAGCTGTACTCCCAGCCCCTTTTTGCTTTAGTTATTTTTTGTATAAGGTCTTGCATTTTTGGCTAGGGCCAGCCTCAGACCATGATCCTCCTACCTGTGCCTCCCACATAGCTACTACCATGTCAGCTTGTTGGTTGAGATAGGGTCTTACTAACTTTTTGCCTGGACTAGTTTCAAACAGTAATCATCCTGATCTCTGCCCTCTGAGCTTGGATTATAGGTGGGAACCACTGTACCCAGCCCTGTGCTATAGGATTTTGAGATATGATATAGGACTATGGTATTCCTGGTGGTGGTGGGGGTTGAAGGAGGTAGCCCTTGTTTAGGGCATGGTGATAAAGCTGAATTCTGATAAGTAGGATGGTGATGCCAGGGGCTGAGGAAAGCCATAGAAAGGGTTAGAGATGGGGAGGGTCACAGTGGCCAAGTAGTATGCCAAGGTCCACAACAGAGTTCTGAGGTCTTCACCCAGTCCTAGCAAGAGGTTACCAAGGCCTAGGTAACCTTATGAAAACTACTGGACTCTTTGAAGTTTGTTGAGGCACAGACATTATTATGTCAGTATAATATTAACACCTTTTACCGCCTGTTATCCCATCCAGTGTAGTATGGCTGTGTCCCTCCCTTTCATTTTGTGACCAAAAATCCAAAGTCCTAGCTGAGTGCTCATAGCTGTAATCCTAGCTTCTTGGGAGGCTGAGAAAGGAAGGATCATGGTTCGAGGCCAGACCAGGCAAATAGATTGTGAGACCCATCTCCAAAATAACTACAGCAAATGAACTGGAGCTGTGGCTCAAGCAGTGGAGCGCCTGCCTAGCAAGTGTGAAACCCTGAGTTCAACCCAGTCCCACCAAAAAAAAAAAAAAAAAAAAAAAAAAAAATCCAGAGTTCTGGGGAGGAGGACAGTAATGAAATTAAGGTCCTAGAGCTGGGACTGAAAGCCAGATTGCCCAGCTTCTCAAGCTTCTCAACCCTCACCTGAGCTTGGCACAGGGGTGAACCACCATGCACTGGAGAAGGCCAGGTCTGCTGTGGAGTCAGAGGTTGCAAAGGGTGCAGAGGATGGGGTGGGACCAGGTGAGCACTCACCAGGCTGACCTGCAGGTGCCCACAGGCCATCCGTCGGTTCGAGGAGTGCTGTGAGGCCCAGCAGCACTGGAAGCAGTTCCATCACATGTGCTACTGGGAGCTGATGTGGTGCTTCACCTACAAGGGCCAGTGGAAGATGGCCTATTTCTACGCTGACCTGCTCAGCAAGGAGAACTCCTGGTCCAAGGTGGGCTGGTATTACACGTTGGGGCATTGGGAGGCCAAGGCTGACCCAAATGAGCCATCAGCCCCCAGACAAAAATCTAACCCTTGACTGATCACAGATGTGTCAGCTGGAATCTAAATAGGACCATACACTCTGATAGGAGTAAGAGTTGGAAGGAACTAAACACTGTGATGAGCACAGAAACTTGACTTCTTTATTTGGTAATGGGGATTGAACCCCAGGCCTTATCATGCTGTGTTACCACTGACTTACAGCCCTGGAAATACAATGTGTCAGTTGAGACATTTAGTCACAAGAGATAGAAACATGGTTTACATATTTTAGTGAGCACTGTCCAATAGAACTGTCTGCTATGGTGGAAATATTTTTTTGCACCATTCAAATATGGTAGCCACCATGAAGGAAAGAGAGTAGTGGCCTGAGCAGAAGGATATGAGAGAGAGAGAGAGAGCTGGGCATGCAGCTATGTAGCTCAGGGGTGGAGCACCTGGCTAGCATGCACAAGGTCTTGGTTCAGTCCCCAGCATCCTCCCCCCCCACACAATAACAAATAAATATGGATGGTAGCCATCAGCTACCTACACAATTGAGCACTTAAAATGTGTATAGTGCAGCAGAAATTGAATGTTTTAAATTTCATTTTCTTTTAATTAATTTAAATAGCTCTATGGGGCTAGTGGCCATTGTATTGGATTATTCACATCTAAAACACCAAAGGTTCATTGGGTCATATAAAGAAAATTCTAGGTGTACTTGACTTTAGGTAGGGTGGGTAGAGGAATTCAAATGACAGTCTCTGAGCTCATTCTTTCCATTTGGGAATGTGCTCTCTTTAATGATATCTTTGTTATGTAGGCAGATCCTCTGTGTGACAGGAAAGGTGGCCATGGGCTGTCCCTACTCAAACCTTCCCTTGGTTTCAACCAAAGTCACACAGTTGCACCTCACTGGTTGGCTTAAGTCACATGTCAATGCCTAGAACAGAGGGTTGAGAAGACTCCTCATGAATTGGGAGTAGGAGACAGGTGGTTCCCCAGAAGAAGAATGAAGTTATGTACCTGGAAGGTGTGTGTGTGTGTATATGTGTGTGTGTGAACCTACCATAGAAAAAACTCGTTATGGGAAGTCTTAACATAAGTATTAGCCATTTTCATCATAGTAATGGTATCCTAGAACTCTGAACCAAAAGTCTTACAGGCACCTAGCTCATGAAAGAGCACCCATTTCAGTACATAGCACATGATGTAACTCAATGACTTTATGCCTTGCTCATAGCAGACATTGCCAGTCAGTCCTAGCACTTTCCCATGAGCCTGGTGAACCTTACAAGTCTCTGCAAAGAGCTTGTAGCCACTAGAACTGATCTGCAGTGCACATGTTAGGAGACCTCTTTGTCATCCGCATCTAGTCTGTTTCTTATCCCTGCCTCTGCATGGAAGTCCCCCTTGCCAGGGGACCCATCTAAAGAGGAATTCTCAGGCAAGTGGGGTCTGGGAGGGAGCAGGCTTTCCTTGAGTGGTCACTGTGTATCTAGCACTTGTCATTTTGCCCACATCACACCTAGTGATATACAATCTTTCATCTCCATTGGGCACATGCAGGACTCTGAGGTCCCCAAAGCTATTGGTGACACATCCTGGACTTGAGGACAGTTCTGGGAGATTCAGAGGTCTCCATTTGACCTTTGCTGCTCAAGTTCTCCTGAGGAGGTAGGGCTTCCCCTGAGAGCACCGCACTGTTGGAGGTGTGTCCTTGGGCTTGGTCCCAGTGTACTCACATCCGTTCCCCGTTGCCTCCCACTCCCAACAAGAACAAGCCTTGGGGGAATCTTTTTGAACAAAAATTGACTTGTTAAGTCTTTTGGTGGAGTGGTGTGGACAGCTGGGTTCACCTACATGAGGAAGGGGAGGCCACACAGTCTGTGAGGAGCAGTGGGAGAGTCAGACCTCCCAGATGTGAGGAAGTCTGGTGTGAGAACCAGTTTAGTCCTCAGCTTGCTGTGAGACTTTGGGACAGTAAGTCCCTCTCTGTAGTACTCTCCTCAGAGGGGTTTCCTATGAAAAATGGGGTTCATAACACCCTGAGTTCTGGAGTCTCATCCATCAATTTCTAGCTTAGGGATTTGGTCTGTGGCCATTGCCATAACTGTCACTCTTCTACTCACACCCCTCTTTGTCTGGGCCTTTCAGAATCAATCCCAGGGAGGTCTGGAGTTTCCTCAGCCAAGGGCTGAGATGGTGGAAACACAGTGGTGACAGCCATGTGCTCAGGGCTATAAAAAGGGAATGCTGGGAAACTAGCATTCCTGGAGACCCAAGCAAGAGGCCAAGGAGGGCTTCAGGAAGCCCAGACCTCTGAGCTGAGTCTGGGAGGAAGTTAGGGTGGCAGAGTGGAGGAAGTGAGAGGACACACCGAGCCAGAGAACAACAAGAACAAAATCTCAGGATGAAGACACTGCTAAGAGGTTCTGTGTCACCGGGTGAGGGTTTATGAGGTTTGAGATCAGGGGGTCTGGAGGAACCCTCCTCCTCTGAGCCACTTGCTATAAGCTTCTGAGGACAAGCACTGTTTACCTGGCACAGACCATAGTGGCATAATCCAGCAAGGTAAATATTTCTGGAATCAGAGGGCAAGCAGTCAGGTAACATGGGAGTCAGGGCCCCCATCAGGGAAGGTGGCTGCTGTTCTCCATCACATCCCTCAATGATGTGGATGCCTGCAACTCTAGGCCACTGCATCCATCCTAGTTCCTGAGGGTCAGTGAGGGCGAGCTGTCTGGAGAGAAAAGGGAAGCTCTTACAGGAATGAGACTGACGAGAGAAACTGTGGCCTGGGTAAAGGAATAGTACAGGCAAAGGCCTGGTGGGCTAAGGAGGGATAGGGAGAAGATGGCAGCAGATGAACCAGGAAAGGAGTTTGGGGCAGGTCATGGAAGGCTAGAGCACCAATTTGGGCTTTATTCTAACAGTGAAGCTGGGGGGATGGTGGTCTCTAAGTGTTTGTGTTTCAGATTTGTGCTCTCTTGGTACCCACAGTACTAGGCCAGGAATACAAGAGTGAATAAAGCAAAGACCCGACTGAGGGTTCATGTCCTGGTAAGGAGAGAGACGGGAAGCACACACGGATGTACATTGTACCATGTCAGCTTCCAGTGAAATGCCAGTCCCCTTCTGCTGCACCGTGGTTGGGGATGCCTGTTAGAACATCAGCCTGCAGCAAAGGGACAGGCTACATGGATATCTGAGGAATGTTTGGGCAGAGGGAGCTGCAGCAGAGTGGGGGCGGGGCTCAGGCAGAAGTGTGGTTGTACACTGGGACCAACCCTGAGGCTACTGTGGCTGGAGTGTGCAGAAGATTGGCAGTAGTAGGAGATGATGTGGAGGAGGAGACTGGGGAAGCTGTCTTACAGGCTACAGCATGGGAAATGGCTTACAGGGTAGGAATAGGAGCAGGGAGCTCACTTAGGAGATCATATGGACTAGGGCAAAAAGACACCCTCTAGCCTGGAGCAGGGATATGGCATGGGCTGATGCTATCATTGAGGGACGCCACGAGGGCAAGGTCCATGGCATTCAAGAGCTAGGCGTGGCCTGGGTGCTACTTTGTCCATGGATCCTCCGAATGCCCTTTCCATGGCATCCTCAACTCACAGGACTTTTAAAATCTCTTCTGCCATACTTGTTTAGTTCTCTTCTGTAGATTAGTGATTTATATCTATCTGTATCCTTCTTGCTGGGTTGTATGCCCATACAATTGAATGTACAAGGCCATATATTATTTATTTTTACATATGAGAGTTACTATTCATTTTCACTTGTGTGAATAATATTTGGCACATGGACCTATGATTACCAGCCTGAGGCCAACAGATCCCCTCAATTAGGATGTGTAGGTTAAAGCAAGTTTTTTTGTTTGTTTGTTTTTGTTTTTTTGTGAGACTGGGGTTTGAACTCAGGGCTTCATGCTTGCAAGGCAGGTGCTCTATCACTTGAGCCACACCTTCAGTCCATTTTTCTCTGGTTGTTTTGGAGATGGAGTCTTGCAAACTATTTGTCTGGGCTGGCCTTGAACCGCCATCTTGCCGATCTCAGCCTCGCAAGTAGCTAGGATTACAGGTGTGAGCCACCAGTGCCCAGCTAAACAAAGCTTTTAAAAGTAATTTTTACTCACATTCTAAGGTTTTTAACCTGGTTAGAAGCTCTAATCAGCAGTTTTAGATTTCTTGATTAAAAACCTAAATAAACTGATTATGTTTGGTAAATAATAAAGATACTCTTAAAAGTGGATGGACCAGGGTACCGTGTCCAGAAGACAGACTCCCCCTCACCTTCACAAAGACCAGCTCTGCCTCAAATTGTGATGGCCAGATTGAGGCTCTGGGCTCCAGTGTGTGTAGCTGCCACGTGGAGGCTGCTTTTGTCTGCACCAGAGACCAGTCTCCAGGATGTCCTAGTCCCTTTCCTTCCCCACCCCTGTATTTCTTTCTTGACCACAGACAGGTACTTATTTCTCCTTGGCAGCAGCCCCACTGACAATAGCTGTTTAAAGGCTTGGCCCCTTGAGGGCAGCATAGAGCCAAACACCTCTCCCACCAGACTGTGGGGAAGGCCTATGGCCTACAGGCAACTCTCCTGGCTGGGGCAGGTGGATCCGGATTCCCGTCAGGCACAGTCTTCCAAATGAAGTGATGTGATGTATGTAAAGCATCTGGCACACTGCCGGACAGGTCGACCAGGAGAGCCTGAGCTGAGTCCTGCCCAGGGCCCTGCTTACATTTTTGTTCCCAACTCCTTTACACAGGCCCTACTGCATGGCACCTGTCTGTACTGCACACCATACCTCCCTGGCACTGCTTAGGTGACTCCCCTTGGCCCTGTCTTGGGCCTCTGAATCTTCCTGTTGTCCTCCAAGAGCCCACTCTGCAGTTACTCCTTCCTAGAAGCCTGGCTATGCCGCCTGTCTCTACCTCCATTCCAGACTCAGCAGCCCTGCCTGTCCACTAGTTGTGTGGGTCTTTCTCTCCACTGCTTTAAAATGGAGAGGGCGGCTGCTTTGACAGGAGCGCCTCCTGGATTTAACTCCAGCCTAAGTCCTCAGGTTGCTTCAGCTTGCTCACCCTCACTTGCTCTCCTGTGGCTTGGAGACAGTGTTAGCCTCTATGCCCAGCCAGTGTGAGGTCTGGGGTTATGACTGGAGGGAGGGTTGCTCACATCTGACTGGCATTCTCTCTCACAGGCCACCTACATCTACATGAAGGCCGCCTATCTCAGCATGTTTGGGAAGGAGGACTACAAGCCATTCGGGGATGATGAAGTGGAGTTATTTAGGTGGGCCATACTCTTGTGCTTCTGCCATAGGCCCCACAGCAGACAGACCAGCCAGGCTCTTCCCGTGGCTACCACAGCTGCCTGAGCTAGAGGCACCAGGATGGGTGGTCATGCCCCTTGCTCTGAACTCTGTCCTGCCCCAGGAGCACTCCTGTGCCCACCATCCCATCCGGTCACCACTTCATGCTGCTGTTGGTTAGGACCTTTTGTTTTTGTTTTTTTCTTGTTGGCAGTACTAGGGTTTGAACTCAGGTCTTCATGAGACCTGAGTCTCATGAAGAGAGACAGGTACTGTACTGCTTAAGCCAACCCCCAGCAGTCAGGGTCCTTTGAATATGCTCTGAGGTTTCCTTGTAGCACTCAGCCTCTTTCATCTGTCAGTAGGATACTGAGGTCCAGAGGTGGTAAGTCCTTCCATTCAGCTAAGTCAACCTGATGCACTCAGAGAAGCACAGAAGAGAGCCCAAGAGCTGAAATCGAGCTGACAGGATTAAATCCAGCCTTGCATTTCTTAGCTGTTTCAGTTTGGACAATCTCAGCGTCTATAAGATGGGAGTAACAACTGCCACCCTGCAGGGTTGTTTTGCAACAACTAATTAATGTATTTGAAGAACCTGGCATAGGACCTGGGACTTCCTGAGCTGACTGCCAAGTGTCGCTCTTTTCATTCTTCTCTGTTCCACCTGTCTATCTCCTGTGTAGAAAAGGTTGTTAGAGGAGAGCCTCCTCACCGTGGCAGACCGAGGATGGAGCCTAGAACCTTCCCAGGTCATGGTGGGGTTGGTGGGTCCCAATTAGCAGACCTGATAGTGGGTACCATATGAACTTCCTGGGCTACTGCTGTCACAATAGTAGGGTGTTAATCATTGGTGGAGAGCCTGCTACTACAGTGAACTCCATGCCCTGGCTCTTCCAGAAAGCTTGTGAAACGTGGCGTCATAATCTACACTTTAGAGATAAGGAAACTGAGATCCAGAGAGGCTCCAGGGTGAATAAGCAGGCAAGAAACTTGGGATGGCTTCACCTCTATGTCCAGCTGTTTCCTGAGCCTATACACCTCTGGCTTGAGGTCACAGTCTCACCTGGTGACTGTGGCAGGAATTGGAGGGTAGACTGGAGCCCATGGGTGAGGGATGTGCTTAACTGCATGCTGCATTTTATTCTGCCTTTGGAAACAGCTGAAGAGTCATAACTCAGCAGGCTGGAGTTAATTAAGGGTCTGAGCTGTTCTCTCTGGATAGGTCCCACCCTTTCTCCGGGTGTTGTCAAACTAGGATTAGCCCTCCCAGGAAGGGATCTGGGAGTGAGGAGAGATAACCAGGAGGCAGGACTGACCTTGCTGTGTCTGAGTACATTCTCACCTCTGACAGCTGTGAAGCCCCTTGCCTGAAGCCCCTTGCCTGTCAAAGGCAGTGGCCAGGTTTTGTTGCAGGGCCTGCGAAATGAGATCAGAGCTAAAAACTGTTTCAGACCTGGAAGGTTCTTTGGAGTTCAGTATTCTGAGTTGGCTGGGGGTCCTCAGTCCTCTCTCTTTCTTTATCCCTCTCTCTCGCTCTTCCCTTACCCCACCCCCCAACCCCAGGATTGAACCCGAAGATTATTGAACCTGGGGCCTCATGCTGCTAGACTAGGAAGGTGCTCTACCACTGAGCTACATTACCTCCTTTCCCTTCCTCTCTTTCCCAGAGCCGTGCCAAGCCTGAAACTCAAGATTGCTGGGAAATCTCTACCCACGGAGAAGTTTGCCATCCGGAAGTCTAGGCGCTACCTCTCCCCCAACCCTGTCTCGTTGCCAATCCCCGCTCTGGTGAGTAGGAACATCTGGAGTGGCCCTGCCCTTGACTTTGGGATTGTAGGGTTAGAAGAGAGACACTGCCAGCAGGAAGTAGATGGGAGAGAAAGGCCTGGAGAGGATTTCACAATTCAGCCAGAGCTGGGAGGAGGAGCACAGATGAGCTGGCCCAGACCTTTTCCTCTGAAGTGCTGGGCCAGGGAGACAGGCCACAAGGCAGGAGGAGGGACTCTCCTAGACAGGCCACATCCTGGGCCCCAGGCACAGACGTAGTCACCTGGCAGTCTGTGTTCCCAGACTGTCGGTTCCAGTTTTGTCACATGATTGTAATTGTTATTTACACAGCCAACCTTTTCCGGGGCTGGGATTTTAGCCCATGACATGTTAAGGCGTAAAAGATCAATAGAAACATGACCTAATCTGTGCAGTTTGCACAGCCAGTGAGTTCAAAATATAAACCGAGTAGTCTGGCTCCAAAGACTATGTCCAGAGTCACTGTTACAATGCTAATTCCATGCATGATTTGAGCAGGCATCAGAGAAGCTTCCAGTTTGCTAAAAGTCAGTATGTTACCTGACCAGTGAGGCAGCTAGAAAAACAGGAGTCCTACTTCAGACTTGTTTTTTGGTCCTAGCTCTACTGTTCTCTGAGTGACCTTAGGTGGGCTCCCTCTGCCCTCAATGTAAAGTGAGTATAGTGATATGTACCTTACCAATGTCATAGAGCAGTTATGAGAATCAACTGATAAAATCTGTTAAATCCTTCATAAATTGAAAAGTTCAACATTTATGCAGAATACTATTTAGAGCTTATATCCTGAATACCTAAATGAGTTTTAAAATATTTTACAGCTTGTACAGTACAGCTATCAAATTGGGAAGGGGGATCTCTAGGAAGGGCAGAAGCAACTAGCAAAAAACTTTAGGGGAGAATTTCCAAAATTTAGATGAGTATTCCCCAAATATTATTTATGCAGAAAATTATTTCTGTGATTAAATACTTGGGAAAGACAGGCCTAAACCAAGTTTATATACTGTTGGTTTTCTTGGGGCCTTTATGATAATCTGCATGGTGAGTCTCCAGGAAAAAGCTTAGGATGTGATTTTTTTTTTTCCCAACTTATTTGGGCATAGGAACCTCCCTCACCCTGCCCCCATCACCTTTTTAATGGAACATTTGCTAATTTGGGACCTCAGAACAATTTGAGAAATACTGGTTCAAACTTAAATACCCTTCCTAGAACATAATAACAAGAACCACCACAATAATGTCTTTCTGGAACTTTATGCAAATCATGTTTACATCTATTACATAGTTTGGTCATTTAGGAAATGCTAACCTAACAGTTACTGGGAATGAAAATTTAATATTTTGGCAATCAAGGCAGGAAAAAAAAAGAAAGGAATCAGAATGTGCTTTACAGTTTTTATGATGGTAATTTAATTCTAAAGGAAATGGAAAAGTATTGTCTTATTGAGCTCCTTGCTTTGGGGTGGCATGGGAGAGAAGGTGATAGTCTTTGATAGTCACTTAAGTGAATCATAGTTCCTTCAATATAGGTGGAAGCCCTGCTGGCTAGAGCAGGGAGGACTTCTTGGGGAGTGTGTGGGGCACAGGAAGAGTTTGGACAGAGGTTGAAAGAGGGCTTAATAGTGCCCAGGAAAGCCACAAGTAGAAAAGTAATGGAAGAATATTGGCAGTTGTGAGAATAGTGTGGATATTGGGCCACATTAAACCCTCACTGGGGTAGTAAGTAGTAAGGCTCCCTCTATAATGTCCTCAAGCCCATAGCTTCATAGGTTGTGCTGAGACTTGTAATGGAAGATTGGGATAGAAAGGCCTTTAGAGACCCTCTGATCTGAGCTGCCTGTTTTATAGATGGGAAAACTGAGGCCCTGTCGGGGTAGAAACCTAGAAACCTAGGTGTGATTTGCCCCACTTCTGCCCTCAGGAAATGATGTACATCTGGAATGGTTACGCTGTGATTGGGAAGCAGCCGGAACTCACGGATGGGATGCTTGAGGTTATCATCAAGGCTGAAGAGATGCTGGCAAAGGGCCCAGGTGACTACACTCAGGCCCTTGAACCTGCCAGGCTAGGTCAGGTCTTTAGGAGTTGAAGGCTCTCTCTGCCAAAAATGCCTTTCCTTACTTAGTTACCCTGGTAACTGTCTGTCTTTTTACACCTGACCTTCAGTATTAGTTCCTCCAAGCAGGTGTGTCCCTTTGTCAAGGCCCTCTGTGGGCTCCTCCGGCCCTTGGGCTCCCTTCAGTCACTTCTAGCTCACTACGATCATTATCTCAGTATCTGCTGTCCTTCTCAGTAGTGAGCTCCAAGGACAGGGACCATGTTTGGTTCACCTGTGTCCTGGGTTCTGCAGAGTAGGGGATCCCTGAGTAACTGATGCAGAAATGAGCAAGCCTGCCTTCTTCCCTCACACCCCTGTTCTCAGAGAATGAGTACTCAGTGGATGACGAGTGCTTGGTGAAGCTGTTGAAAGGCCTGTGCCTCAAATACCTGGGCCGGGTCCAGGAGGCTGAGGAGAATTTCAGGAGCATCTGTGCCAAGTAAGTGTCTGTGGCAGGAAACTGGGCCTGTGTTACCTGGGAAGAATTCTTGGTGCTTCTCCATCCCCACACCCGCTGACTCTAGCCAGTCATACTCACCACACATGTACTCCTATCTACCCCATGCCAGGACCTGTGTTTAGCATAGATAATTTAGAACCAGTGCCCCAGGGCTGCCAAATTGCCAGAGGACTTACTGGATCCCATACGTTTCTAGTGAACAGCACCCCCTGGGGTCTGCAGTTCAGTGATTCGGCCTTTGAAGGTGGGGAGTGCACAGGTCAGACTTGGGCAGCCCAGCCTCAGCCACTCAGGAAGCAGAGGGAACAGGTGCCCAGAGAATCTAAACATAATGAGCGTACCAGGAAAGCCTCTCCAGAGCCAACACTTAAACTGGGAAGTTTATCAGCAAAGGTGAAAGTTTTGTTTTTCTGGTGTGTGTGTGTATGTGAGAGAGAGAGAGAGAGAGAGAGAGAGAGAGAGAGAATGTTCTGGAGCTCTACCACTCGAACCACAATCCCAGCCCTTTTTGCTTTAGCTGTTTTTCTTACAGGTTCTTGTGTTTTTGCCCAGTATAACCTGGATTGCAATCTTCCTATTTATACCTCCCATATAGCTGAGATGCCAGGCATGTGCTACTGTGCCCAGCTTTATTGACATGGGGTCTTGCAAACTTTTGCCCAGGCTGGCCTCAAGCCTTGATCCTCTCGATCTCTGCCTCCCATGTAGCTGGGATACAAGTCTGAGCCACCATGCCTAGCAAGGGATAACGTTTTAAGTGGAATAGGTACAGCATGTGTAAATGTCTAGACACAGGACAGACACCTGAGAGTGGGATGAGGTCCTTCCCTGCCTGGATGAAGCTACAGGAAGGGCTGAAGATGAAATAAGGAGGGCTAGGCTGAGAAGGACCTAGATATTTTGTTCACAAGGCTAAACTTTGTCCTGCAGACGAGAGAGTCAGAAGGGGTACTGGGCAGGGCAGACTTAGCTTTAAAAGTATGTCTCTGGGGCAGCATGGAATGTGGGTCAGAGCAGGCTGGATGGGAGGCAGGAGGCTCCTGAGTGTAACAGGCTGTTCAAGCTAGAGAAAAGGGCTGCAACTGAGATGGGGGGTGGACTAAGGACATGACCCCAGTGCAAGTTGGAATTCATATCAGGAAATCCTCATATGAAGTTCTAGGAAAGCTACCAAGAAGGACCTAAAGGATGTCTCAAGGCCAAAACCTGTGAGCCATGTCCTCCTCTGTTCTGCAGTGAAAAGAAGATTAAATATGACCACTACTTGATCCCAAATGCCCTACTGGAGCTGGCTTTGCTGTTTATGGAGCAAGGCAGAAACGATGAGGCCATTAAACTTCTGGAATCAGCCAAGTAAGACTTGGGTAACCTTCATCTGGCTGTGGGCAGAGAAGCCCATGCTGGCAAGGGCAGCATGGCAGTCCAGAGGCCACGCCAGTGTCCGTGGACCTCAGCTCTGACCTGCCATAGGAAAGCTTCTTCCTCAATTTACAAATAAGCAACAGGAATCCCAGAGACATCATGGGTTGCCAAGGTTCAGACCACAAGCCAGCTGCAGGCTTGTGTGAAGACCTAGGTTTTGTGCCTTCCAGTCCAGGGATCTCTCCTGAAACCATCCCTTTAAGCTTTTTTTTTTTTTCCATAGTCCCAATGGGACTACATGTGGTTCCAGAAGGCATGATGTGGGGAGGGGCAGGGATTTAAATCTCTAAAAACCTTCGTTGGATAGAGGTGTGTGGTGTGGGGTAGCTCACACAGCTCAAACAAAACAAATGTGTCTAATTCTCTGTTCACTTTCAGGCAAAACTACAAGAATTACTCCATGGAGTCAAGAACACATTTTCGAATCCAGGCAGCCACACTCCAAGCCAAGTCTTCCTTAGAGAATGGCAACAGATCCATAGTCTCATCAGTGTCCTTATAGCTTTGTGCAGCACTCCCAGACTGGAAGACAAACAGAGACAGCAGGACAGAGCTCCTAGAAACATTTCAAAAGAACCCCCCCTGCCCTGCCCTTTGGGGTCCACCGGCGCTCCAGTGGGAAGAATATCTGTGCAGAAGCAAAGCCGGCATTTTCACCAGTGTCCATGGGTCTTTGCCAAGGACAGAGCAGGTGGAGCCCTCTGCCTGTCCTATCACACATACGGGTACTTGTTTTTCACTGTGCTGTTTAAGACAATGTATGAACAGTTTTTCCTTAGAAATACATTGATGGGACTAACAACTAACCACCTATAAATCCTTCTTTTCACCCATATGGATCTAGAGGAAAATCTCTCTCTAGGATGCCAAAGGCCAAACTGCTTTTCAAATCTGAAGGCCCAAGCTTCTGAGTGTGGAAGGACCTTCCTTTAAGAGGAACTGGGGATATTCCCGGGTGTGTGGCTTTAGCTTCGAAGCTCCTGGGAGTTGGGCACAGAGGTCACATACAGACACCCACAACCTTACCACTCCTTATAGTTCATTTCCTTTGTTACTTTCTTTTTTTTTTTTTAACTGGGGTTTGAACTCAGGGCTTCATGCTACTTTTGTTACTTTCAATGTAAAAATCAAGCGTTTTTAGTCAGACAAAATTTGAGCCCATCTGTAAAAAAATCAGTCAACTGTAGGCAATGGGGATGCCAAGGCCTGACAAGAGGAGCTGTGTGGTCTTAGTGTGCCAAAGCCACTTAAGAGGCATGGGAGAGAAAGTTCTCAGAACCCAGTCTGCATCCTTGCTGTATGCCAAATTGAAACCAACAGGAATAATTTATGAAAAAAATCTTCCATACTTTACTCCAAGATACATTTATTTACTGACAGCATTTTTTCTTAGAAATAGAACGGTGGTTGTTGTCCTGTTATGTTTCAAGATATTTCAGTTAAGAGAAACGAGAAGTGGCACAGTACCTGCCTACCAAGCACGAGGCCAAGTTCAAACCTCAGTACTGCCAGTGATAGAGAAAGAGAGAGGCTTAATAAAATCTATACACAAGAGATCATGCAACATCTATTTCAATAAAATATGTGTTGCTTGAATTCTTGGGCAGAGCAGAAAATCTTGATCCTAAGCCACATGGCCTGTGTATGTTTTATTTAGGTATGTTTTTAAAAAATTTAAAAAGTTACCAACATTTTAAAATGGAATTTCACAAATGAATTTGATTTCTGGCTGCTGAGTAGCAAAGAGAGATCTGGCAAGATTGAGCCTCAATTCCCATAAAACAACAATCAGCTAGAAGTAAACAGAAGCTACTTTAAACACTTCAATTACCTTTCTAGCCTAACAGCATCTGCATTTGCAGCCTCTGGGACTGTCAAAGTGAGAACACCAAGTTCTACCATTCACATTTTAATGCCAGCAGCACACTTCAATGTAACCATTTCCCTGGAGGGAAAACTACATACACAATAAAAATAATCATCTGCAAAAAATGTCAGTCCCTGAATGCATGAATGTGATTTCTATAAGCAGAACCATTGGCAGCTAGTCCAGTTTTCCAACATTGCTGGATTTAGCAAACACTTTTGAGCATCTGCCAGGGGTTGTGTTAATATAGAAGATACATAACCAATGCACCTCCTATGAGTGATAATGAAGTCGTGGGTTTTAGGTAAAGTGTATTCTAGGAAAAAAAATGAAACAAATAAAAACCCTTTGTCCAAGATCTTTTGTACTGGGTGCTGTCAGAGTAGAAATGCTATGAAAAAAATTTCCGATTTTGACATAATTAGACAAAAGAATGATTACCACAGACAGCAAGTCTGTGGCAAGCTCACTATTCTCCAAAGCCTGGATGCTGGAAGACCAACGTGAGGCTTTTGGGGGAGGCCAGGCTGTTGAATGAGGGTAGGCGCTTGTGGCTTCCCCACAGGAGGAAGACTGCCTACTGCTGTGCCAAGTAACACTGCTCTCAGGATACGTAACGTATGATTTGCAAAATTGCAGTTTAAAAAAAAAAAACAAAAACAAACTTTATCTCAACATTCATTTCAGGTACTGTTGCTTTTATTTTAAAATTTTGTCAGGATGGTTTCCTTGCCAACATTTGCTGCTAATTTCTTGAGGACTTCATTAGCATGTTTACCTCTGCTGCCCTGGTTGCAGGCTGGCTGATAAGACAAACTGGTGGGGTCTGACTCCGGTTTCCTACCTGCAGCTTCTAAGATAGGCTACCAAAAACATTTACGTGAAAGAGTAAAAAACGTTAGGTCTTTTAACAAAATCATATCCTTATGCAGGGGCCTTCAAAGGTGAAAAACCTATCCTGGGCTTTCTCAGTGTCTTCTTAGAGTCATTTTTGGTCATTCCTCCTCTAATGTTACAGACCTTCCCAGCACCTCTGCTCTGGAAAGGCAGCTGATGGGAGAGTTCTAGCATGGAAACAGGGAGGCCTAAACTCTAGTCCCAATTTACTGATTTTTCAAAGTGATCTTGGAGAAATCACTGGCCCTCTAAAAATAAGCAACTTAGGCTAGACAAAGGTTCTTTCCTGTTCCTTATACTTCTGATCCTAACTCTGGCCAAGTCACTTTCTTGGTTTTCATCTGAAGAATGAGACAACAGATAACACTTCCCAACTTTTCTGCTGGGTTCTCAAGCATTTCACACAGAATAACAGGCTCCTTAAATGAGAGTGGTATGAGGGCGAGGAGAGGGGCTCCAGGGTCACTAGGACAACCACAGTAAGTAATCCTCATTTAGAAAGTCAAAATCCTGTGCCACAAAAATGAACTCAGTTGTCAGGGAAGTAGCAATTGTGTAACATGATCTGAGCAGGCCCTTGGCAACTGTCTGCCTCAGACTCCCACTGGTCATAGGCTCTCAGCCTGGCAGGGTGGCTTGCCAGTGGGCTGGTCGGTATCACCTCTCCCACATGTTGGCTTGCTTCCCTACCTTCTTATCTCAGTCAGAATGGGAGTGTTTCCAAGAAATTTATCGTCATTCACAGCAAAAAGCTACAACTTGACATCGAAGCTAGGCCCCTAAAAGGCCAACCTCAACCTAAGACTTGGCTGGGGTCCAAATGGTAAGATTCCCAGCATATGAAGAGTGGCACCAGGAGCTTTTTAGAAAGTCCTAGCCTGCTGAGAACTAGATCATTTAACAAAGGAATCAAATCTTTTCTCTGGAATTACTCCCAAGTTTGTTTATTCTAAGATGGCAAGTCAACAACAATCTTCTTTTTTACTTCAAATGTACAATTCTTTCAAGAACTGTCACCAGGTGTCCTTACCACCATCAAGTAAGAAATGAAAAGTGCCTGGATTCCACACAGCCAACGGGAATATCTAATGCCTGCGCTCAAATGCAGGTTAGAAAGTGCCTTTCTGCTTGGGTTTGCACAACTCTGAAATCTGGTGCACAGTTCATTATTGACCAGCAGTTTAAGCCCAAAAACAAGTTATTTTATTTGGCAGCTTGAAAAATCTATTTCTGTGTGAGGAATCTATGAATTGCTTCCACTGCATAAAGTCAGTTATCAAGTGAGAAAGTAGAGCTCTTTGGGAAATTACCAAAAGACTCCATAACTGCTAGCTGTTGACATCTAAGTTTAATCAGATACATCAATGCTAATACCTCACAAATGACTGAGTTAGGCTCTTTTCCTTCACATTAAAACACTTCAGAAAATCAGACATCATATGCTTGGGGGTCGGGGAGTAACACTAACTACTCACTACAGCAAGCCCACTTTATTTGTGGGTTTATTACATGCGGTTTTGACTGTGATCAAAAGTAAACATCTAAAGAAATTTCAACAAAAAATTTTAAATTCTTATGTGTGTATCACACAGCTCTGTTGTGTTTAAATTGTACAATCTGCTGTTTCCCTGCCTTTAATTTTGTAAAAATATGCCTCTCAAAAAGTAAATGCTACCCCAAAAGCAAGGTAAAAGTTAATGTGCTTAATTTAGGTGCCAAAGTAAAAATTTTAAGATGTGTTCAAAGGTTTTTTTTTTTAACTGTTTTTAGCCAAAGTTGGGCAGCATTCTGGGAGAAATGGTTCAGGCCATCTATACAGTACAGCACTGGACTCTGCATGAAGGAAAAGGTATAACCTAATACCCACTGGAAAAGAAGAGTCAGTCACCTGCTCCAGAGACAGGAGGTAAAGCCTGCATAGATGTAAACTCAAGCCTGAACTGATGCTTGAGGGGTAGCAAACTACATTCTGGAGGAAGTTTGCTGTAAGACAGTAAGAGGTAGGTCTTGCCAGCAGCAGGTCAAAGGGAAGATGTCAGTGGATGTGGTTTAAGATACTAGTCAGAAGCTGCCTGCCCACTCAAAGAGAGATTTTCTTTGTCCTCCTTGCCACCTCCAAACTCTTGTTTATGAGATCCTTATATTCTGGTGGAAACATCTTTGGAATGATAGCTCCCTCTCCATCAGAAATGATCATTTCAGACTTCTTAGAACCTCTCTTTATTCCATTTTCTTGAGTATCTACTATCCTTCTCTTGTGCGGCTTATTCTGATAGGGGAGAGATAAGTAAATAAAGAATAAAGTCATGGAGTAAATAAAAAAGATATGTTTAGTCTAGAGGATAAGAAGCCAGCTATCTGAACAATGTGGGGCAGAGAGCTGCAGGGCAGAAATGATACTGCAAAAAGACTAGTAATAAACTTGCCATTTAGAAGGCACAAAAAGATGGTCCAAGAGGCTAGATAATATAGTCCTATGAATTAAATAGGCAGAAAGCCAACTCATCCTTGTTATGGAGCTTGAATTTGCAGCACAATGAGGAGCTATTAAAGTTTTAAGCTGGGGAATAACATTACCCAAAACTACTCAACTTAAAATTATTTTAGCTGCTATGAGAAATAATAGATTATACAGGATTAAATATGGAACTTCTTAGTTTTCACCACCAATTGCTTCTGGCTTGTCTGAATTGCTAACAAAAATACTGCATCTCACTTCACCAGCTACTAGATTTAGGAAAAAAGGAGAATGCTTTCAATATGATAATCAGTGAATTGGCACTTCCATGTTCTTTGCTCTTCACACGAAGTCAGAAATTCAGCTTACCAAAACCTATAACCATGAACAATATTTCTTTAAAGGTACCTTCAAAGCCATTAACTCAAGGTTTAAGAATCATCAGAGTAGGCCTGAAAATGCCTGTGATTATTCTCCTTCATGTCATTACAGATAGTAATCATCATTATATGCAAGGGCCAAATGACCAAATGGTGTATGAAAAACTACTGCACTGTAAAATTGTAGCTTACTGTCTGTTTGCTGACAAAGAGCTACCCTTGTGGATAGAGGATAGTTATTCTGCACTGTTTGAAAGCTGGATTGGCGCTAATACAGAATGTACCTGTTCCTGCACTTCTTGTGTAGACAGTGCTGGAAGCCAAACTCAGTGTCTTTCTGTTAGTATAGTCATGCTTCCCAACTCACATAAAATTACCTTTAGGTCCTGTCTGGATTAACTACTATACTTGGCTGCAGAGGTTGGACTTTGTCAGGCATTCAGAATACACTAATACCTTATTTAACTTCTTTTTCTTAGTGCCAAAAAATCTAGAGAACTACAAGCATGATTATGGAAAGGTGGAAGCCATAGGTGCTGCTGCTCTTCTTCTGATCACAATCAGATTTGTTCATTTGGGCATACTGGGGTTTGAACTCAGGGCCTCCCCCCATGCCAGGCAGGTACTCTACCACTTGAGCCACACCCTCAGCCCCAGTTTTATATGCTTAAAACATTCCTTATTGATAATGATCATCTTTCATACCATAAGCAAAAGAAAACTTTTGTGGAAAATACCCAAGGTAAGTTTTCATGAAACAGAAATGTAATTGAAAAGTATTCTCACCCAAAGGTCCTTTAAGTCTTGTACAGCCAGGTGCTGGTGGCTCACACCTGTAATCCTAGCTACTCAGGAGGCAAAGATCAGGAGGATCGAGGTTTGAAGCCAGCCTGGGCAAACAGTTAGGGAGATCCTGTCTCAAAAATACTCAACAGAAAAAAGGGCAGGCAGAGTGGCTCAAGTGGTAGACAGCCTGCCTAGCAAGTGTGAGGTCCTGAGTTCAAACCTCAATACTGCCAAAAAGGGAAGAAAAAAAAAAAAAGACAATTAACATTAAACGGACGCATAGTTTTTAAGCCAGTGCCTATTGTTCAGTGGGATAAACAATTATGAGGCAGACAATTAAGTGGTGCAGATGATTCTGAAACCCCTTTTGTAAAATTTCACAGAGGCCTCAAAAATTTTATAGAAAACAGGTCATTTTCTATACAAGAATGAATACAGAAATTTTAAATCTATTAAAATCACCATAAGAAGGGGACTAAGGTGGAAAGGAGAAAAATAGAGGGGATGAACCACTTTGGGCTGTAATACAGATACATGGAAATGTCACAATATAACTCCTTGTATAGATATCTTAAACAAAAATGCCTTTTTTCAAAAATGGAGAACGGGATGGTAAAACAGGTCCTATCTGTGGGTTGGTACTAGTGGAGGGTGAATGTAGTGGAAATATTACATGTTCTTGTATGAAAATGGAAAAATGAGACATGTTGAAACTATTCTAGGAATGGGGGTGGGGACAAAGGAGAATGATAGAGGGGGTAGATAACTGTTAATATTGTAAAAGCTTTTGTAAATGTCACAATGTATTCCCAGTACAACAATAATATAATAAAAAAATTTTTAAAAATAGGTCGTAAAGGAATTGATCTGGGTTTTTCTGTATCCATACTAAAGAGCAAGGACATACTAAATGACAAATGGAAAGGGGCTATATATTTCTGCCTTGACATTCAATCTTTTAATAATAAGCACCCAGTGCTACTGTTATTGTCAACCTGATATTTAGGCAATCTTTTCAAGGAACAAAACAAAGAGATCTATCAATTATTTCAAAGCCTGCTGATGTATCAGAATGGCTTGGAGACTCTGCTAAAAATGATTAATTTCTGGTTCTCTGCCACTGAAGGGATGGGAGTCTCTGTTACTAATGAACATTCAGAGCCCTAGGAAATTGTGGTCTAGAATCCTGGCCTTGAGAACCACTTATATGCCAACCCCCTCATTGAAGAAAATCTGGCCCATAGAGACAAAATGACTCCTAGTTCAGTGTTCTTCCCTCTAAGCTTATTTCAGACTTGATATCTGTACAACTGAGAAAACAATCCAGAGACCATTCTTAATACCTCTTAGGAAAACCTCATCTTAAACAGGGGTCAATCATAATTATATTCAACACAATGGTGGAAAAGTTTGTAGGCTGGACATTTTACTCTATTCTTTAACAAGCTTTTATTAAGCATGTAGGTTTTGTGTACATCTTCAAGACATAAATGTGTGGCTTCAGTCTTTTAACAGGCTAGCCTATAATATCATCATTCCTGAAGGGAGCAGGATGATGGAATCATTCTGAATCAAGGCTTATTTTTCAAGTAAAACTTTTCAGTTTATTAACAAGTCATGTTCCAATACTCCTCACAGTTATCAGAAACTTTAGCTAACTGGAAAAGTGAGTTCCAGAATCCTAGAATCTGAACAGGTACTAAAAAAACAGTACTAGCTCTAAAAGCTAAAAATGCTTTCGATGTAAAGTTGGTATCTAAGAGTCTTAGGAAAGTTGAGATTAAGACTGGAGCATAAGAGGGGCATAAAGAGGAATCAAACTGTCTTTTTTTGAGTCTCTCCCCAACCAGTAAAGTTGTAGATAATACTTAAATTCAGATAACATAATTTAATATTAGTTCAGGAGCTACTAACCAAAAAGCCAGCTTCTTCAAAGCCACTAATTTCAAAATTAAAGGTTTTTAAAATTAGTTGAAGTTATTACACTGATGCATTTATTTGCATGCAAGTATAACTGATCGACTCTGAGAAATGATAGTATTTTTGTATATAGAGGTAACCAAACTATCAACATTTCTAAATTATACTTAAAGAAACTTTTTTTTTTTTCTGTTAACTACTTTCAGTCTCAGGACTACAGGCAGCTCTGCTTTTGACTATCTGTTACTCTTTTTTAAAAATGATGTTTCCTTATGAAGGAGTTTTTTATGCAAAGAACTTCAACACTCACATATTGTGATGTCATAATTTTATATCACAGGGCAGAAACACATAGTAGAGGGATTAAGTCTTCTTATATTGATTTCAGAGATGATCTATGACCATTGCTCACAGAATTTAAAAATTGGTGTAAAGTGAACTAGAAGTATCTGAAAATATTTCAATTTGTTGATTTTTGCACTTAAAAGGGTAAGATTCTTCTGTTTATTTTCTGGTTAGGCTTTCAGACATTTGAAGTCACAGGTTCTACCTACTTGGCCTTAGAAACGTTAAAACTATCAAGCTTCTAAATGTATAACTAGATGCTATTAAATGCCAAGCAATAAAAATATTTCCCCAAAATATTTATACGTACAAATCTAAAGTAATTAAATTTATGATTATGTATCTTGGGAACTGTTCTTATGTAATCAACTAACTTTAAGCCCTTCACAGCTGTACTGTAACTTTATTAACTTTGTAAAAGCCAAAATTGATGGTTCATAACATGGTATGGGCAGAACAAAGTTAAAGAATACAAAGTGCCCAAAAACGCATTCCACTTAATACTGCTTCCTTCAACATTACCACTGAACTTCTCTGAAAGAACCTTGTAACTAACTGTGACATGAAAGCTGATGAAGCAAGGGGAAAGCTCATTTGCCAATTATGACAATCTAGCAAGAAAGAAAGACTGGCTATCATATCTGATGACACACATCATGTTTAAGTAGAAAACAAAAGAATAAAAAAAACCAGGAATTATGACTGAAAATATTGCACAACTTCAGCCGAGTTTCCTCCAAATTTGTTTTATATAATTGGGTGGATATAAATTAATGAACAGAAATTTAAGCAAGATACATGTAACAATTTAACAGGACCTGATAATCGAATTTCTTTCAATTCTTCTCAAATTCTTCTTTAAGTTTTTCCATCAAGGGGCTCATAAGGAAATTAACTAACAGTCAGATCTTACTGTTGAATGTCAAATTACTTAGGACACACTAAATTCTTCTATGATGCAATCTGAAGAGCCTTTAAGAAACTTGTGTTTTATATGTAGAAAAGTGTTAGAATCAAATATTCAACTCAATATAAAATAATAAGTATTTCTGATTTGTTAGGTGGAGACTGCTTTTCCTTTTGCTAATGAATGATTTTTATCTGTAATATCACTGAGCTGAACAAGTAAGTCACCTTTGAGAACCAAAGGGAAAATAAACACATGCTAAATGGATAAAACACTACTACATCTTTACTAGGTCATCTCTACCTCTAGCACTTCAGAAACTTAAAGAGACTTAGAGTATTCTTACATTAATTGCAAGAAAAATTAAAGGAGAAAATCCTTTTTTGAGACCACAACTATGAAGTCATGTGGTTATACAAATTCTGCATTTGTGTGCAAATCATGAAACACAGTTGCCTTTTATTCCTGTCATTCACCTAGAAGGACTTAACATACCTTTCCAAGAAACAGAGATGGACATGTGTTTATATAACTTCAATAACCTCAGCACTACAGTAATGAGAGATGCAGTATCCTTTTGCTATGGTTCAAGACAACAGGAAAGGAGGTCACAGGAAAGAGAATCAAACAGTTACAAGTGAGAAACTATTTGTTAAGTTTCACCATGGTACCACCTTCAATTTTACATAAGCGTGGTGGCATAATTTCAAGCTCAATAAATCAAAAATCTTAATATTTAAAATTTACCTTGACTTTCAATTATCACCATATTAACAACCAAAGGTATTAGATAGAACACATAGGAAAGGGTAATATTAAACCCATTTACTAGAGTTGGTTTCTTGACACATCAACTCATTTTTAATAGAAAAGGGATAGTGCATCTCAGTTTGCTTACAAGCTAGGAGATCACTTGAATTCTGCATTTCCTAACTGCAAACAATACAGCACAACAGGTTATAAATAAACTGGTTTTCAAGCATAGAGCCAGCCCCAACGATAATAATACACTATTTAAAAAGACCTAAGGCAATGAATTCCATTTCCAATGGAAAAAAAGAACTGTGCAAACAAGCTTAAAACTACTATTTTTGTGCCAGTGTTATAAAATGTAGCTTTTAATAAAACCTTGACCCAAATGCCAGTAACTTCAGAAAAGAATTTGGATAGAAGGGAGAAGAAAGTTATTTCATTTAGGAAAAATAACCACTATCTTTTTTCCTAATCTTCAACACATACAATTTAAACACATACAGCTGCTGTAACACTTTACACAATTCCTATGTACTGGAGCAATAACAAGATCTAAATACAATTATATTTTTAAACACTGGGTCAAGGCTTTACATAAAAATACCATACTACTTTCCCCCCGCTAAGTTTCTAAAATATCACGTACTTTCCTCAACATCTGCAGCCATCCAGGAATTTTAAGGAAACTTTTTGTGCATGATCTTAATTCCTAATCCCTGGCTCTTTGGGCTCAGTGACAAAAGATCAAAACCACCAAATGATGGTTCACTTGAAGTCAGACGAGAGACCCTGGCTCAATTAGTCTCATAGGATGAAAGCAGTGCTGCATCAACTGGCTCCATGCAGGAGGGGCATGTGAAGGATCTCATCAACCAGTCATCAATACAGTCCAGATGATAGATGTGCATGCACGGCAGAAATCGAATTGGGTCCCCATAAACAAAGTCCATCATACAGATCACACACCTGTGGAAGTCAGGGAGAGAAATCAGAAGGTATTTTAAGATAAGTGACCTATACAGAATAGTCCTTAAAATTCCATTACAAAGGTAGTGCTAATTTGAACAACACATTGAAATGGTTTGCCTTGATTGCACTGCCAAAGCAGTTTGTAGGACTTAAGAGCAATCAAAAGGGCAAAGGAGAAATAGACCACATTTGGGATTAAGTCCACTGCTGTGCTTATAAAACAGCTACATATTACAGGAGACACCTGCTGGAGAATGTGATACTTAAGATAGGAAAGCATCAACTGGAGCAACTTTGCGTCCTTGCACTGAGTTTACAGTATAAGCCTGGAATAATATCATTTTCATTTTAGTAACTGTATAAAAAGAGAACCACTAATTTCAGCCTACTTATTGGGCTGCTGCAACTTAAAGCTATCTTTATTAACTCAGTTTTGAATCCACTGCACTTTTCTAAAGATCATCTGTGTTGGTGAAGCTATACTCAATTTATAAGAATGGCTGTCTTCACTAGGAATTCTCATAGAAAATAATGAGCCCTGGGGATAAAAATTCCCCAGAAGCAAAATTTTATCTTCAACTCATCAGACTTAACAAAATTATTTTACAAGAAGTAGATTTTTAGTCATAGCACTAAAAACCCTTAACAATTTTAGTGGCTATATAAGCTAATAAAGTATTATTCTTACATCACAATTTACTTAATTGGATAATTATGCAGCTTGCATTTTCTCCCCCTGAAATAAGACTGTGGTGAATATTTTGTGCATAAAGCTCAAGTGGGGGAGAATAAGGTACACTTTTTTAGGATTCCTAGGACTATTATCTCAAAGTGCATAGCTCCTGTCTCAAAGGGCATAAGTCTGTGAAATATTGCCAAGCTATTTTCCAAGAAGCAGTTAACAAGGCCACCAGAAATGTGCACATGGACGACCATGGTGAGTGGTTTTAACTACCATCAACTGTCATCCAAATGGACAAGCAGCATATAATGGTCAGAATTCATGTCATCACTTCTTAGTTATTTCTACAAAAAATTCTTCTTTATTACTACATTTAGACATTCTCTTTCAGTAACTGAAGTCTTCCACTAAAATAAATACCGTAATTTTCCAAAGTGTATGAGAAAAAGCAAAATTTCAAAACCCAATGTCTGAAAATAGACCCCTTGAATATATGAATTTATGAAAACTTACTCTCGGATCTTTTTTTCTGATCCATCTCTTCCAGGGTCATAAACTCCCTTAGGCAGATGCTGTATAAGGCCTATTCTTTGAGCTATCCTAATTTGTTCCTCTTCTGTCAGCTGAGTTGCTAGCCGAGTCTGGCTAGGTGTTGGATGATAGACTGGAACTGGAACTTGTTCCTAAATATTAGAAATGGAGAAAAAGAGATTATTAAAAAACCTATTTTCTGAAGGTGGAGAGGAAGGAGGCTAGGTATACAGTAGTATGACTGTGCTTCACTCTGCCTTAACTTGATTATGAAATAAAATATACCATTTATTCTGAAATAAAATAAACATAATACCAAAAAGTTCACATTTAGATATGTGACCTTTTTTTTGTGTGTGTGTGATACTGAAGTTTGAACTCAAGAGCCTCCTAGTAAGCACTCTACCACTTAAGCCATTTCCACATTCCTCTGACCTACTTATAAATTAAAAAAAACCTGGCATGAAATGTTAATTGAAGTATTTCCCCATGAAGACCACATAATCCAGACACGTTCATTCCTCTTGATATACCAACAGATAAATCAATATGAACAGATCTGCTTGATCTGTAATCAAGCAGTTGAACTGTATTCAGTAGTTAATATTTTCTAAGCTGCAAAAACCAACATTTAAAATAGAACTGGCCACCATAGATTTTATTTTAAATTTCTATACAGACAAAACCTCAAAATTCATTTATTTGAAAGACTGGTTATCATTGACCAATTAAACATGTAAAGTTCGTTTAATGCTTTGGACACTATATGACCAGAAATTGAGTAACCTTTTACTTATTAAGCATCGTAACAGCAGGCACCAGTGGCTGCTTGTTACTTGAGAGAGGCTGAGATCGAGTTACAGGCTGTCCCTACTCTGTCACTTAGCTATATGACTTTGGCCAAGTTATTTAACTTCTATGAGCCTCAGTTTCTCCAGGTTTAAAGTCCTAAGAATGGGCTGGAGGGAAAAGAAGTGTCAGCCTTGTAAGCATGACGCCCTGAGCTCAAATCCCAGCATTCCCCACCTCCCACCCCGCAAAAAAGTGCTAGGATCACTAAGAATTAAATGGGAAGCTGTGGGAGGCTAGAGTACTGAAAGTTCAAGGTCATTATGAGCTACATAGTGAGCTACTGGTCTGAAAAAAAACAAAGAAATTAAATGGATTCAAATTTTCAATGTCATCACTGCCATTGTACCAAGCATAAAAACTCAGTCAATAAATGCTAGTCATTATTTTGCTATTCTGAATTATTCTGAATGTAGAACTGCACTTCAAATTGACTTTAAGAAATGCACTGGACTATGGTAAAAATAACTTTTAAACAGTGGGTTTTATAAATCAACTAAGACCTATTCCCCCATTTTATAGGCCAAAGTCTACCTGTAGTCATTTAATCACTGACAATATATTTGAATTAGAATTCTACATTCTCTTGTCCAAGCTGGCAATTTCCTCTATAACATGCTTGGAGACAAAAATAGATTCTGTAAGTTAAATGTTTTGGATTTTGTGCATTTATAAAGGGTCAAAATGGTATATGACAAAAAGCAATAAGGGACTCCTAAAGCCTTACATATATAACAGCAAAAAAATTTATTTTACAGCAAATCTCCAAAACATGTATTTTTCAGAAGCTGTATTTCTTCAGTATTATGGCTTATTTATATATACAGAGAACAACACAGAGAGAACAGAAAAAGAATGCTCTACTTTTATGAACATATTAAAAAACATTAAGAGGATACCAATCTTTTAATCCTCATGTTAATGTACTTTTTAATCTGCTATGTTTTGTTAAGCCAAAGAAACCTCTAAATACCACCTATATATTTAAAATGATTCAACAATCTAATTTCAGTTTACACTTAATTTTTTTTAAAAAGCCATATAGGGAAGGAAATGACTAAGACATCCTGATATTTTAAAGATGGACGTGGCCTCGCCCTTCTTACCACGTCTAATTAAAATTAATTCCCATAGTGCCAAAGATTTTTCTAGGTAGCGCATGGTATTTTGTTTCAATTTTGGCTATTATGATACTGAATCTTTAAAGACCAGACAGATACAGCAACTTTAAAAAAGATTTGGATTTGGGGATGGTTTCCATCATTCTCTAACTCATGGCTCACTGTGCCTAAACTCTTTTTTGTAAACAATATTAAAGCTGAAAACCTGTTTTTCTTCTGAAGTCTATAATTTTGTTATAAGCTAGACAGTGGGTGGCTATCCAATATAGCATCTAATGAGTTCCCTACAAGACAATCCTTCATACAACTTGTCACATGTTGGTGGAATTAAGTGTCCTTTGATTCAGCTAGAGAAGGGACTCTGGGAAGCTTGTGCCTAGTCCCCTCAGGACTTTAACCCAGATGCCTTCCCACTTCATTGATTTTTCTTTGTATTCCTTTGCTGAAGTAAACCAAAGCTATATGATTATATGATAGTCCTATGAGTCTTGTTATTGTATCACCAAACCTGAGGATTGTCTTGAGGACCTCCACTGCCAGTGTTATGGTTTGCTCCTACAGATGAAAACTAAAAATTTTGATTAGCCTATGTTTTAGGGCCTAAGTGCAGAACTGATGATAAAAGGCACACAAACATACTTTTCAGATAATGTTCACAATGATGGAGGTGCCTGCAACAACTTTGTTTTCAAATTTGGTAAGTGTTCATTAGAAATGCTTCAAGACAGCATTCATACACAGGGCCTCCCACATGCTAGCCAAGTGCTCCACCACTGAACTGAATCATCAACCCTAGTGCCTTGTGTTTTATTCATTTTGTCACAGTACATTTTAAGACTCCTGGACAGGGGATAGATATAGTTTGCCTAGAATGTGTGTAAGGCGCTGGGTTTGAGTCCCAGCACTACACACACAAAAAAAGGGGGGTAGGTTGGTGGTATGGCTCAAGTGATAGAGCTACTTGCCTAGCAAGCAAAAGGCCCTAAGTTCAAACTCTAGAACCACCAAAAGAGAAAAAAAGAAAAAAGAGATTCCTGAAGAAACTATTATTTAAAATACGTAGTATAGGGAAAAGCAATTTCAAGAAGAGACAGTTATAGATTGAATTGTGTTCCCTCAGAAAACTTCATGTTGAAGTTCTAATCCTTATTATCTGAGAAAGTGAATTTGAAAATAGGATCCTTCTCCTCTTCCTCCCCCCAACTTTTTTTTGAGTCAGAGTGTTGCTATGCAGCCTAAGCTGACTTTGAACTCTAGATTCTCCCTCTTTAGTCTACCCAGTGCTAGGATTATAGGCCTGAACCACCATGCTGACTACGATGGGGTCTTTATAGAGTTAACTAGGGTAAAATGAAGACCATATAGTTAGGCCTTAATCTAATAGACCAGTGTTCTTGGAGGAGATCAATTCACAGAAACACACAGCTGAGCTACCATGTGAAGACACACTGTTCACAGCCAGCCATTTGTGATCTACAGAAAAAAGGCCTCAAAAGAAACCTTGATATTGGATCTTACCAATATCTGTAAGAAAATAAATCTCTTGTTCTTAAGTAACCTGGTTTGTGGTATTTTAATATGGCAGCACTAGTAAACTAATATAGATACAATCTTATTTAACATCCTCCAACCCTTCAAGATAGGCAGTTTTTAGCCTCAAATCTAGAACTAGGTAGCTTAGAATCTATGACCTTAAGCTCCCCACATGGAGTAACACAGCAATTAGCTATAAGGCAAGAGAATGTTAACAAAAGCACAATGTACCCATTTGTCAATTATTAGGGAAATAGCATGTCTACATAATTTTAACAGTCTGGCCTAAAACTTCTTGGGAAGTCTATCACAACCCTTCTGCTTCTCAGGCTTATGGTCCTCTAGTCCTTGAACACTGCTCAGGCTTTATCCTGGCCTTTTCTCCCACCCTCTACTCTTTACTTAAGGACTATGTCTATGTTGTCAGGTGAAATTATTCAGATATAATTCACAATTTATACTTCTAATCTAGATCTCCCTTTTAAAACCCCAGCCTCTCCTGCAGTTCCAATTTGGAGTCTCAGGGTACTTAAAATTCAACATGTCCAAAAATGAATTCCCCTTCAAAATCTGATCCTCTCTTAAGTTGCTGTATTTCAGTGAATGGCATGACCCATATTTCTACTCTGTACGATAAGAGACTTCCTTGACACCTCCCTCTCTTACTTTCCCATAATGAGTATATTATCAAATTTATAGTTGATTTTCTATAAATATTAACAAATCTTCATTTCTTTCTGTGCTTATTGGCAATACCCACCCCTAGTCTAAATTTTCATTTCTTCTCTTGTGTATGTTTTAGCTAGCAAAACCAATCTTTTTTAAACCCAGAAGTTAGAGCAATCTTTTTAACACAATCCACTCTTATACATTCTGTCTCCCCACACCTAAAAATCCTGATAGCTTCCCATTGCTCTTGGGACAGAGGCCAAAATCCTTAACAAGACCTGCAAGGCCCTGTTTTGGACTGCATCCAAAACACTACTTTTTAGCCACATCGGTCTCTTCTAGTGATAGCACCTGCTATACTCTCTGTATGAGACTCCCCCATCACTCTGCTTTTAAATACCTCCTTTTCTTCCTTCACAGCTCCGTTCAACCATTACTTTCTCAGAAACCTTTCCTAACACTCTCCTCTCTTATAATTAACTTTTCTTCACAGCAGTTGTTACAGTTGCAATTTCATAGTTTCTCATAATTTGAATGTGTCTTCAAATTATGAGATCTGGGAGAACAAGGATTGTGTCTTTATTTGCTCCTCAATGACTCTTCAGCATGTAGCAGTCTTTGATACACAATAGGTATCCAGTGAATACTCACTGAATGGACAGACAAATAAAGACCTACTAAAAAATGTTACCTGCTAAAAGTATAGTCACCCATCAACTTACTCCTGTGCTTGCTCTTATTTTATTGTATTAAACATTTTGAAAAACCCCCTAGCCCATTGCTAAATACCTAATAAAGCCAGTGTACAGGCACAAAAACAGACATGAAAACCAGTGGAACAGAATAGAGGACCCAGATATGAAGCCACACAACTATAACCAACTTATCTTTGACAAAGGCGCTAAAAATATACGATGAAGAAAAAGCAGCCTCTTCAACAAAAACTGCTGGGAAAACTGGTTAGCAGTCTGCAAAAAACAAAAACTAGATCCAAGTATATCACCCTATACCAATATTAACTCAAAATGGATCAAGGATCTTAATATCAGACCACAAACTCTAAAGTTGATACAGGAAAGAGTAGGAAATACTCTGGAGTTAGTAGGTATAGGTAAGAACTTTCTCAACGGAACCCCAGCAGCACAGCAACTAAGAGATAGCATAGATAAATGGGACTTCATAAAACTAAAAAGCTTCTTCTGTTCATCAAAAGAAATGGTCTCTAAACTGAAGAGAACACCCACAGAGTGGGAGAAAATATTTGCCAGCTACACATCAGACAAAGAACTGATAACCAGAATATATAGGGAACTTAAAAAACTAAATTCTCCCAAAACTAATGAACCAATAAAGAAAGGGCAAGTGAACTAAACAGAACTTTCTCAAAAGAAGAAATGGCCAAAAAACACATGAAAAAATGCTCACTATCTCTAGCAATAAAGGAAATGCAAATTAAAACCACACTAAGATTCCACCTCACCCCTGTTAGAATAGCCATCATTAGCAACACCACCAATAACAGGTGTTGGCGAGGATGCGGGGGAAAAAGGAACTCTTACACTGCTGGTGGGAATGTAAACTAGTACAACCACTCTGGAAAAAAATTTGGAGGCTACTTAAAAAGCTAAACATTGATCTACCATTTGATCCAGCAATACCACTCCTTGGGGATATACCCAAAAGACTGTGACACAGGTTACTCCAGAGGCACCTGCACACCCATGCTTATTGTAGCACTATTCACAATAGCCAAGTTATGGAAACAGCCAAGATGCCCCACCACTGATGAATGGATTAAGAAAATGTAGTATGTATACACAATGGAATTTTATGCAGCCATGAAGAAGAATGAAATGTTATCATTTGCTGGTAAATGGATGGAATTGGAGAACATCATTCTGAGTGAGGTTAGCCTGGCCCAAAAGACCAAAAATCGTAGGTTCTCCCTCATATGCGGACATTAGATCAAGGGCAGACACAACAAGGGGATTGGACTTTGAACACATTATAAAAGCGACAGCACACAGGGAGGTGTGAGGATAGGTAAGACACCTAAAAAATTAGCTAGCATTTGCTGCCCTCAATGCAGAGAGAAACTAAAGCATATACATTAAAAGCAATTGAGGCCAATAGAAGAAGGGGACCAGGAACTAGAGAAAAGGTTAGATCAAAAAGAATTAACCTAGAAGGTAACACACATGCACAGGAAATTAATGCGAGTTAACTCCCTGTATAGTTATCCTTATCTCAACTAGCAAAACCCTTGTTCCTTCCTATTATTGCTTATACTCTCTCTTCAACAAAATTAGATAAGGGCAAAATAGTTTCTGCCAGGTATGGAGGGGGTAGGGGGAGAGAGAGGGGGCGGAGTGGGTGGTAAGGAAGGGGGTGGGGGCGGGGGGAGAAATGACCTAAGCCTTGTATGCACATATGAATAATAAAACAATAAAAGTTAAAAAAAAAAAGCCAGTGTACATACCATGACACTGGGATTTTTCTGGTTTTGTTTTGGAAGTATATTATTTAGTAATGACTAATGGTACTTACCCCTGCCACCTCCCCCACACCAAAATATGAACTCTGATTCTGACCTGTGAAAAATGTTTACCAATTAATCATTTCCTGTGTCCAAGGACATAGTACAAAAAAAGGATTGCTACACATCAACTTAGGAAAATCTAAATGTACTAAATTACTAATTAATATAAATGCTGGCCTTTGATAGTGTTTGATTAAAGCACAGAATACTACCAGCAGAAAGACAGGCCAAAAAATACCTGGGGATTGGACACTTCTAAATGAAAAGGTCTTTGCATGTATCACAGCAAGAATAATGTATGATTCCACTAGCTGCACTCACCTCTGTATTTAATGAATACAAAGCATTATTTTGTGTGTGGTGCTAAAAGTGAGTATCTATGTGATTTTTTTTTTTTTAAATAGTATGGAGGATCAAACCCTGAGCCTGTGCATGCTGAGCTAGCTCTACCACTAGCTACATCCCCAGCCTTCATCTGTGTGACTTTCTTTTTTGAGACAGGCTCTCACTATGTACCCCAGGATGGCTTCCAACTCTTAGATCCTCCTGCTTCTCTAAGTGCTGGGATTACAGATATGTGTCACAATGCCCAGTCATGTATATGAGTGTTCATGGTACTGGGGATCAAACCCAGGGCTTGTGCATGCTAGACAAGAGCTCTACCACTTACCTATGCCCCCTCGGCCCCATCTGTGTGATTTTTGATAAATGTCTTTCCCCCAACCACTACAGCAACTTTGATGAGCTCAGGGGCTGGCTGTCTGTTTTGGTTACTGATGCACACTATCTTCTCAGTAGTGTTTGAACTCAAAGATCACTGAATAATATAAATTATTCACATTCCTATAATCCATGTCACACAACATATCAGAACTTTATAAATAGGCTATAAAAAATTGCTAATGACTTGGACTAAGCCACAAGAAAAGGAAAACTATGAGTTATTATCAACATTCCTCCTTCAAATGAGAAAAACTGGCTTCCTGGCTTTTTCAATTTCTACCTCCAATAGATCCAAAACCCAACTATCTCTGTTTAGTTTTCAACATCCTTATTCGGAATTTCTATGCCATCTATCTAGGTTAGAAGCAGAGAAATACAGTGGAAAGAACACAGGCATGTCAGGGAATTTCAATACTGACACTTAACAAGTATATGATTTAATACCTCTGAGCCTTAAAGTTCCTCATCATCACCAAAATAGAGTATTTATCTTTAGGGTGTTGTAGGTAAAAAGAAAGAAAAAAAAGGTATTGTAAGGAGGAATACTAAGGTAAGTATAGCAGTTATAATAGGATAGGTGCTCAATATCAGGATCCTCCTATAATAATGACATCATTAGACATCTCATCCCTTCTGACTTCCTCTCTTCTCCTTCTCCATAATCTACTACATGTTTTATAGTCTTATCTAACTATCGATCCTTTGACAGACACACACGAGTTTGCTCAGTGAATCTAAATTTTGAGGCAGATGAAATTCACAATTGGAGAATCAAATATATATCAAATTTAAACAAATATTCTCAATACTTTCTTTAGTTCTCCACGTAAGTCTGAGTGCACGCACCTCCCCCCCCAATTGAATTCAAAGAAAAAGCATTTGCCTTAAAGAAAAGGAGTAATTTAAAATTAAAATGTGCATTATGGAAAAATGAAGTATCATGAAAGAGAATATAAAAGGAACACAGGATTATAAAATTTGCTAAAGCAGGGCAAAGGGAAATGACAGGGTTAGTGATCAAAAAAAGCAAGGTCTGATCTGATGAGAAAAAATTTTAAAACATATCATGTGTTTGTTAACATATAATGAATCACCTCTAAAATGATGAATGCTGTCAAGAATCTATTGGGTCCTAATCTCATGGAGTTATAAGCCAAGAAAGAAATACATGAAAATGAAGAATGTGTAAAAGCCCTGTACTAAAAGTTAAGATTCAATTTAGGGAATTTGGTACGATTTCAGAAACTAAAACAATGCAGAGGGGAAGTGCCTAAGTAATGTGCTGAGGCTGGAAATAGTACAAGTCTGGTTTGTGGTGAAGGAAAAATAAAGTCACTGCTAAAGAATGCAGCTTGTCACCGAAAGCTGTATCTTTTCATCCACTAAGAAATAAGAGCCAGCTCTTGATTTTCTCCTTAAAGCCTTATAAGCAGCTTCTGGCATCATCACCTCTCCAGCTGCAGTCTCCTACTGGGAATGTTTTCTCTGAATTTTGCCAGACTTACACTTACAACCATAAAAAGGAAGATTCGTAATAGTTGGTCTCAACGTATATTTCAGTTCTGGTGTTCCATTAATCTTGATCACAAAAAGACAAAACAACAACAAACCAAATGGCTAGCATTTATATGTAGTTTCTCAACAATTATAAACAGGAATAAAAGCTAGCATATCACATCTATGATACTGGGAAATTTAATGAGAAAATCTGAAAACAGAGTGGCCTGGTGTTTGTCTTGTTTGCTTGTTTTTTAAAGAAATTTAAAACTTGGTTTCTTCTCATTATATAAATACTCACTAAGCACTTCATATACAGGGTTGTTGTATAGTATCCTAATTGGGAGACAGAAATGGTAGGCATTATCACTACAGGCACTCAGCATGAGAAAGTCATTAGATAAAATTATTCACTCTTTTAAAGCTTTATGACAACTAAAACTGAGTTCACATTGAGTGTAGCCACCAAATTATCATCTTTACTGTACAGTCAATCACATTCCAGACAATATCTTAGGCAAAAGGAATATGGTGTGAACAAGACAGATAAGGTCTCTGTCCTTAAGAAGTTTAAACCCCTTTAGTATGGGATAAAGAGAGTAAACAAGTTAAATATACATGACTACCTTACCTATACAAACTGTTCAAGACCTGACAACTTCTGAGGCAGGCATACATTCAGTGGACCAAGAAGCTAGCCAATATTTGATTCCTTGTTAGCTCCTGGCTGATGAAGGTAGGTCAACTAATCAGATTCATTTTACTCTTATGAATTAAAATTGGAAAGCTGAATTAATTGACCTCAAAGGTCATAAACTGCCAATAAAAGGCATGTGTAAAATGAAATTCTAAGAAAGACAAGATTAGATACTGACGGCAAAGCAAATATTACTTGATCCATCCCCAAAATGAAAAATCCTTAAATCCTGTAGGTTAAGAATGACTCCCATAGTTCTTTGGCAGTTTTCTAATACCTCCAGGGCAAGTAATTTTCTTTTGAAGATTAAGGCTACAATCATCAATAATAATTAATTTCTTCCACAGACTACTAAACTTTCATTGTAATAATACTGCAAAATACTGCATTAGGAGGTGTATTTCTCAGATTCTAACAGTTTCTGAAGCTAAATAGGAAATCTGACTGTTAAACGTACATATTAAAGTACAAATTTTATTTAAAAAACACTAAGGTTTTAAAAATTACTTCTCATTGAGGAAATAGAGAATCATTATAAGGCAAAAGGCCTACATTTTATATAACACCATTGAGATATAATTCACATAATAATTCACCCATTTAAAACACAATTCAGTTTTTATGTTCACAGTATTAGTCAATTTTACCGAACCTTTATCCCCGCAAAAGAAATCCTGTACTTCTTACCAGTCATTCCTCATTTTCCCTCAAATATCACAGATCTAGGCAATTATTAATTTGCCTTTCATCTTCATACATTTACATATTCTGAACATCTCATACAGATGGAATCATAATGTGGTCTTTTGTGGCTAGACTTTGAATAGCATGATTTCAAACTTCATTCATACTCCAACATGTATCAGAATCACACTCTATTGTATGGATAGATCACATCTTATGTGGCCATTGATAGGCATTTGTACTGTTTCCAATTTAGAGTTATCATGAATAACAATATTATGAAAATTCACTTACAAGTTTTGGTATAGTGATGTTTCATTTCTCTTGGGTATATATGTAGAAATGGAACACTGTTCAACCTTTTCAAAACTACCAAACTTTTTCAAAGCCCCTGCATCATTTTGCATCAATAATACATACATAAAGATCCCAATTTCTTCACATAATTGCCAGAACTTACTTGTCATTTTAATTTCAGCCATGCTAGTGGGTATGAAGTGGTATCTTTGTGATTTCGATTTGCATTTTCCTGATAGCAAATGATGTTAGTAACTTCTGGTGTGGTTACCCACTTGATTTGCAAATATTTTCTTACCTTCTATGGATTATCTTTTTACTTTTTCTTCTGGCTGTCCTGGGGTTTGAACACAATGAAGTACTTGCTATGCAAGTGCTCTACCACTTGAGTCACATCCCCAGCCCTCTTTTCACTTTCTTGATGTTCTTTGAAGTACACATTTTTTCTTTTTTTGGCAGTGCTGGGATTGAAACTAGGGCCTTCAGCAATGATAGACAAGCTTTATACCACTGAGTTATATTCCCACACTCTGAAGCACACTTTTAATTTTGATGATGTTCAACATATTTTTTGGCCATTTGTGCTTTTGGCATCATATCTAAGAAGATTTTGCCTAACTCAAGTTCATTAGGGCCTACTTCTAAATTTTCCAAGAGACTTAAAGTTTTAGCTCTTACAGTTAGTTGTATGAACCACTGAATTAATTTTTGTATATGACAAAGAAAGGGGTGCAGCACCCCTTTGTAGGTAGATATGCAGATGTCCTAGTACTGCTGAAAATTATTTTGAAAAAAACTTACTAAAAGATTAGCATGAATTTTTCCTGGAAGTCCAGTGAAATAGTTTAGATTGTGGCTAAAGGAGCAGGGGGATCTTAGAAGACTCTCATCTGAAGCAACTTGGGTCTCTTGAGGACACCTAAAATTAGACCAGCTTGGGAGGTTTTATACACCCTCTACTCAGATCAGCTGCTGTATCTTCTACACAGGTGGTTCCTATTTTCTAATGCACTATTCAAAGAAATAAAAAATGTACTAAATCTCAATGCTGGGACTGTACTACACAGCATAATGTTGATGTTTTTCTGCTAGATGATTCAGTTTGTACCAAGTTTTAGCACCTGTAAGTGTGGAAGTGGAAAACTAGGCTTAGTTTTGCTTAAGATTTTTTCTTCAGAGGGCTGGGGGTATAGCTCAGTGGTAGAGGTTCAACTGAAAAAAAAGAAAAAAAAATCCTTAAGCTTAATTGTGATTAAGTCCTTTGGTAATGCAAAGAAAAAGAAACCTTATTGGCCAGATCTCAGAACAAATGTATGAAAAACAAAAATTCATTAAATATCATTAATTTTGGAACCCAAATGTAAAAGCTTTTAAGGAAGTATATCTGCCCATCAGTCACTTATTTATAAGTTATCTGCAAGCTGAAACTACCCACATACCTCATAAAATGCTCCCTGGCACAATTCCTACATGATAAGCACATTCCACCATCTTGTACCACTATGAGAAATAAAAATATAAATCTGAAATAAAGAAAAACCTAAATGTGGAGAAAAATATCATTAATGTAATGGTAAATAAATTTCATGTCTTTTAAAAACTATAGCCGTGAGGAGCTGGGGGAGTGACGCAGTGGTAGAGTACCAGCCAGATAACGAAGTGTGAGGCTAAGTTCAAACCCCAGTACCACTGGTGGGAAAAAAAAATCTAATTTATAAGCTGTACAGAAAATGAAAACATAAAGACAAGTCACAATGTATATTTAAATTCTGCTAAGCATGTGACTCAGCTGAGTCTGACTCCATTTTTTAAATGAGGTGATTCACATAAAATAAACTTTTCTTTTCTTTTTTTTTTTTTTTTTTTTTGCAGTACTGGGGTTTGAACTTAGGGCCTCACACTTTGCTAGGCAGGTGCTCTACTACTTGAGCCACTCAGCCAGCTGTTTTTTGGTTGGGCATTTTTCAAGATAGGGTCTCTTGAACTATTTGCCTAGACTAGCTTCCAACCGAGATCTTCTTGATCTCTGCCTCTTGAGTAGCTGGAATTATAGCAGTGAGCCACTAGCACCCAGCTAAAATAAACACTTTAATGTGAATAAATTCAGTGGCATTTAATGCATTCAATATGCTGTGAAACCACCACCTTTCTCTTTCTATATCCAAAACATTTTCATCGTTCCAAGATAAAACACCATATGCATTAGTTAGCCTGCTATTCCCACTTCTCCCAGTCCCTAGCAACCGTATGTTTTTATGGATTGTGACCTTTTCCTGTTGTTTCCTTAACTTAGCATATAAATTGTAACATGGAACAACTCCACTTAAAATATAGTGAATTAATCTAATTTTGTTTTGATTGTTCCTTACAAATAGGATACTACTACCATTTGCTAGACAGAATGTTTGGTTCAACAATGCAGCTTCCAATGCAAAGGTATGCAAATCAGTATAAATCAACTTTTGTCATTTATACTTTTAAATGTTACACTACAAAATGAAAGAGTATTAAAACCTCAAAATGTCTTTCTGATGTATACAAATCACAATTTTAGAATTATGAAATAAAATCCAAATGACAGAACTGTATACTACCAGAAGTCAAGAGAATTTGGCTTAGTCTGGTGTTGGAGAATGTGACCCTGTCACATTGTCTTACTCAAATATCCAAGAGTTGTAATGTAGAGGACATGGAATCTAGTTAAATGTTTGGTCTTTATATATTAAGCAGCAAGCATTGAAGATGTATGACATACAGGGAATACTTCAAAGAAGTACAAACTGAAATTTTATTTAAAATCTAGAAATGGACTTACAAAAAAAGAAATAAAAAAAAAAAAAGCTGCCATTTTTAACTGGTAGAGTGGTTCAAGTGGTAGAGTGCCTACCTAGCAGGCGCCTCAGGGTGAGGCCCTGAGTTCTGTCACAAAAAAAAAAAACAAAAAACCAGAGGTGTGACTCAAGCAGCTCGTAGAAGTTCTTTTCAAGCATGAAAGCCCTGAGTTCAAACCCTAGTAACGCGCCCCCCTCCCCCCAAAAAAAATCCTGTAATTTTAGCCAGGCACTGGTGGCTCACACCGTTAATCCTAGCTACTTAGGAGGCAGAGATAGGAAGTATCACGGTTCAAAGCCACCCTGGGCAAATAGTTTAAGAGACCCTAACACACACATACCCACCCACACATACACACAAACACCCCCACACCCACCCATAACAAAAAAGGGCTGGTGAAGTGGCTCAAGGTGTAGGCCCTGAGTTCAAGCCCCAGTACCACACGCACAAAAAAAAAAAGAAAGAAACAAACCCTAATAACTCTGATCAAAATTTCTCTAATTTCAAACCTCCTCTAACTCCTGTCTTGCCTTTACTGTATTAGGCTTGTTATCTTATACTTTTAAATGTTATACTACAAGAGAAAAGACAGCATTAAAAAATTCAAAATGTCTTTTTGAAGTATACAAATCACAGTTTCAGAATTATGAAATGAGTTATTTTTTAGTACCTAACAGTGTTAGGGAAACAACAGGCCCAAAGTTGAAAAAAACTGTAAAGGTGAAGGACCTTTACATCACTGTGCAAACAAATAAATTTATAATTTAGGTTTAAGTAATTTTTCTATTTCAGATTAAAGTTACAGGTCCTGTGGTTGAAAAGAATGGTAGAAATCTGAAATCCTTTGTGAATTAAGCAGTGATGCCTTTTTAAAAAGTTTCTGCTGCTGGGAGAGTGGCCGAAGTGTTAGAGTGCCTGTCTAGCAAGCACAATGCCCTGAGTTCAACTTCCAGTACTGCACAAAAAATAGAAAAAAAAGAAAAAGCCTTCAACTTTTTGGTCCAGTGGCTCCATTCAGTTTATGTGGCAGGGCAACATTTCACAAGGTGCTAATTTTACCAAGTATGTCTTCACGTATCTTTAATCTAGATATTTAATATCCATCTGCCAGCCCAAAAGGAGACAACATATGTCTCTGCACCCAGATTATCCTGGACTATTATAACTTCCTATAATCAAACATAGAGCCTTGCTCACATATGTTCCTATCTCCAGTTAGTCTTTCCACCTTATTTAAATAGAGGATCTATCAAAAGAGTGGCAACAACCTAAGTCTCTATCAAATAGTTAAGCTGGCTAAATAATTGTACATATAATAACTATTATTCAACCCATAGAGAATAAAAAAGCTTCTTATGTACCAATAGAGGAACATCTTCAAGATATAGTAAGTGAAAGCAGCAATGCACAGAATGATATGTACAGAAGGCTACTTTTTGTGTAAAAGGGTAGGGGAGTACCGTATCTGTTTGCATGTATTAAGATCTCGAATAATGGTGGGTACGGAACTGAGAGGCTAGAAGAGAGGTTTGGACAACATGAATTTATTAATTAAAAATACAAATTGACTCCTTATTCTAATATCTCTGCTTTTATTAATTTCCTGCTCAGAAAATACAGATGTTTGATACCCTCTCTATTCAGTAACATCTTCTCAATGGATTCTTCCTGTCAGCTTATAAACTGATCAAGTCCTCTCATCAAAATAAATCACCCTTCAACTTCACATCCTGTTGTATTACCCTAATTCTAGACCTCTTCAAAGCCTTACTGCCAATCTTCTTTTTGCAGGGGGGGAGGGGGGCGCCTGTGGTTTGAATTCAGGGCTTCTTGCTTGCAAACCAGGTGCTCTGTCACTTGAACCACATCTCCAGTCCATTTTGCTCTGGTTCTTTAGGAGATGAGATCTTGCAAACTATTTGCCCAGGATGACTTCAAACTGTTATCCGCCTGATCTCATCCTCCCAAGTAGCTGGGATTACAGTCCTGAGCCACCAGCACCCAACTTATTCTCAATGTTTCTATGTTTTAATCCCCTGAATACTTACTCCTTCTACTTAGTTTGTCTCTTAAATATTAACAGACTTCCTAACTCTTCAGCTGACACCCTAGCTAATAATCTCTCACCTTTGCTAATCCAATGGGTTTTCCATAGTCCCTATAGGTTCCTTAAAATTTGTTCAGAGAGCTCCTTTTTAAAATGTAAATCTAAGTAACATAACCATACCCATCCCCCCTCTAAGATTCCATTACTGATCTAGTTTTCCACTGCTCTCAAATAAAATCCAAAATTCTTAAAAAACATTAAGAACCCTGGCACAAGCCATCATAACTAGTCCTCGCATACATATACTCACTTTTCTCAAATGCTCTTACTGAAGCTAATGTGGACTCCAAGGAGATCTCTTCCTGATGCCAGAAACAAAAATATTTAACTTTAAAATTTTGTCTTACCAGAGATATGGTGGTGCATTCCTATAATCCTAGCTATTCAGGAGGCTGAATCAAGACAATCATAAGTTCAAGGACAGTCTGGACAAGGTTAGTGAGATCCTATCTCAAAAACAAAATAAAAACAAAAGAACTTGCCTAGCAAGCACAAGTTCTGGGTTCAAATTTAAATTCTGCCAAAAAAGATAATTTAAATTTTTGGATGTTTCCATTTTTATAAACTGAAGCTTAATGTAAAATGTATGAGCTGTCAAGAGTTTGAAAGTCCAACTTCACAATTTTGAAATGCTGGTGCTTTGTAATAAAAAATAAAATCACTTAGAAATTATCTTTAGAGTTCAACAGATTTTTCAGAAAGTCATTTTAAAATGGCTCCATTTCACGCTACTTAATCTTAATAAGGTCTGACAATTTACCCAATATTGCAATAGCAAAGTTCTACCGAATTCCTTTATCACACACATATCAGAACTCTGTGGCTTTAACTTGCAAAGGCTTTGTGGTTTACAGCAGCTGTGATACAAACTCATGACCCAACTCAGAGAGTGCCCCTCAGGGATTCTTAACTGTTTTTGTGCCATGAAAAATTGTGGCAGTCAGATAGGGTTCTTGAATGAATAAAATAAAATACATGGGATTGCTAATGAAATTATACAGAATGTAGTTCTATTCCTCAGCCTCTAAAGGCCTAAAATCATCTAAAGATTACATTGAGCTTAAAAACTTAGATATTAATTGCATTTAATTAAATCATGGTTTAAAGGCTATGCCTTCTAGAAATCTAGGGAACAGAAAAAATTTCAGACAATGAAACACAGTACAGAATATGAGCCATAAGTAAAAAAGGAAACACTGATAAACTCACCTCAATAATAAAGTTCTTTCTCTCCATTCTCAGATGCATCTGAATTTCCTGCTAAAACTGACTTTATTAAACAAAGATGTGTCAAATTGTAGCTTTAAAAAAACACAAGATGCTCATATATGCAAACCCCCAGATTCACAAATGAAAATGCTGCTTTACTCACAGCCACTGCTTCTGGGATCTCTTCACTGGTAGTTACTAGAAGAAATTTGATCATCTCGTTCTCCAATATGAAAATTATTAGAATTAAGGAGGTTCTGCAGGACAGGCACACTAATAGACCAAGAACTGACAGTGAAAAAAGAAAAAGATAAAAAGCAGGTGCAAGGACTGGAGGAATGACTCAAGCAATAGAGCACCTGTCTAGCAACTGTGAAATCCTGAGTTCAAACCCCCATACCACAAAAAGAAAACAGGTGCCAAAACCTCATCCATTAATACAAATTCTCCTACATAATTAAAAAATCTCTAGATGTGGGACACTGGTGGCTCACACCTATAATCCTAGCTATTTGGGAGGCTGAGATCAGAAAGACTGTGATTCGAGACCAGCCCAGGAAAATAGTTCACAAGACCCCATCTCCAAAAATAACCACAGCAAAATGGACTGAAGGCATGGCTGGAGTAGCAGAGCTCCTACTCTGAAAGTGCTAACCTCTGCATTCAAACTCCAGTCCCACTCCCACAAAAAAGTCTCTAAATGCACCCTTCTACTACCTCCAGAGTATAATAAACTTACTTTTCCAATAATATTTTGAGTCACTATAAAGAGATGTAAATTTTCTCTGCATTCAGTTTCACTAATTTCTAGGAGAGGGAGTAAAAATAAAAGGAAAGGGGCTGTTGAGCACTACAGTGCATACTTCTAATCCCAACACCAGGGAGGCTGATGCAGAGTATCTAAGTTCAAAGCAAGCCTGGTTACATAGCAAGGCCTCAAAAGGACAAGGGCAGAAGGGTTTGGAACATTTGAAAAAGGACCTAGCTGAGATTCACTCTAAGAATTAACAACCCAAACTGGATTTTAGTGCATTACAAAAACACACCCTAAAAAACACAAATTAAAAATAGTCAACCAAGGGGGAGGGGGCCAAGGTGGGGAAGGGGGCAGGGGCGGGTGGATGGGGGAGACATGGCCCAAATAACGCATTCACATGAATAAATGTATAAAAAAATAGTCAGCCAACAGATGTGGTGGCGCACACTTGCACTCAATCTGGGGGTATGCATACATGAACATCTTGTTTTTTTTTTTTTTTAATTACAATTTGACAAGTATGCACCAGGAGTCTGAGGGAGAAGGATTACCTGAGCGCAGGAGTTAAGACCAGACTGGACAACGTGCTGAAATCTTGTCTCAAAAAAACAAACAAAACAGAAAACCAGACAACCAAAATCTTTAGAACTTTAATCCAAACCGCCTAGAATGAGTTTATCAAGGTTGCAGGTTATCAAAACACACAAATCAATTGTATTTCTAAATTTCGGCAATGAAAAATTGGAAGCCAAAATAAATTTTAAAAATACTATTTAAAATAACAAGAACTGGAATACTTAAAAGGTATGAATTTAACTTATGCAGAATCTGTATGCTGAAAACTAATTCACAAAAATTTACACATCACTAATGGGCTCCAATTAGCAAAATTAATCAAATTTATAGTCATAATTCATAGTACCTAACACCACCTTGAACAGTAGCACACCATAAATATTTAAACATGCTGGGTGTGTCAAACACCTGTAATTCCAGGACTAGGGAACTGAGGCAGGTGAGTTGAGAATGCAAGGCTATCCTGGGCTGTGTGACAAGATCTTGTCTCAAAACAACAAAACCCCTAAAAAAAAGAAAACACCACACTAAACAATACACAAGTCTTTCATGTATAGTTTCCTGGTTCTTGACAGTACCACATACCATCATTCTGCTTTCTGAGGTTTTTATGTAAGTATGTATTTATGTAGGTATTTACTTTTTTGAGACAGGGTTTCACCACATAGCACAGCCTTGCCCTGAGACCTGCCTGCCTCAGCCTCCTGAATGCTGGAACAACAGGCATGTACCACCATGCCTCGCCAGACTTTTTTTTTCTTTTGGCGGTACTAAGGATTAAATTAATTCACCAAAGTGTTGTGGAAAAAAATAGGGAAATATAGCTCTTAAAAAAACATTTTTGAGGGAACTGGGGGAGTGGCTAATGGTAGACTGCCTGCCTAGCAATCTATCTGAGTTCAAACCCCAGTTCCACCAAGAGAAAGTCAAAGATATACATGGACATGTGTCTGGTTCAGATCCATTAAAAAAAAAAAAAAAACTGAACTGGAGATATAGCTTAGTGGTAGAGTGTTTGCCTAGCGTGTACAAGGCCTTGGGGTCTGGGCTCCAGCAAACCACCCTCCACACACAAAAATGTTTTTCTACCATTATTATGATAGTAACTGTCTTCCTGACCAAAATCAAAACATGATTTTAAAAGGCAGACCAGAAAAATACAGGAATTTCTATAAGATGTAGATAACAGATCAAAAGCATTTGACATGGGAACTTCCAAGAAAATCAGATGGTTTGATTCTAAGAAATGAAGTGCAGCATTACGAAACTTTTTTTTTTTTTTTTTTTTTTTTGCAGTGCTCAGGGCCTTGCTTGCTAGGCAGGCACTATACCTCTTGATCCACTCCCCCAGACTATACAGCATTTAAAAAACAAAAACAAACAAACAAACAAAAAACCCAATTCACTCAGTAAAGAGTACTTACTATTGTTGTGTCAGGTACTGTGCTAAATATTTTCAAACATCTTTACAACAATCCTTCCCCATCAAAAGTTTAGGCAATCAAAAAGGTTTCCAGAGCCAGGGCATGTAGTTCAATGGTAAAGTAGGCACATGAAAGACCCTGGGCTGGATTCTCAACAGAGAGGAATGCAAGTATTCAGGGCATTCTTAAGGCTTGCCCTCAAAACAAAAACTAAGTCTCTAGACATTGCAAAATGCCTCCTAGAGTGAAAATTCAACTTGGCTGAGAACCACTGACTTAAAAAGTTCTTAAGAGTAGCAAACAGGATAATGCAATATCGGTCAGTACCTGGTTTTCATAAGAAATCCAAGATGGAAAAATGTTCTTTTAAACTAGTAGTTTCTTGAAGGAGGGGTCTGGGAGTGGTGGTAGAAAGGGGAGGTATACAAATACTTACTAGAGATAATGCTAAATAAAACCCACCCACACTATATTGGTATGAGCCTTGACAGGAACTAGTATCTAGTATCAACTAATGATAACCATCACTTAATTTGGGAAAGAAAGTTAGACAGAGTCCTGATTACCTAAAGGGAAAAAGGGCAAAGAAGAGGAATCACCAACTGAGGACAGGAAAAAATACAATGGGACTTTAACAACACTTTGCTAACCTCAGAATTTTGCTGAGGGGCAATATTGTTTATCTCTAAATGACAAAGCAGATGTTATTTTGTAAATTTAGTAAAACACTGTGTTCTGACACAGAAAACTTATTTTATATGATATATGGACCATATTAAAGACCCAGTTTACTATCAAGAAGTACTAACATGTATTATAATAACATATTTCACTGCAATATTCTGTTCCTCAGATATACTCACTCTAGTGGAAATGAACTCCCAAAGGTTCTCATGACTGCCTTGAGCCAAATCTAGTGCATCATACCTATTTTCATTCTTGTAACTTTTCTACTACACTGTATAGTTACCCCTATTATCTATACTCTGCTCCTTCATTTTTTTTTTTTTGTTTTCATTTTTTTGTGGTACCGGGGATTTGAACTCAGGGTCTCAGGCTTGCTAGGCAGGTGCTCTACCACTTGAGCCACTCCACCAGCCTGCTCCTTCATTTTTAAGATGACGTGGATCTATTCACTTTCACAGAATTATAAAAATTACAAGTTTCTGGTTTCTGGTTGGCATAAAATGAGCTGAGAAGGAACCATTTTGAATTATGCCAAAGCATTACTGGTGTTTTGTTTTTTTTTAAGAGGCAGGGTCTTCCTATGTTGCCCAGCCTGGACTCAAACTCCAGGCTCAATTTATACTCCTGCCTCAGCCTTCCAAGTAGATAGGACTAAAAGTGCCCAGGGTATTCTTTTCATAACACAGCTTGCCCTCAGGAGAAACTCTTTTGCCAGAACTTAATCAACCTCAGGACTATTCTAGCCTAGTCTGGACATCCTGTCCCACTTGGAAGGTGGGAAATGAGAAGACTGAGAATTACCAATTAAAACAATACCACTATACAGCTGTTAGAATTGCAAAAATCCCAAAACAATGACAATATCAAATACAAACAAGGATGTGGAACAGAAATTCATTCATTGCTGGTACGGCAATGGTCCAGCTACTTGACAGTTTCTACAAAACTAAAGATACTCTTAAATTCCAACAATTATATGAAAAGTTACACCAACCAAAAATTTTCACACAAATTATCTGCAGCAGAGCTGAAGGAATGGCTCAAGAGCACCTGCCTAGAAAGCTTGAGGATCTGTTAGTTCAATACTCACTGCTGTAAATAGATAAACAAACAAGCAAACAATCACAAATGTCTGCAGCAGAGTTTTTTCCCCCACATGCTGAGGATTAACCCCGGGCTTTGAGCATCCTAGGCAAGTGCTCTACCACTGAGCTACACCCCCAGATCGTTCTTAGTTGCCAAAGTACAGAAGCACCTAATTGACACTCTTCAACAGAGGAATGGATGAACTGTGGTATATCCATAATAGAGTATTTGTGCCAAAAATTAGCTATCAAGCCATGAAAGTTATGGAGAAATTTAAATGCATATTACTAAGTAAAAGAAGCCTATCTGAAAAGGTTACACACTACATAATTCCAACTATGCAACATTCTGGAAATGGCAAACCTATGCAGGCAGAAGGATGATCAGTGATTGCCAAGGGTTGGAGAGAAAAACTGAACAAGCCAAGTGCTGGTGGCTCATGTCTGTAATCCTAGCTACTGAGGAGGCAGAAAGATCAGGAGGATTGCAGTTCAAAGCCAGCCTGGGCAAGTTGTGAAACCCTATCTTAAAAATACCCAACACAAAACAGGGCTGGCACAGTAGCTCAAGTGGTAGAGTGCCTGCTGAATAAGTGTGAGGCTGAGTTCAAAACCCCAGTACCACAAAAAAAAAAAAAAAAGAAAGAAAGAAAGAAAGGATGAACAGATACTGAAACTATTCTGTATGCCAAAATAATGGTGGATACATCATTTTAGGCAATAATTGGGATAACAAATTGAAATGGTAGAGTGCCTGTCTAGCAAATGTATCTGAGTTCAAAATCCAGTACTCCAAAAAAAAAATTTTTTTAAACATTTGGGATGTGGGCTTATTAAAAAAGACTTAATGTGGCCCTACCAAAATCCCACCTGGCTTATTTCCAGAAATGGACAGCTGATCCTAAAATTCAGATGGAAATTAATAGTCAAAAAGCAAACAAAATCTTGAAAAATGAGAACAAATTTACACCTCTGATTTCAAAACTTCCTTATAATATTTCAATGTAGCATTAGTGTAATAGTACTAGAGTAGACATATAGATCAATGAATGAAAACGAAATATACACTTACACTTATGCACTAGTGATCTTCGGCACGAATGCCCAGACAAAAAAAATACTCCTATCAACAAATGGTTCTCATGCCTGCAGTCCTAGTTACTTGGGATTGAGGTTCGAAGTCAGCCCTGGGGAAATAGTTTAAAGACCTTATCTCGAAAATACCTAACACAAAAAAGGCTGGTGGAGGCTGAAGTGCTAGAGTACTTGTATAACAAACGTGAGACCCTGAGGAGTTCAAACCTCCCAGTACTGCCAAAATAAGTAAACAAATAAATACATAAATAAATTAAATAAACAAATAGTGCCTGAACTTCAGGGCAGTAACACGTAAAAGAATTAAACTGGGCTACTTCCTTGACAATTCTAAAAGTTCAAAAGAAAAATGGGATAAATTAGACTTCATCAGGGTAACTTTTGTGCTTCAAAGAACATTAAGGAAGTGAACAGGCAAAGTGTGGCGGTTACACACCTGTAATCCCAGCACTCAGGAGACCATGAGTTCCAAGCTAGCCAGAGCTATGTAGCCAAACACAAGTGAAAGAAAGCCAAACCCAAGTGAAAGAAAGGAAGAAAGGGAAGAGAAAGAAAAAGAGAAAAGAGAGGAAAGAGAGAAAGGCAGAGGGCTGTTACCACTGTTCAAATGGCAGAGTGCCTGCCTAGCAAGCACAAAGTCCTGAGTTCATACCCTAGTACCAATGAGTGAAAGCTAGAGAAAAAGACAATTTAAGAAAAAAAATCCACATTTTTTTTTTTAACGAATCATGTACGTGACAGGTATTTGTATCCAGAATACATAAAGAATCCTTACAACCCTCCTCAAAAGACAAAAAGCCTTACTCCCATTAAAAAAGAGCAAAGCTGCCAGGTGCTGGTAGCTTACTCCTGTAATCCACGCTAAGGCAAAGATCAAAAGGATTGAGGCCAGCCCAAGGAAAACAGTTCAAGAGAACTATTTCGAAAATACCCAATACAGAACAGGCCTGGTGGAGTGGTTCAAGTAGTAGAGCACCTGGAGGCCCTGAGTTCAAACCCAGTACTGCCAAAAAAAAAAAAAGAGCAAAGGATTTCAAATTAGAGGACCGTCTGAGCCTCTAATAATGTGTTCACGGTCAGCATGTGTTATACAGTGAGACCCTATATCAACACAAAAACTAAAATAAGACAGGCACACACCTGTAATCCTAGCACTCGGGAACCTGAGGCAGGAGGAATGAGTACAAGGCAGTTTGGGTCATACAGTGAAACCCTGTCTCAAAAAAAACAAGACAAAACCAAAAGGTTACACATGAAATTACACGGCACAGCAATACACAGGTGAATATTCAAGAAATTAACATACTACTAACAAAAAACTTGTACATAACTATTCAAAGAAATACTCATAAGAGGCAAAAAGTAGAAATAAGCCAAATGTTCATCAACTGATGAAATGATAAACAAAGATGTCTATACACGATGAAATATTTGGCAATCTAAAGGAATAAAGGACAACAGGTATGTTTGCACATGCCTGCAATCACAGCACTTGGGAGGCTGAGGCAGGAAAATGGAGAGTTTGAGGCCTGGCTGGGCCACAACACTGTCTCAAAAAGCAAAACAAGGCTGGAGGTGTGGTTCAAGTGGTAGAGCATCTGAAGCTGAGTTGAAACCCCAGAAATGCAAAAAAAAAAAAAAGTGAAGCAAGCAAGAGTGAAATTCTGATACATGCTAAAATATAGATATACCTTGAAAACATACCAAATGAAAGGTCAGCCACAAATGACCACATTAGTCTAGGTCAACTTATGTGAAGTGCCCTAAACAGGCAAATCTACAGAGAGGAAGTGGATCTGGCGTTTTATTTAATGTGAAGATAACATTCTAAACTTGATGGTGATGGTTATGTAAATGAACATACTAAAAACCACTGAATTGTGGAGTCTGAATTGGTGAGTCACATGGTACATATTTCAATAAAGCTGTTAAAAATTACATGTGGCAACAAACACATACAAAAAGTACAGGCTGCTTAGCTTCTTTAAACCTCAGCTATAGCCAGACACCAGTGGCTCACATCTGCAATCCTAACTACTTGGGGGGCTAAGATTAGGAGAATTGTGGCTTGAGGTCAGCCTGGACAAATCTTCTTGAGAACCCAAATAACCAGAGCAAAATGGACTAGAAGCATGTGGTTCAAGCAGTAGAGACTGCTTTGCAAGAGCAAAGCCCTAAGTTCAAACCCCAGTCCTACCAAAATAAATAGGGTTGGCAGAATGGCTCAAGTGGTAGAGCACCTCCTACCTAATAAGCATGAGGCCCTGAGTTCAAACCCCAGTACCACCAAATATATTAGATAAATACATAAGTCTTGCCTGCCTATCTGTCAGGTCCTTGAGAGTAAGGGAGTCCATTTCTCCATTCCCCTTAGTGCCTAACACATACTTGCTGATTGATAAAAGACACAAGTATTGTGTCCTGATTTTTTAAAAAGTACTCAGAAAAATTTAATATTTATAAACACATTTTAAGGATGTTTTTCTCATTCCCACATTTTCAGGTCCTTTAGTTACCTTACTGTATGATTCTAGATAAAGTAATAAAATAATTACTCATCTGACCCCAGGGAGTACACTCCAGATTGGCTATTTAATTAAAAGATAGATCTGTATACATTCAAATGAAATTTAACTTAAAGTATTCTTAGTGAAAATAAGGAACTTTTCTAAGAGTTTAAAAACATCCATAAAGTCAGTATATATATGCACATGCATACTCATGTAAATACATAAATGCTTGACATATTTATTTTTCTTTTTTCTTGTGGTATTGGTTTGAACTCAGGGCCTACACCTTGAGCAACTCCACCAACCCTTTTTTTTTTTTTTTTTGATGGGCTTTTTTTGAGAAAGGGTCTGGGAGAACTATTTGCCCAGGCTGGCTTGGAACCACAATCTTCCTGATCTCTGCCCCCTGGGTAGCTAGGATTACAGGCATGAGCCACAGGTGTCCAGTTTGTTAGACAGATTTCCCAAGAGAAAACATTTATTTATCCATCACTACTTTACTTTTCAATTTCATATAGCAATCTCTTGTCCCCATAAAAATCACATTTTAAGTAAACTCTTCCTCATATTTCTCACTCATTATTTCCACAGAGGTTTGTGTTACCACCTCATAGTTACTTTCATTGAGATCACAACTGTATAACACCCCAATTCTGAACACATTAAAATTACCATAAATGTTAATTTAATATTAAATGTTACTAGTAAGGAATTAACTTCTAGACTTTTTATAGTATGTATTTCCCATTTTTCTGTTTTAAAATATATAAAAATTTACCACCTTAAGTATACAATTCAGTGAAATTAAATACATTCATAACGTATAACCATTACCACCATTCATCTCTAGAGCGTTTTTCATCTTGCAAAACTGAAACTATATACAGCTAAACAACTTATAGCCCATTTTAATAACCTACTTGACTATATGACAGAAATATATCATTCCTTCTGAAGGAAGGCAATTCATAGAAGATATATATTCAGAAATATCTTGAAGCATGATAAAAAAATACATTTCTCTAGTTCTGATTATATCTACAATCATCTTCCAGTTATTCCTCTCATTTCTAGAATTTACTTGCTGAGACACAGTAAAGACAAAGAGCTGGGCGCCAGTGGCTCACTCCTGTCATCCCAGCTACTCAGGAAGTAGAGACCAGGAGGATCGGTTCGAAGCCAGCACGTGCAAACAGTTTGTGAGACCCAATCTTGAAAAAAACCCAATATAAAAAAGGGCTGGTGGAGTGGCTCAAGGTGAAGGCCCCGAGTTTAAGACCCAGTATGGGGGGTGGGGGGGTGGGCAAAGAAATTGCTGTTTTTTTTTTTTTTGAAGTCATAGTAGCCATTTTATAATATTTTTCCCACTTATGAGAAATCAAACAAAGCCCTGAAAAAAATCTAGTATATTAAAATTTTTTGAGGATAATTTGTTATGTGTTAAGATATATTTCTTGACATTTAATGAGATGGTCTATTACTGTAGCTTGCATTTCCATATATTAAACATTTTAAAGTCTAAATCCAATAGAAGTTTCTATTCAGGATTACCTAAAAATTGTTTAAAGAAAATCAAATTCTCAGATCTTATGTACCACGTAATTCACTGCCTGTCTTCTTATGCTAACCTATAATTAGCTCTACAATTAAATTGCTGACACAGACTGTCCAACTCTTAAAGATGCTTGTATTTTTTTTTTTTTTTTGGCAACACTGGGGTTTGAACAGGTGCTCTGACACTTGAGCCAGGCCCCCACCAGCCCTTTTTACTTTAGTTTTTGCCTGGGCTGAACTGGACTGTGAGCCCTCTGGTTTCATCTCCCTTTTAGCTGGGATGACAGGTGTGTGCCACGACATCCAGCTAATTGGTTGAGATGGACTCTCACAAACATTTTGCTGAGGCTGACCTCAAACCTAGATCTTCCCTTTATACGCCTCCTATGTAGCTCAGATTATAGGCATGAGCCACCAAACCTGGCCACACTGAGTAAATGAATTCTTAATGCCAAAGAATAAGAGACAGGAGGACTTCTAATTCATTCAAGGCCAGTCTGGGCTACATAGTAAGTCTTAAAAAAGTAGAGAGAAATGAAAAGTTTAGGACTGGGGATATACCTCACTCAGTAGCAGACTGTTTGCCTACCATGTTTGAGGCCTTGGGTTTGATTCCCCATACCACAAAAAAGAGAAAAGTTTATCTTATAAACTCACCGACTCATGGCATTTGAGCTGGACCTTGAACACTACAATTTATACTACAAAAGAGCTTTCCAAGCAAAGGGAACAGAACAAGCAGAAGGCATATATAGCAAACTATTCCATTTGATTGGTGGAGTGTAAGTTGTATAAAGAAAATACAAGGCTAAAAACGGCTAGAAAGATATATAGTCACATGATAACTTTGAATGCTTAGAGAGCTTTGGTGATTAGTCATGAAGACTCATTAAGGATTAAGAGGTAAGGGATGTGATCTGGGGCAGGATTTATCTAGCATCACAGAATGGAATGAGGAGAGTTGACATCAATTAAGCTATTGTTGTAGAAACTAATGAGGACTTTAATTATGTTGATGACAGTACAAGAGGGAGAAGTCATAGTTCTAAGCTAGTCAATCACAAAATATTCACAGGGTATATTCAATATGTACCAGTGTTGTTCCATTCCACTGACAAATGTGTAAGTTAAAATATCATTCTGAGGAAATTGATCTAGAAAACCAAAAATTAATAAAACACCAATAGCTAATTACCAAGGCAACAAATGATTAAAATAAATGCTGCAAACAAAACCCAAATTGTACCTGACAAATCAGGAGTAAGAAAAAAATAGAGAAGGCTTTATTAACAAAATTCATGTGTAATTCTATTGGAAGGTAGAACTTTATTAGGCAGCGAGAGATGAAACCAAACAATGTAAACTTTTTTCTGGTGGTATAGGTTTAAACCCAGGACTTCTTTCATGCTAAAGCAAGTACTCTACCACTGAGCTATGTCCCCAGCCCTATGGGGAATTTTTTAAAAGTTAAGAAATTTGGGGCTGGCAAAAAAAATTAAGAAAAATAAAAAGGCTAGCTAAGTGGCTCAAGTGTTAAAAGTGCCTGTTAAGAAATCTGTTTGATTTGGGAGTAATATCCACCATAATGGTATTCAAAATGTTCGTATTTATTTATTTATTTACTTGTTTTATTTATGCTTTATGTACAAGGTTTATTGTTCAGGCACATAAAATAATATATAATGTCTGTCAATGGGCTGAACAGATCTAAGATTTCAGTATTGTTGATAGATTGAATGTCCATCTTGCACACAACATAGTTTAACTTCGAAAGTTGTGTTATGCATAATAACCCCCCTGAAATGATAACCACATCCGAAAGCCTAGGACCTGTGAATATATTATATGACAAAAAGGAATTAAAGTTGTTCTTCAATTACCTTTTAAAAAGGGAGATTAATTCAGATTATCTTAGTAGGTCCAAATGTAACCACATCCCTAACAGGAGAAGAGGGAAGTAGAAGAGCCAATGGTAGCAGTACAATATTGAGAAAGACTCTACTAGCCATTACTAGTTTCAAAGGAAGAAAGACGTCATGAGCCAAGGAAGGTGGGCAGCCTCTAGAGACTGGAAAAGACAAGGAAACAGGCTTTCCCACAGGGAATCCAGAAGGTATACAGTCCTATTCTAAGTCTAGTGAGGTCCAGTATTATTTTTGTTCGGTGCTGGGAATTAAACCCAGGGCCTCACACATGCTAAGCCATATGCTCTGACCAACTCTGAGACCCACAAAATGTTAGTATTTAAAAAAAACTTAAATTATCTGATTTTAACTCTGTAAGATATCAGAAAAAGTATTACAACTGTCATTCCAGGTTTTTAAAGGAGTGAGGTTACTTTTACTGAGTCTATGAGATAAACTAATAAGCCTTTTAAAAACATTTGAAGAAAGAATAAAGAAAAATAAAAAATAAATAAAAAGAAATTCAGCACTACATTCCAGGTTTTTAAAGGAGTGAGGTTACTTTTACTGAGTCTATGAGATAAACTAATAAGCCTTTTAAAAACATTTGAAGAAAGAATAAAGAAAAATAAAAAATAAATAAAAAGAAATTCAGCCATAATTTAAATACCCACAGCATTGTTTTGTTTGTGAAATAAGTTCCTTAAAAAATAATCTGCTACTCTTTCTTCTTTTCATATTTTACATATAAGAGGCAGAGCCAGAATCTGAACGCATTTCCATTTGACTTGAAAAACAGTGAGTATAAGGCAGGGGAAGACTGGTAAATTTCAAACCATAGATGCTCTTCAATTTACATTGGTGTTAATCCCAATAAACCCTTCATCACAATTTGAAAACCTTAGGTTGATTTAATATATCTAACCTACCAAACATCACAGCTTAGCAACACACTACCCTGTAGAGTATAGGATATACTTATCCTTGTGATCACACAGCTGACAGGGAGCTGAGGGTTTTTGTCTACTGCCTAACATCACTAGAGAGTATCAACATATCACTAGTCCAGGAAAAAAAATCAAAATTCAAACTTCTACTGAGCATGTATTGCTTCTGAACCAACATAAAGTTGAAAAACTAAGTTGGACCATTCTAAGTCCAGTACAATATTGCTTTGAACCATCAAAATGCTGAAAAATTTTAAGTTGAATCACCCCAAGTCAGGGACAATCAATATGACTGTAAAAAAACAGAGACACCAATCTATTTATATACATTCAGATAGAAATACTGTAAAATGGTGTGCTGTTCAATGAATATTAAGGTATTTCAACAGAGCGTCACTCTCAAATGACAAACGGGTCTTAAGTGAGAGTAGTACCTCAAGTTGTTCACAAAGCTGGGCTGCCTATCTGCTCCCTTCTCCATTTAACCTTAACTTCCCAGTTTTTCAAGACTCATCTTTCTTTTCACTAGGCTTCCAAGAGTGGCAGGCAGTTATGTTTTGTATTTTTCTAAACATTCAGGAAAAAAGAGAGTTGAGTAAAAGGTATGCCAAAATTTCTTTAATTCCACCTTCTAATTCAAGAGACATCTTCAACCCCCTCAAAAATTTAAAGACAGGGATTCAAGTACTTCCCCATAAAATAAATACCTTGTGGTAGCTGGGTACCATCTTCTTTCTACCTAGTGAGAAAATAAGATAGTAAAGATACTATGTTCAAAGGCGATAAATTCTATGGGGAAAAAATAGAATACAGTTTAAAGGAATTCCAGGATGTTGGGACAGACTGAAATTTTACATACATGATCAGAGAAATTTCAAGAATTGGCATTTGAGTAAAGACTTGAGGATGGGGATGTAGCTCAGTGGTAGAGCGCTCGCTTAGCATGCATGAGGAGGCCCTTGGTTTATCCCCAGCACCACCTTCCTCCCCTACCACTGCAAAAAAACAAAAGGGGTCAGACATATGTCTATAATACTAGATACTGGGGAGTTGGAAATAGGAGGATCATGGTATGAAGCTTGTTGGGCAAAATCGCTAGACCTTCTCTGAACAACAAACTAAAGCAAAAAGGGCTAGGGGCATGGTTCAAGTGGTAAAGTGCTTGATTAGCAAGCTTAAGTCCCTGGGTTCAAACTTAGTATCGCGAAAACAAAACAAAAACAAAGACTTGAAGAAGGTGAGGGAGTCAGAGTCAGCCACAGTGAAACCTGGAGAGTACTCCAATCACAGGGGTGAGCAGGGCAAAGGTCCTAAGGTATTTTAAGAACACCAAAAAGGATAGTGAGGCTGGAGGGAAGTCAGCAAGGGAAGAGTAGCAGATGTCAGAATTATGCTTGGAGATGAGGTACAGAGTAAGTATGATTTGAGACACTAAAATATTTGTTTCCTTTCTTAAACAAGGATCAACAAAGGATCCTTTTACCATTATCACTTTGGCTGCTGTGGTGAGAACAGGTTACAGGGCGGGCAAAGGTGAAAGTAGTTGGGACTCAACTAAAGAAACTCAGGAAAGAAACATTTACTTCCTACAAATGTTGCTCATAATGGTTCAGGGCTTATTATTATTACTTTTTTATTTGTGGTTGCTTTCTATTTGTTAGTTTGGTGTTTCAGATTGAACCTAGGACCTCACATATACAAAGCACATGCTCTACCATTAGTACATTTCTAGCCCAGGACTTGTAACTTCTAAGTTAAAATACATGAAAATAAATCTGAGCAGGGCATCAGATGGCTCAGGCCTGTAATCCTAGCTACTCAGGAGGCAGAGATCAGGGGGATAGTGGTTCAAAGCCAGCCCTGGGCAAATAGTTCTCAAGACCCTATCTTGAAAAGACCCATCGCAAAAAGGACTGGTGGAGGGGCTCAAGATGTAGACCCAGAGTTCAAACCCCAGCACTGCAAAAAAAAAAAAAAAAAAAAAAAATCTGTCAGATCCTGCTAATAGAAATAACTGGAACTTTGCTCTTGGCATAGGTGTACATTGTACAACATAAACTCAAAAGTCATCTTTTAATTACCTGCTAAAAATAAAGCATATACTCCTTTACTTTTAAAACCAGCTATTCCCTATTCAAAGTTCTACTGCAGCTGAATCTATTCTTTAAAGAAATAAGCCCATATTACTAGAGCTCTATGTTAATTATATACTATTTCTCCAAAAAGTTACTTTTGTCAAATGAAAATACAAGTAATTTACCTTGGACTGGTGCTAATCATTCCTAAAACTTTATTTCCTTCAGGGGGACAATATTTTTTCCATGAAAGTTTCTTTTTATGCTCCTATCTTTTAAAATAACTATTTTCTTTCAATTCATACTAAATCTGCATATAAGTATCCAAGTCATTCACTTCAGGAAAGGGCAACCACAAAAAATTTCTGTCAAAAATAACACATGCTAGGGAAAAAACAAACAAAATACATTCCAGCCAGGCGCTGTTGGTTCACTCATGTAATTCTAACTACTCATGAGGCAGAGATCAGGAGGATTGCAGTTCAAGACCAACCCAGTTAAATAGTTCATGAGATGCTATCTCAAAAATATCCAACAGAAAAAGGGGCTGGTGGAGTGGCTCAAGTGGTAAAGCAACTGTCTAGCAAGTCCCTGAGTTTGAACCCTAGTCCCGCCAAAACCCCCACATTACAGAAAAGTGCTCATAATACCAAAATATCCTCATTATCACCTAGTCCATATGGAAAGAATACAGCTCCTACAAATTCTAAAATTATCATGGGAGGGACAGCAATAATCAAAGCTATTCCATTTGCCTAGAAAAGGGGGTAGGGTAGGAAGGGTATATTTTGAAAAACAAAACACCTCTATTAAAAATTTGCTTGTGAAACTTAAATAAACATGTGTGTATAGCGTAATTGGAGGAGGAAACAAAGAGTGAAATATACAATTGACTTGCTTCCCTCAAAGATATTTGGAAAGACATCCAGATTCACAATTAGAGACTACTCCTTGTGACAATTCACACACCCTGAGAAATGGGTCTGTAAATATGGTTAAGTATAATACTGAATTCAAATTAATTCATTTAACATTTAGGTGTTTTTATATGCCAGAAACTGAATGAAACATTGGTGATAGCTGTTGAGAGCAGGCTTCAATTCTTCATTTATCCCAGTTACTGAGTACCTACTATGAGATTTGGGATATACAAAGGCACTTAGAACAGAGTTCCTACGTTCATGCAGGTTATACCAGGGAGGGGGAATATGTATCTTGAGGAGGAGACACACATCTAGTTAAACAAAGATACAACACTACAGTGTTAGAGGTACTGCTTATGTAAGTGTAGAAGGGGACACATCCAAGAACAGGGTGGGAGGGAAGGTAATGTCAGGACTTCAGACATAAAAGCTGAGTTCTTGAAGAGGATTAGACATTCACCTGGCCAACCTTGGAGGAAGGGCTCCAAGGAGATAGAGCACCTGAGAGTGTGAAGAACCTGGTGTGTTTGGTAGGCCTGGAATACAGGATGTGAGAAAGTAGCCACAGGTTTTTGCCTGCTACAATTAAGACTGGACTTTACTGGTATATATGAAAGGGCCCTGAAGGGTTTTATCAGGTTTTTCTGGTGGGACGAGACACTGGTTTACACAGGAATGAGAAAAGAAAACACTAGATAATGATGTCACCACATGAAACAACAAAGGAAACTGCCCAGTTAGGAAACTACACTCTCTTCAGAAAAAAATTAGAGACTACTATTCAAGCCCTTTTGGAAAGTTTATTCAGAATAATTTGAAAACGAAAAAGCAGAGGAAAGGATTTTACATATATCATGCATCAGAACAGCTGCCAATCTGTTCTGAATTTCCAAAAGATCTTAGCTCTTAGTCATTCTGTAACACATCTGGGTACAACTGGCTATTGTACAAAAAGCAATAAAACCTACTTAGTAGACTCTGATAAAAAGGGAGAACCAGAAGTAACAGATGGCACTTCCCAAGTCAGGCTGAAAGGTTTCAAGATAATCAAGTTATATTAAGTCAACTTGTTTAAAAGGTGTGTCACAGGGGCGGAGCCAAAGGAGGAGGAGTTAAACATTAATACATATGTATATAAAAACAAGTAACTCACAATGTCGCTGGGACTAAAAATCAACACTTGGAGAGCTGTCTCACCCACTAAATCCAATTAACAAAGGCGGCGCGGGGGGTGGGAAGGGCAATCATATATGAAAATATAAATGGGGAGGGATATCACCTACCCAGAACCCACAATCCAGTTGGCGAAGCGATGAGGAAATCACACAATCAATTCAGACAGAAAGACAGGAAAATAATGTCACTCCCTAACTCCAACATACGAGCCAGCAGACCCCGGCCACGGGGATACGGTCACACTCGGGTTCCCAAACTCAAGGGCACAGTACCATCCCCAACGGTGCGGAGAGGAGGTGAGGACCCTTCCTCCTCTTTCGGGATCAGGAGCAGACGCCGTCAAACCCACCTTACTGGGGTCAACGCCCCTCCTTCCCCCCAGGCTGGACCTAGCGGCGGCGGGGGTCAAACACAGCCAGACCCCCTCCCCCGCACCCCGCCACACACACGCACGCACACCCTCCCTTACCTGATATGGCGGCGGCGGCTCCTGATCCGGCTCCGTCCCCTCGCCAAAGCTAGCCCGGTCGGACTGGGACTCGTGAAGCAGGGAGATGTCATCCGAGGTGGGGGATTTGAGGCAGTTCCCCATCTTCCGGGGCTGGGTGTGTGATCTGGGAGCGGAAGAAAGCACGGACGGGGGTCGTTCGCACGCGCCGCGGTCAGCCTTGGCCGACGAGGTGGGGTCGGCAGCAGGCCGGGGTTCAGGCGGCGGCTCCCCCGCCCCCCGGCACCGCCGAGGGGCCGTTCATGCCAGCCCCCGGCAGAGGGGGGGGCTCAAGGCAGGCCGCGGGGCTCCGCTGGGGTCGCGGCGGTTCCCTCCTGTGAGGCGACTATGGGGGGGGGGGCGGGGAGACCAAGCACTTCCCCACCCCGCCCCCCCGCTGGGCGGCGGCGGCCGCGGAGCTGCTGGGCCTAATCCAGGTCAGGAGGGGGGGGCGCGGCCGTCGCGGCTGCCTCAGCTGCTGCCTCAGCTGCTGCTGCTGCCCCTGCCGACGCCCGAGCCGCGGCCGCGGGCCTCATCCTACTCCGCCTCAGCGCGGCGGCGGCGGCAGCCAAAACGAGGCCGGCTCGGCTCCTGCGTCATCCCGTCGTGCGTGCTGTGGCCCCGCCCCCGGCGCCGGGAAGCGAGGGCGTCTCTGGGTGGGTGGCGGGGCCCCTCCCCCCTCCAGTAGCTGCTTCTAGGGGCTGCGTCAGTTTCTGCTTACCTTCCAGACAGTTTGTCTTGGTACGCGACTCCGAAATCTCTCTCTGGGCTCCCACGCTTCCCTGCGTCCCCTGCTCCACCCCAGTTGACCACTGAAGTCTCACCTCTTATTGGAGCGCTGTTCTGACAGTCTTTTCATCACCTTCTCCCAAGTCATCTGTTTATAAACCCCTGTCTGAATGGATCAGTCCCACGTTAAAATGTTAAATGACTTCCCCTTTATCCCTTTAGAATAAAGGCCAGGCTCATTAATGAACCCTCCCCATCTCTCCAATCGCTTCTTTCCTGTTCTCCTACATCACACCCAGAGATTCTTCCAGTTGTGTAGCTCAGATTGTTCCATTTCTTTTCATTCCCACCTCCATAGTCCAAGCCACCATTATCTCTCAATCAGAATTCTGCAATAGACTTTCTCTGCATTCATCATTGCCCTCCAGCCAATACAGTATTTGCACAGTTGACTGAGCTACCTTTTTAAAATGTAAATCTGATCAGATCATTCTCCTGTTTAAAACCGCCAATGACTTCCCCAATTCTGTTCTTAAACCAATCTTTAGGGGCTGGCAGCTTGGCTCAGGTGGTAAAGCTCCTGCCTAGCAAATGCAAGGTCCTGAGTTCAAACTCCATATCGCAAAAAAAATTTTTTTAATTGTTTGCAAATCAATTTGACTACCAGTATTGTCTCCTCCTTCATAAATTCTAAACTCTAGGCTGTCCAAAGTACTTCTAGTTATCTCAAAGACTGTTTCCTCTGGCAAGGGCCTTTGCCCATATTGTTGTGAGAAAGAAACCCACTTCTTCCCAGTCCTGACCTTCTGCCTGTCATCAGGCTAATCGTAATTCCCAATTGTCCTTCCTGGATTCACTGTCATTTCTCTTGGGAAGCTTCCTGACTCTCCAGTCTGGGTTAGTCACCTCTGTGCTCTCAGAGCCTGACTTTTCTCCATCACAGCTTGATGAAGCTGAATCACCTGTCTCTCCTCTGTGTAAGGCCTGGAATGTAGAACAAGCTCTCTCCTTGGTTGAATGAACAAACAGCTCAAACAGCAATGCAAACGATGGGAGCAGTCCTGATATTCATTGAACAATCTTTTTTTTTTTCTTTTTTTGGCAATACTGGGGTTTGAACTCAAGGCCTCATGCTTGCTAGGCAGGCACTCTACCACTTGAACCATATCTCTATCTTTTTTTGCTTTAGTTATTTTTCTGATAGAGTTTTGAGTTTTTGTTCAGGGCCAGCCTCAGAAGAGATCCTCCAACCTATGCCTCCTCAAGTATCTGGGATTATGGCTGCACACCACCAGGCCAGGATAATTGGTTGAGATAGGGATTATGCTAATTTTTTCCCCCAGGCTGGCCTCAAAACTCCATCCTTCAAATCTCCATCTTTGGAGTAGCTGGAATTATAGGCATGAGCCAGTGCACCCCACCCAAGAAGTAGATCATGACTCCTTTTCTTTTATTCACCATTTGCTGACTTTTGGGGTGAGGGAGTGAGGGGCAGACCCTATGCTGGGCACTAGTGAAACTGATTTATGAGGCTGACTTGTTTCTGATGGAGTCCACAGACCATCTAGGAAGACAAGTAAACATATGAGATCCAGCCCCTACCCAACGTTTTTTAAAGAACTTTGAGAAGTGATTAGTTCATTTTGGAGAGGACCAGATAGGATTCTGAGAGGTACTACTATGTTTATTGGATGGGTATGAGCAATCTTTGTGGGGCCTCATGCTTGCCAGACATGCATTCTACCATTTGAGCCACGACCCCAGCCAGGAGTCACAAATTCTAGAAAGTCACTATCTTAAAATGCAAATTCCATATTAAAAGCAGGGTGTGGTGATGCGTGCCTATAATCTCAGCACTCAGGAGGCAGAGGCAAGAAGATTACCAAATCAAAAGTTCAAAGGCATGCTGGGGTTGTGGCTCAGGTAGCAGATTACCTGCCTGACAAGAATGAGGCCCCAGGTCCAAAACCTATTGCCAGCAGAAGGTTTGAAGCCATAGTGAGATTCTATCTCCAAAAAAAAAAAAAAAAAGTTTCCATATTAAACATATAAATATAGCTTCTTTTTTTTTTAGATAGGGTCTTGCTGTGAAGAAGATGAAGATGATGATGAAGGGGAGGAAGGAGAGGATGATGAAGGAGAAGATGACTAATACAACACTGATGGATTCCAACCTCTTTTTTTTTTTCCTTCTTTTTTTTTTTTTTTAAATTTTCTCCAGTCCCTGGGAGCAAGTTGCAATCTTTTTTTTTTTTCCCCCTTATTGTGCTCAGTCGCTCTGTTCTTGAGGTCTCTATTTCTCAACACCAATGTTCTCAACTTATTTTGGGGGAAAATATCTTGCACAGAATACGATGGGAAAAGAATTTCCACACCTTTCTGTTCTAAATTTGTTTTTATCCCTTCCTGTCTCAACAAAAACTGTATGGAATCAACATCACCACCGTGCTCTGTGGGAAAAAAGAAAACCTTCTCCCTTCACTCTGCTGGAAGCTGGAGGGGGCTAGGCCCCTGTGTAGTAGTGCATAGAATTCTAGCTTTTTTCCTCCTTTCTCTGTATATTGGGCTCAGAGATTACACTGTGTCTCTATGTGAATATGGACAGTTAGCATTTACCAACATGTACCTGTCTACTTTCTCTTGTTTAAAAAAAAAGAAAAAAAAAAACTTAAAAAAATGGGGTGTAGAAGGTCAGCAAAAGGGTGGGTTTGAGATGTTTGGGTGGGTTAAGTGGGCATTTTGACAACATGGCTTCTCCTTTGGCATGTTTAATTGTGATGTTTAACAGACATCCTTGCAGTTTAAGATGACACTTTTAAAATAAAATTCTCTTCCTAATGATGACTTGAGCCCTGCCACTCTATGGGAGAATCAACAGAACCTGTAGGATCTCATTCGGAATTGACATTATTGTAATTTTATTTGTTTATTTTTAAATTTTCTTTTTTTTCACTGGAAAGGAAAAGATGCTCAGTTTTAAACGTTAAAAGTGTACAAGTTGCTTTGTTACAATAAAACTAAATGTGTACAAAAAAAAAAAAGAGATAGGGTCTTGCTGTGTAGCCCAGGCTGGTCTTGAACTCAAAATCTTTCTGTCTCAGCCTCCCAAGTGCTGGGATTATAAAGATGAGCCAGAACATCTGGTTTAAATATCAATGTTTGAAAAGACTGTCATAATTTTTATTTTGAAATTGTTGTTCTTGCAGGAAGTCATTTAATATAGTTAAATTTCCAGAAATCAGAAGTTCTCTGGAATTTTTGAAAAATGAGAAATATTAGCTTACAAGTTATTTTCATGCCTCATGACATTTTCATGAGTAATATAATAATAAATCTAGATAATGTTTACGAAGCACTAGAATTTGTAGACATAGATTTTTAAAGTTTTGTTTTACATAATTCCTCTCCCCCAGGTGTGTAACACTGTCATAAGACCTTGAAAAGTTCTTGCTGGGTGCCAGTGGCTCACACCTGTAATCTTAGCTACTCAGGAGGCAGAGATCAGGAGGTTATTGGTTTGAAGCCAGCCCAGGAAAATAGTTCCTCAAGACCCTATCTTGAAAAACACCTTCACAAAAAGGGCTGGTGGAGTGGTTCAAGGTATAGGGCCTGAGTTCAAGCCCCAATACCATAAAAAGAAAAAAAAAAAAAGTTCTAAAGTGAATTATGAAAAGAGATTATTTTGCTGAGTCCAGTAAAAGGACATGGTCCCTTGCCCTCAAATAGAAGGGAGACAGCCAGGTAAAAAGACAATTAACGGTACTACAGTCCAGACCTTTATCTTCTTTCTACTCTTTTTCTCACATGCTCATATGTATATATAACCACCCCATAAAGGCACAGCTCTAGACCTCTGTGTCTGGTGAGAAAACAACTATTGTATGCTCCTCTGAGTCCACTGCTTCTACCTAAGTTAGGGAAAATATTGAAATATCAGTTATCTCATTTGGCACAAATTCAAGTCAGTTGTTAGTTGCTTTTTAAGTAGCCACAGAGATAATGATTCTGTAATAGCTCCACATGTACATAATAAGAAAACAACATGTTAAATCATACTTATGAAGAGGAGGCATGGAAATGATATTTTAGAAAAGTTAGGTGGTTATTAATCATTATTTCCTTAGGACAAGCATTTTTTTTTTTTCTGTGCTCAGCATCAAACCAAGGGCCTTGCTTATGCTAGGCCACTGAGCTCCATCCCAGTCCCACCATTATTTCTTTAGGGATAGATAAAGTTCCAGCTACTATTTTGACATAGCTAATGATGATAATAATAAAATTATAATACTATAATAATAGTCATATTTCACATTTCAGTCAATGATAAACTGTAAATATTGTGATTATCCCATAAGATAATGAAGCTAAAAAATCCTATTGCCCATGACATCATAGCCATTATAATGTCATTGCACAACATATTACCCAAGTATTTGTGGTGACTGTGTAAACAAACCTGTGCTGCCAGTCATGTGAAAGTATAGTATAGCACATGCAATTACGTACAGTACACAGTACTTGATAATGATAATAAACAACTATGTTATTGGTTTATGTACTTACTATATTTTTTTTTCACAGAGCCAGACACCTGAAAGTGTTAAGTTTATTAATCCTCATGAAAAAGCCCATAACCATCACAGATGTTTACAGTTTATTAATCCTCAAGGAAAACCTGCACAATCATTGCAGTTAAAGTCATTGTAGAATCCTTATTCCTTCAGCTTTTTGCCAGCACCAACATTGGCCTTTGCTGTCCCCCTGACTTTCTTCATCCTATTTTTACATTCCTTTCGCTGTTTCCTTCTCATACAGGCTGTGTCTTGCAAGTCTGTGTTTGGGCACATTTTTTTTTGCATAATCCAAGGAATCATAAATCAGGCCAAAGCCAGTTGTCTTTCCACCACCAAAATGGGTTCTGACTCCAAATACAAAAATGACATCTGGGGTGGTCTGGTACATTTTAGCTAGTTTTCATGAATTTCTGTTTTAGGTACTGTTGCCTTCCCAGGATGAAGGATATCGATGACCATTTGTTTCCTCTGAAGTATGGTTGGTCACGAACTTCCTGGTATGGATAGTTACTGTGTCTTTCATGATGGCGGGTAATCCTCAGGCAGTCAGAAAGAAAAGCTATGTTATTCTTTTTATCATTATTTTAGAGTGTACTTACCAAAAAAAGTTTACCCTAAAACAGTTTGCTGTGTTATACCAGCAGTAGCCTCAATACATCTCATGCTTACCACATCTCTTAGTCGCATTATTTTGTCTTGTGCTTGGCTTAATTTTGTGTTGTTTTGTTCATTATAGCTCCTAAGCATACAAAATCTGTTGCTAATGCTGTCAGTAAGAGGTGCCACCATGTGCTTGACCTAGAAATGAAAAGTGATTTAGAGGCTGGGCCTAGAAGTAGTCCTAGCTACTTAGGAGGCTGAAGCAGGAGGCTTGCTTAAGCTCAGTGAATGACCAGCCTGGGCAACATAGCAAGACCCATCTCAGGAAAAAAAAAATTAAAAGAAAAGAAAGAAAGTGATAAAGATCTACAAAGGTGGACAATCAGTAATAGTTCCTGCTTACTAGTCAGGCATGTGCCATCCCGCCATAGCTATGATCTTAGAGAACAAGAATAAAGTAATGGAAACTGTTAAAGGATCTACTTAATTGAATGCAATGAGACTAACAAAACTTCAAGAAGGCCCTTATTGGCTATGGAGAAACTTCTGACATAGATTCAAGACCAGACCAGATTCAAGACTTCTCAGCGCCAAGACCATCACAGCCAAAGCTAAAAGCTTGTTTGCCATGTTGAGGAAATGTTGGACCTGACTATATATGATGTTGAATATACCACCAGCTCAGGGTAGTTTAAAAGACTCAAGAATCATTCTTGCTAAGGTTGCAGCTCAGTAGTAAAGCGCTTACCCAGCATGCACAAAGATCTGGGTTCCAGCATGAGAGAGAGAGGGAGAGAGAAAGAGAGAGAATCAAGCTGGAATAGGAAAGCTTGATTGTTATGCAAGGTCTTAATAACACACCTTTCATATTCAAGCTGGACATGGTGGTGGGCCCCTGTAATGCCAGCTACTCAGGAGGCTGAGGTGGGAGGATCACCTTAGATTCAGGAGTTAGAGACTAGCCTGGAAAACATAGTAGGACCTGTCTTAAAAAAAGAAAGTGGCAGGGCTGTCAGAGTGGCTCAAGTGGTAGGGCACCTGCCTAACAAGCGTGAGGCCCTGAGTTCAAACCCCAGGACCACCAAAAAAGAAAAAAAAAATTTAAAAAGCAAAATGACAGCCAGCACCACTAGCTCACTTCTGTAACCCTAGCTATTTGGGAGACTGAGGTCTAGAGGATCTGGGTTCCAAGCCAGTTAGTTCAGACCCCAATCTCAACAGAAAAAAAACATGTGGTGGTGCATTCCTGTCACCCCAGCTATGATGGAAGAGGAAGCCTAAAATAGTAAGATCAAAGCAAAAAGCAAGACCCTATTCCCAAAATAACCAGAGCAAAAAAGGCTGAGGTGTAGCTCAAACAATAGACCTCCTGCCTAGCAGGTGTGAGGCCCTGAGTTCAATCCCCAGTACCACCAAAATTAGAAAAACAAAGATTTTGTTCAGTGGTGATAATCTTCCCATGCATACTCTTTTTTTTGTTTTTTCTCTTTTTCTGGCAGTACTGGGGTTTGAGCTCAGGGCCTCGCACTTGCTGGGCAGGTGCTCTACGACTTGAGCCGCTCTACCAGTCCTGTTTTTGTGTTAAGTGTTTTAGAGATAGGGTCTCTAGAACTATTTGCTTAGGCTTGCTTTGAAACACATCTTCCTGATCTCTGCCTCCTGAATAGCTAGGATTACAGGCCTGAGACGCTGGCACCTGGCTGCATCCTTCCTTTATTGGTGACCTTCATCCCAGTATCAAGCTGGTATTTCTCCACTAAACCCATCTCTCTGATCTGACCAATGAATCAAAGAGTTATAAAAGCTTTGAAGACCTGTGGCCTGTGAAAGACCTTTGTCCAAGCTATTGCTGCAAGTGAGGAAGACACTGATGCAATTCTGGAAGAATTACAACATTGAATACTGTATTAAGAACCTTGCTTAAGAGCCCAGTATGGTGTGATCCCAGCATTTGGGAAGCAAGTGAATTGTGAGTTTGAGTCCAGCCTAGGCTATAGCAAATTCCAGGTCAGCCTAGACTACAGAGCAAGATCCTGTCTTTAAAAAACAAAACAAAACAAAACAAAAAAAAAATGGTTGGTGGAGTGGCTCAAGTGGTAGGGCACTCAGTTCAAAACCCAGTAACACCAAAGAGGAAGGAAAGGAGGGAGGGAGGGAGGGAGGAAGGAAGGAAGGGAGGAAGGAAGGAAGGGAGGAAGGAAGAAAGGGAGGAAGGAAGGAAGGAAGAAAGGAAGAAAAGGAAAGAAAGAATCTTGCTTGGGTGTTTAAAAAAAAAAAAAGAGCCTTGCTTAGGCTTGGGGTGATATCACCAAGATGTAAATGAATGGTTCTGGAATAAGACAGTCAAGAGATTGATCCATGAATTCAAGGTCTTGCCAACAATGAGGAGGTTGCAAAAATCAATAAGGTTGTGCTGAAGATGGCAAACAAATTTAGCCTGGATGTGGATGAGGACAACATTGAGGAGATCCCAGTCGTGGCTCCTGAGGAATTGACTGATGGGGGGGAAGTCATTGGAACTGGAATGGGAACACATAACTGAAGAAGAAGAAAAAGAAAAGTAAACTGCAGAAGAAGAAAAAGAACTCCCAAGAAAATTCACCATGAAGGATTCACAAAAGCTTTTGCAGACTTCAACAAGCTCCTCAAAAAATTTGAAAGCATGGACCCCCTATACTGAAAGGTTTTCAATAGAGGAATTCATGGTGCATTATCTCTTACATGTAAACCTATGATGAAAGAAAGAGACAAACCATGCAAACCACCCTGGACATATTTCTGAAACAAGTGACATGTGCTCAAGAGCGCCTCAGGCAGGTCCTTCAAAGGGGATGGCAGAAGGAGGTATCGCTGTCATGGGAGTTGACAGCTCCATGTGTCTATTCCCCTCAAAGACCTTCCAGTGGAATAAGATGGGGAAGTGGAAGACAGAGCTAAAGCCTCAGCTAATTTGGATGTTTTAAAATAAAAAAAGTTGTTTATTTAGTTTTGTTTTTGTGGTACTGTGGATTGAACTCAAGGCCTTGAGCTTGCCAGGCAGGTGCTCTACCATTTGAGCCATGTCCTACCCTAAAAAATTGTTTTAAAAGTTAAACCAAAAGAAGCACAAAAAACTTAAAAATTGTGAAAACTTACTGAATAACGATATAAAGGAAATGTGTACAATACGTGTGTTAAGCTAAGTGTTTTAAAAAAGAGTGAAAAAGTAAAAACAATAGTTTATAAAATAAACTATTTTATGTCATGGTGGTGCACCCTTGCAATCTCAACACTCAGGGGGCTGAGGTAGGAAGATTGTGAGTTCAAGGCTAGCCTGGGCTACATAGTGAGATCCCATCCCCCAAAAAGAAAAAGTTTACAGTATACTAAGTTTAAGGTTTTATCGATGGAAGAAAACATTTTTAATACATTTAGCGTTGTGTTTCTAAAGTTTATGGTCATGTATAGTCATGTCCTTGGGCGTCACATTTACTGATCACTCACTCACTGACTCACCACAGTAACTTCCAGTCCTTTGAATTCCACTCCTGGTAAGTGCCCTATGTAAGAGCACCTTTTTTTTTTTTTCTAGAATTAATACAGTCATCCAATGTAAGAGTATCATTTAAAAAAAAACATTTTATGCCATATTTTAATTGTACCTTTTCTGTGCTTAGATGCATAAATACTTACCATTGTGTTATAACTGGTGACAATATTTAGTACAGTTTGGTAGCCTAGGAACAATATGCTATACGGTATAGCCTAGGTATGTAGTAGGCTACACCATTTAGGTTTGGGTAGTTGCACTGTATGATGTTCCCACAACAACAAAATCACCTAACAACATACTCTTGGAATGTATCTCTGTCATTAAGCAGTGCATGACTATAATTGTATGTGTCACTTATGTAGTGCTTCCCATTGACTAAGTACTATCTTAACCAGTTTACTTCTGTTCCTTTAATGCTAGGAATAAAATGATCTGCAGGACTGGGGTGTGGCTCACACCTGGTGCTTTCCTGGAATGCTCCAGGCTCTGAGTCCCATTCCCAGCACTGAAAGGAAAAAAGAAAAAGGCAGGGTGTGGGGTGGCACACATCTGTAATCCCCACACTTTGGAGACTAAGGCAGGAGGATAGTGAATTACAAGTTCAAGGCCAGCTGGACTACTTATTGAGAACCTGTCCACAAACAAACAAAAAAACATGATACGCTGAGTACATAGGGCCTATCACAGCATCGTGGCTCTTTTGGATACACAAACTAATTAGATGTGAAAATAGCATCCATTGGCTTTGGCCAATTAGGATAATAACAATTATGGCAAACACTTAGAAAATGCTTTCTATATAATAACACCTGTGTAATCTGTACTTCATAGTAACTCATTCAGCCCTCCCACAACTCTATGAAGTAGACTAATATTCCAGTATAACAGATGATAAAAGATGTAAGTAGAGATGTGCTAGAATTGGTTCATACTAGTTTATAATAGCCAGTTGTTAAAAGGTAAGATTTCTTTAATCTAGTTATTAAACAAGGCATTATTAAAATTAAATTATATAAACTTACAGTTAAGTATATTGAAAACAAGGATGATGAATACACCAACATCACCATCTTATACATTTTTCTGTTTTCTATGTTTTTGAGATGATTTACTTCTATTGTAACTCTGTGATCGAAATACTTTGTATTTCCTAATACTTTTCCTAATTCTGCCATCAGCAACGCCAAATTGGTAGCTTCAAATTGACCAGGATGGGAGTATTGATGCAATGGAATTCAGCAAATGCCACAAGTTAGGACTCAATTTATTGTTTCATTGGTTGTCTACACTTGAGAAAATCATGGGAGAGAGTAACACAGATTGAACTTAGAAGTGTGTCATATCTATAGCCATTATATTGTAAATTGTACAACAAATTGAGAAAATATTCTTCCAGTATTTTAAAACTTTTATCTGATTCAGTAAAAAGCAAAGCAGTTAATTTTACTGAAAAATGGGTGAAATTCTGATATGTTTCTTCATTTTTGTCTAACTGGTTAATGTAAATAAAATACCAACCACTATTCATCTCAAAACTATACTTGTTCATTTGCAGCCGAGAGTAACTTACAGATACATGGGTTCAGCAAAAGCCAATGGAAACATATTGAGAACCAATTAGGTCTATGGAATTCATACCAAATAGTATGCATGTTATAAAACGAATTTAATAAATCATAAACGTATTAAAATTTATAATAAATTATGTACTATATATGTATATTTTACCCAGAGAACCAGTTGTTAAAATTGCCAGCACACCACTGGATATGTGGGTGTTGTAGACACATTTTGGGGTATGATGCCCTCTTTTAGGATTTGCTTTCCTTCCCATTAGTCTTGCCCACCTAAATAGATATTTGTGTTAGAATCTTTCACACATCCCCAAGAATCATCGCTTAACCCTCTAACAGTGAAATTACTGGATTCTTAGAGAGAAAAATCTCAGGCATTTGCTTTTTTCCTCCTGTTGCCATTTTCCTTGTTTCCTTTGCATTATTCCAACACCTTTGTAAAGGTGCCCTTGCCTCTGTACCTATGCTCACACCACTATCATGAAAAATGTGACCAGAGACCATTTACAGTCTTACGGTAAAATTTAGCATGGCAGTAAGGCCTTGCACTACCCAGTCCCATGCTTAGCAACATGTGACTCTAACTTCAGTTGTCCAGCCGTAGGCATCCCCCATTCCAGTCACTTGCCATGCCTTCAGTTTCACTATGCTTTCCCACTTCTGACCTTTTACTATAATGTTCCCTTCTGTTGAAATCCAGCCTATTTTTAAAACAAAGTTTAAAACAATAATAAACATTTGTTATCTCACAGTTTCTATGGTGTGAGATTTGGGGAAATCATGCATATATATTATATATATAAATCTACCTACTTATAAATAACAATATACTTACACACATACATGTTTCTATTAACAGCTCATGTACTTCTTGTTTTAGAAACTACATGTTATTCCAATAATACAAACGTAAAAAAAAAATTTTTTTTTGAGATGGGGTCTCACTTTGTTGCCTAGGTTGCTTTCCAACTCCTAGAATCAATAAGAAATCTAACATCTTTTAAGAATTTCTTTTTTTTTTCTTTTTTTTTTTTTCATTTTTCTTTTATTATTCATATGTGCATACAAGGCTTGGTTCATTTCTCCCCCCTGCCCCTACCCCCTCCCTTACCACCCACTCCACCCCCTCCCACTCCCCCCCACCAATACCCAGCAGAAACTATTTTGCCCTTATCTCTAATTTTGTTGTAGAGAGAGTATAAGCAATAATAGGAAGGAACAAGGGGTTTTGCTGGTTGAGATAAGGATAGCTATACAGGGCATTGACTCACATTGATTTCCTGTGCGTGGGTGTTACCTTCTAGGTTAATTCTTTTTAATCTAACCTTTTCTCTAGTTCCTGGTCCCCTTTTCCTATTGGCCTCAGTTGCTTTAAGGTATCTGCTTTAGTTTCTCTGCATTAAGGGCAAGAAATGCTAGCTAGTTTTTTAGGTGTCTTACCTATCCTCACCCCTCCCTTGTGTGCTCTCGCTTTTATCATGTGCTCATAGTCCAATCCCCTTGTTGTGTTTGCCCTTGATCTAATGTCCACATATGAGGGAGAACATACGATTTTTGGTCTTTTGAGCCAGGCTAACCTCACTCAGAATGATGTTCTCCAATTCCATCCATTTACCAGCGAATGATAACATTTCGTTCTTCTTCATGGCTGCATAAAATTCCATTGTGTATAGATACCACATTTTCTTAATCCATTCATCAGTGCTGGGGCATCTTGGCTGTTTCCATAACTTGGCTATTGTGAATAGTGCTGCAATAAACATGGATGTGCAGGTGCCTCTGGAGTAACAGTCTTTTGGGTATATCCCCAAGAGTGGTATTGCTGGATCAAATGGTAGATCGATGTCCAGCTTTTTAAGTAGCCTCCAAATTTTTTTCCAGAGTGGTTGTACTAGTCTACATTCCCACCAACAGTGTAAGAGGGTTCCTTTTTCCCCGCATCCTCGCCAACACCTGTTGTTGGTGGTGTTGCTGATGATGGCTATTCTAACAGGGGTGAGGTGGAATCTTAGTGTGGTTTTAATTTGCATTTCCTTTATTGCTAGAGATGGTGAGCATTTTTTCATGTGTTTTCTGGCCATTTGAATTTCTTCTTTTGAGAAAGTTCTGTTTAGTTCACGTGCCCATTTCTTTATTGGTTCATTAGTTTTGGGAGAGTTTAGTTTTTTAAGTTCCCTGTATATTCTGGTTATCAGTCCTTTGTCTGATGTATAGTTGGCAAATATTTTCTCCCACTCTGTGGGTGTTCTCTTCAGTTTAGAGACCATTTCTTTTGATGAACAGAAGCTTTTTAGTTTTATGAGGTCCCATTTATCTATGCTATCTCTTAGTTGCTGTGCTGCTGGGGTTTCATTGAGAAAGTTCTTACCTATACCTACTAACTCCAGAGTATTTCCTACTCTTTCTTGTATCAACTTAAGAGTTTGGGGTCTGATATTAAGATCCTTGATCCATTTTGAGTTAATCTTGGTATAGGGTGATATACATGGATCTAGTTTCAGTTTTTTGCAGACTGCTAACCAGTTTTCCCAGCAGTTTTTGTTGAAGAGGCTGCTATTTCTCCATTGTATATTTTTAGCTCCTTTGTCAAAGATAAGTTGCTTATAGTTGTGTGGCTTCATATCTGGATCCTCTATTCTGTTCCACTGGTCTTCATGTCTGTTTTTGTGCCAGTACCATGCTGTTTTTATTATTATTGCTTTGTAATATAGTTTGAAGTCAGGTATTGTGATACCTCCTGCATTGTTCTTTTGACTGAGTATTGCCTTGGCTATTCGTGGCCTCTTGTGTTTCCATATAAATTTAACAGTAGATTTTTCAATCTCTTTGATGAATGTCATTGGAATTTTGATGGGAATTGCATTAAACATGTAGATTACTTTTGGGAGTATAGACATTTTTACTATGTTGATTCTACCAATCCATGAGCATGGGAGATCTCTCCACTTTCTATAGTCTTCCTCAATCTCTTTCTTCAGAAGTGTATAGTTTTCCTTGTAGAGGTCTTTCACATCTTTTGTTAGGTTTACACCTAGGTATTTGATTTTGTTTGAGGCTATTGTAAATGGAATTGTTTTCATACATTCTTTTTCCGTTTGCTCATTGTTAGTGTATAGAAATGCTAATGATTTTTCTATGTTGATTTTATATCCTGCTACCTTGCTATAGCTATTGATGATGTCTAGAAGCTTCTGAGTAGAGTTTTTTGGGTCTTTAAGGTATAGGATCATGTCGTCTGCAAATAGGGATATTTTGACAGTTTCTTTACCTATTTGTATTCCTTTTATTCCTTCTTCTTGCCTAATTGCTCTGGCTAGGAATTCCAGTACTATGTTGAATAGGAGTGGAGATAGTGGGCATCCTTGTCTGGTTCCTGATTTTAGAGGGAATGGTTTTAATTTTTCTCCGTTAAGTATAATGCCGGCTGTAGGTCTGTCATATATAGCTTTTATAATGTTGAGGAACTTTCCTTCTATTCCTAGTTTTCTTAGAGCTTTTATCATGAAATGATGTTGGATCTTATCAAAGGCTTTTTCTGCATCTATTGAGATGATCAAGTGGTTTTTGTCTTTGCTTCTGTTAATGTGGTTTATTACGTTTATTGATTTTCGTATGTTGAACCACCCCTGCATCCCTGGGATGAAGCCTACCTGGTCGTGGTGAATAATCTTTTTGATGTGTTGCTGAATTCGATTTGCCATTATTTTGTTGAGGATTTTTGCATCAATGTTCATTAAGGAGATTGGCCTATAGTTCTCCTTTTTGGAGGTGTCTTTGCCTGGTTTTGGGATAAGTGTAATAGTGGCTTCATAAAATGTGTTTGGCAGTTTTCCTTCCCTTTCTATTTCATGGAACAGTTTAAGGAGGGTTGGTATCAGTTCTTCTTTAAAGGTCTGATAGAATTCAGCAGAGAATCCATCAGGTCCTGGACTTTTCTTTTTGGGGAGACTCTTGATTGCTGCTTCAATTTCATTTTGTGTTATAGGTCTATTCAGGTGATTAATTTCCTCTTGGTTCAGTTTTGGATGATCATATGTATCTAGAAATCTGTCCATTTCTTTTAGATTTTCAAATTTATTTGAATATAGGTTCTCAAAGTAGTCTCTGATGATTTCCTGGACTTCCATGGTGTTTGTTGTTATCTCCCCTTTTGCATTCCTGATTCTACTAATTTGGGTTTTTTCTCTCCTCATTTTAGTCAGGTTTGCCAGGGGTCTATCGATCTTGTTTATTTTTTCAAAGAACCAACTTTTTGTTTCATTAATTCTTTGTATGGTTTTTTTGGTTTCTATTTCGTTGATTTCAGCTCTTATTTTTATTATTTCTCTCCTTCTATTTGTTTTGGGATTTGCTTGTTCTTGTTTTTCTAGGAGTTTGAGATGTATCATTAGGTCATTGATTTGGGATCTTTCAATCTTTTTAATATATGCACTCATGGCTATAAACTTTCCTCTCAAGACTGCCTTAGCTGTGTCCCATAGGTTCTGGTAGGTTGTGTTTTCATTTTCATTGACTTCTAGGAACTTTTTAATTTCCTCTTTTATTGCATCGATGATCCATTCTTCATTAAGTAATGAGTTATTTAGTTTCCAGCTGTTTGCATGTTTTTTGTCTTTACTTTTGTTGTTGAGTTCTACTTTTACTGCATTGTGGTCAGATAGTATGCATGGTATTATTTCTATTTTCTTATATTTGCTGAGGCTTGCTTTGTGCCCTAGGATATGATCTATTTTGGAGAAGGTTCCATGGGCTGCTGAGAAGAATGTATATTGTGTAGAGGTTGGATGAAATGTTCTGTAGACATCTACTAGGTCCACTTGATCTATTGCATATTTTAGATCTTGGATTTCTTTATTGAGTTTTTGTTTGGATGACCTATCTATTGATGATAATGGAGTGTTAAAGTCTCCCACAACCACTGTGTTGGCGTTTATATATGCTTTTAGGTCTTTCAGGGTATGTTTGATGAAATTGGGTGCGTTGTAAGAATTTCTTTAAATGCCACTTTCTTCATGAAACTATCTCTGATTTCACTCAGTTGGGATATATGTAATAAATAATAAATGTGGTATATTTATTTTTACATTATATATATATCTGCTACTAGTCATCTATGAATATTGTAACACAATTTTTAGTATAATCATAACTGCCATTTATTAGTCTGGACCAGAAACATAAGAACTCTAAAAAGTATATGTTGGTATTCCTGTTTTACAGAAAAAGGAACGTGGCTTTAGGACAGGCGTGGTGTGGCACAAGACTGTAGTCCCAGCTCCTCTAGGGTCTAAAGCAGGAAGATTGCTTGAGTCTAATAGTTCGATGCCAATCTGGGCAACATAGTGAGATTCTGTCTCAAAAGAAAAAAGAAAAGAATAGAAGCTGGGTGCCAGTGGCTCACGCCTGTAATCCTAGCTACTCAGGAGGCAGAGATCAGGAGGATCATGGTTCAAAGCCAGCCCCAGGCAAATAGTCTGCAAGACCCTATCTTGAAAATACCCAAAAAAAACTGAGCTGGCATAGTGGCTCAAGTTGTAGAGTACCTTCTCAGCAAGTGTGAGGCCCAGAGTTCAAACCCCAGTACTGAAAAAAAAAATTACATTCAGAACAAACAAACAAAAAATAAACTAAGAAGATTACACATATATGGATATGTTCAGTAAAGGACAATCTTGAAAACAAAAATCTAAATGTTCAATCATAGAGAAATGGACTGGAGGTGTGGCTCAAGTGGTACTGTCTGCTTTGCAAGTATGAAACCTTGAGTTCAAACCCCAGTTCCACTAAAAAAAAAAAAAAAACATAGAGAAACGATTCAGCTATCATATATTCAGTCCATGACGTGTTTTCCAAAACAGTGACTCTACAGCAATACTCTCTGCTCCCTCACTCTGCTTTTTCTTCAGAACACCTGACCCTGTGCTTTATATGAAATTATTCAATGTATGACTCCTTCACAGAACTTAGGCCACAGGACAGGGCCTTGCCCTATTCTCTGCTGAATCCTCAGCATCTGAAAGAGTTTAACACACTGTAAGAACTATAGGCAGTGTTTTCACTAAAACAATGAGAAAAGGACATCGATATGTTGAATTTAGAAACTAGGAGACAAAAGTCACCAAGATAATGTGAAGAAATGAAAATGGTTTACTTGATAAGGGGCAGAATTGCTAGCAATGTTCTCTCTCTCTCTCTCTCTCTCTCCATAGTATCACTGTTTAAAAATAGTTGTGCAATAAAAAATGGAAATATACAATCATAAGGATAGAATATTATGCTTGTCAAGCTTATCCCCGACAAAGGAGGCTCTGTACCTGAAGGCTGGAAAGAATAGTCCTTGGAGCTACCAGAGAGATGAAAAACAAGCACAGAGAAGCAAAATGATTTGCGTAGTATTTGAACGGCAAGTAACACAACACATTAGATTATGGATGTGGAGAGAAAGAAATGGAAAATAGCCTCTCTTATCTGTGTCCACAGGCTCTGCTCTGGATTTATTAATGGAACACTAACAATCAGGCAAGGCCAGAAAAGAGAGTTTATGCACGTAGCTAAGGTGCCCAACTCAGGAAACAAGTGGCAGCTAAAATTCAGACCTACTCTCAAGCTACTGAAATCTGCTACAGGGCAGTATCTTCCCACATGGTGTGCCTTGTTCGAATTTTCACAAAGGCGTTGCAAAAGACGACAGAGGTCCTGCAATGGGCCGTGGAGCACTGACTTCGTTGTTGGAGTCTAATGCAAGTGAAATAATTCCTTACATGTACCACATCAGTCTCTACTCCAGCAGTAGAGATGGATGCTCAACAGGCATCCTTCACAGAACCATGCGAGAAGGCATGGTTAATATTTCCCACATGCAGTCCATTATCTGGACTTGGATATATTGTTGAAAGATGGACGCTTACATGCTAGATACACACATATAATACAAAATGACCTTATCTTCCTCTAGTCTTACTGCCGTGATTAAATGAAGAAATGAGGGGAGGAGGTATTGCAGATGGGGAGTCTAGAAAGGAAAGCTTTGGAGTTACAACTCTTAGAATCACCAAAGAGAAAAATACTAAATTGAAATGAAGTCTCCAATCACTTTCTCCCTATCTGTCTCTGTCTCAGGAAACAAAACAAAACATTAAAAGAATTTCTGAGTACTTTGTCCCTTCACCCTCCACCAATCACATGAACTCTTCAGTGTTTCCCAAACATTCCATGCCTTTTTACCCTTTCTGTCCTTGGCCCATGCCCAGAAAGGCCTTCATTCTATTCTGCTAGCAAATTTTCTTCACCTTTTAAAACTCAGCTCTAAGCACAATTCTCTGGGAAGCCCATCCTGACATTTCCCTTTCTCTGCGGTAGGGATTTCCTCCCTCTTCTGTATTTCTCCAAAATTTGGCAGGACACTCTGTCAGCATCTAGCATTGTCTATGAATGTGTGTACTGACCTTATTAGACTGTGGACTATCTCAGCTAGCCTTTCCCCTTGAATCTGAGCAGACTGTAATTGTTTTGGCAATAAAATATGGCAGAAATGACACTGGCGGTCTGCAAGCCCAGTTCTTAAAAGACTGGAGCTGCCACTTCCTATCTCTTGGAACACTGCCTCTTGTAGTTGCTAGGCATAATATGAGATATCTGACATCCCTTCTGAAAAGGGATGTTCAACACTATATGCAGGGGTGAAGGGGCTGACCCTAGCCTTCTAGTTGTCTTAACCATGTGCCTAAAGCTGTCTTTTTTCCTTGGTGGTACTGGAGTTTGAACACAAGTCCTCTACATCTGAGCTACTACTCCAGCCTGAAGCAGTTTTGGACCAGTCCACCTGTCAGGTGAATACCATCAATCAACCCTCCATGTGGAGCAGAAGATTATGTCATCCAACTTTTACCCCAACTATTGATCCATAAAATTGAAAAATAGTGAATTTTTTTGGCAACTAAGTTTTAGATAGTTTGTTACATAATTGCAAGTAACCATTCAGAATTTGATACTTGGAAATGTAGCACTCCTATAGTAAAAAACCCAAAACATCTGACATTGGCTTTGGGTCTAGGCAACAGGTGGAGACTGGAGGGGTTTTGAGAAGCCCTTTGGTGAGAGCTGGAAGGGCCTGAAGGAGATTATTGGGGAGGATTTGCCACTACAGAATTGTTACGGAAAGCTGGAGGAAAGCTTGGCAACATGTTGCTTAGGTAACAAGGAAAGTAGAAAGGTATCTTAACCAACCTGTGGCTCTGGTTGGGAAGTTTACTCACAGAATTTCTGTGCAAAGTGTCAACTGGCCTTTTCTAGCTGTCTATGAAAAAACATGAGAAGAAGGGAGCAGGTAGTATTGCTTTGAGCATAAGGATCTCAAAGGAAGAAAGAGTAAATATCAAACCCGTGGTGTTGCCAGTAAAATGAGCTTCCAGGCTGAAGATAAATCAAGGATGCAACTGTAAAACCTTTTAAGATCTCAGAAATATTTAAAGGAGTGTCTCAAAGATCCTTTCAAAATCATTTCTAAGGGAAAGACATATAAGGATTTTGTGTGTCTCATCAGTCAACTGGGAGCCTCCCTATAGAACAACAGGCTTCTCACTTACAAGGGAGTGGTTCTATATTAGCTTCTTGGGGGAGCCCATCCCCAAGGCTATCTGAAAGAAATTGATGAGTGTGAGTTTTTTGCCAATAGAGTAAAGTATAATTTGATACACAGGAAACTGCCAAAATTTTAAAAAGATTATATATATATATTTTTTCCTTTTTCTTTTATTATTCATATGTGCATACAAGGCTTGGTTCATTTCTCCCCCCTGCCCCCACCCCCTCCCTTACCACCTACTCCGCCCCCTCCCTCTCCCCCCCCTCAATACCCAGCAGAAACTATTTTGCCCTTATTTCTAATTTTGTTGTAGAGAGAGTATAAGCAATAACAGGAAGGGACAAGGGTTTTTGCTGGTTGAGATAAGGATAGCTATACAGGGCATTGACTCACATTGATTTCCTGTGTGTGGGTGTTACCTTCTAGGTTAATTCTTGTTGATCTAACCTTTTCTCTAGTACCTGTTCCCCTTAAAAAGATTATATTAGGTAGGCCTAAAACCCCCCAAAAAAGAAAGACAAGAAAAGTGAGCACTATCTCTCGACTTCCACCTACTACTGGCAAAAAGCAGACTGAGAAAAGGACTCAGCTACAAAAATTGACTAATTTCTTATGGAAAAGGAAAACTGATTCAGTGGCAGAATCAAAAGTCACAGAGAATTGTTTTTAAGGAGTAAAACTAGGCCTTAAGTAAGAAACTGTCAAATATGGCTAGCTAGAGCTCAGATTTTTGTTGTTTAAATTTTTTTTTCGGGTGCTTGAACTCAGGGCTTTGCACTTGCAAAGCAGGTGCTGTACTGTTTGAGCCACACCTCCGGTACATTTTGCTCTGGTTATTTTGGAGATGTGGTCTCTCGGACTGTTTGCCTGGGTAGGCCTCAAACCACGATCCTCCTGATCTCAGACTCCCAAGTAGCTAGAATCACAGGCAGGTATGAGCCACTGGCGCCTGGCTAACTTTATTTATTTTTGAGGCAGCGTTTTGCTATGTAGCCCAGGCTGACCTTGACCTTTCAGTCCTCCTGCCTCAGACTCTCAAGTGCTGGGATTAAAGGTGTGTACCACCACACCTGGTCTTTTGTTTTGTTTTGAGATGGTTTCACTGTGTTGCCCAGGCTGATCTTGAACTCCTGGGCTCAAGTGATCTTCTGGCCTCACTCTCCTGAGTAGCTGAAACTGCAGCTGTGCCTGGCTAGATTTTAGGATTTCCAGAGACTGTTATGTGCTCTTATTCTCCACCATCATCCCCTTGAATAGCAGTATCTACGTAGTTTCTTATACCTATCTCACCATTGTAGTTGAGTGTGTAAAGGCAAATTTCTTTAGTTCACAAGTTTTCAGGCTGAAAAGAACAATACTCAAGAAGTTACAACCTAGGACCTATATCTGGAGTCCATATCCACACTTGGCATTCATCTCACATGATGAGATCATGGACCTTGATCCTGAGTCCAATGCTGAAATGGCTGAGCTTTGCTGGGTAGAGTGTACTTTGCATCTGAAAGGAATGTAAATATTTTGTGGCCAGTGGTCAGACTGTGACAGATTAAAGATGGCTATAAATTATTTGATAGTCCTATCAGCAGCAGGTAGGCTCTCTATCTCCTCCTCTGGAATCTGGGTGGGCTCTTGGGCTTTGAGTACCAATAAAATATTACAAATATGACATGGCTAGTTCCCAAGCTGAAGCAATTCAGAGACTGGTAACTTCTACTTCCTAGGTCTTAGGGAACATTGTCTCTTGGAGCTCTGAGCCTCCAATGCACTCTTCTGGAGAGGTCACACTGAAGCTACAGGGAAGAGAGCGGCTCAAAGGAAGTCAGCCTTCCACCCATTTCCGCCAAGGCTCAAGGCATGTGAATGAAATTAAATGCATACCACTGAGTGAACCCAGTCGACTTTGTGTGGAACAGAAGTGACTTGTCTGTCTCTGACTGAATTCCCAACCCACAGAATTGTGAAAAACAAAGAAAGAGTTGTTGGGCTAAGCCATTAAGCTTTGGGAAATTTTGTTACACAGCAGTAGAGAGAAACATTCCATCCATACTTCATGACCTTGGGTCAGTGTTGTCTCTGGAACTTCCCAGTTTGGGCACCAGTAGATGAGGTTAGGTAAATCCTAAGGGCCTCCATAGCTCTGATTTTGAATTGAAGGAAGCTGGACTACATGTCATCTGAACATTTGTTGGATGACCAGAGGAACACAGAATATATCTAAGTAAGTACTCAGTAAATATTTTAATGAGTTTCAAAGGATAAATAAGAGCTGAGTAAGTAGGAATAACAGGAAGAACACGTCAGACAGAATAAATAGTATGTGCAGGCTCAAAAGCCTGGAAAAATCAGGAAATTTCATTTCTGCTTTTTTGTTTTGTGTTTGGTGGTACTGGGGTTTGAACTCCTCACACTGGAGAGCTCTGCTGCTTAAGCCATGCCCCTAGCTCATTTCAGAATTATTTATTTATTTATTTATTAGTTTTTGTTTGTTTATTTACTTGTGGTGCTGGTGATCAAACCCAGGGCCTTGTATATGCTAGGCAAGCTGTCTATCACTGAGCTACATCCCCAGCCCTCAGAATTACTTAAATAGCAAGTACAAGAGAGAAGGAAGATGAAGCTGGAAAGGTAGCAAGGACCAGGCTGTGGAGAGACTTGTGTGCCTGGCCAAGTGTTTTAGGCTTTATCTGCAGACTACGAGAGGCACTGAATGCAAAATTATCAACAAAATCTTCAATTGGATTTTATACTCAATGAGTATAAGATGAGTATACTCAGTGAATATTTTACACTAAAATGAGGCTCCAGACAGGTTTTGCCATCTATTCAAGATTAGTAGGTGGTTGATATCAGATGTAAATCCACATCCAAAAGCTCAGAAACTATATTTTAAAAGACATCAAGAGCTGGGGGCTTAACTCAAGTGGTAGAGTGCTTGCCTAGTAAGTGGAAGACCCTGAGTTCAAGCCCCAGTACAACCCCCCCACCAAATAATAATACAACAGACTTCAAAGTAAATATAACTTCATTACAAATAATTTTTTCCTGCCACATGCTTGTAATCCCACCACTGGAAGGCTGAGTCAGGAGACACAGACTAGCTGGGATATGGGTTTCATAGCAAGAGCCTGTCTCAACAACAACAACAAGAAAAAAAAAAAAAGGGAGAAAAAAATTAAAAAATGGAAAAATAAAGAACAAAAAAAGTAATATAGTAGTTTCCCTTTTATCTGTTTATTTCACTTTCCTAGTGTTATTATTGATGAATACAAATATATATATAATTTTTAATTTGTTTTATACATTTATTTAGAGACAGGGTATCACTGTGTAACCCAAGTTGGCCTAGAAGTGCTGTGCTTGCAGGCATGTACCTCTTCACCTGGCTTCCATATTATTTTTTTTCATGACAGTAAATACCAGAAAAAATAGAAGAGTTGAGGGAGGGAATTTGAGGTTAACCATGGGCAGGGATGGAAAATCAGATTTTCATCATAAGCCTTGTAGTATAATCTGATTTTTAAAACCATGTGAATACATTACTTTGCCACATGGATGTAATATATGTATATACGTATCTTTCCATATTAGAAGCATACATCCTTTGGTTCTGAAAATTTTTTTTCTTATTTTTTTCCTTTAATAATTTCCTTTTCTAGAAAAAAAGGGAAGCGAAAACAACAAAACAAAAATATTTGTCTTTTTGCTTTTTCTTTTTGAAATTCATATTGTTTAGATATTGGATCTGATGAATTAATCTTCCATTTTCTTATCTCTTTTTATTGTAATTCTTTGTCTTTTTATTCTGTTTTCTATGAGGTTTCTTCTATTTTAATTTCCTGTTATGTTTTAATTTCCATGCGTTCTTATTTTTTTCATTTATTTTTTCTTGTTTCTTTTGTTTATTTGTTTATTTGAGATAGGGTCTAAGTATGTAGCCTATGCTGACTTTGAACTCTTTTTTTTTTTTTTTTGGGATACTGGGGCTTGAACTCACAACCTATGCCTTGAGCCACTCCACCAGCACTTTTTTGTTTTGTTTTTTTTTTTTTTGGTGTGCAACTATTGGTACTTTTATTTTTTTTATTATTATTTTTTTCATTTTTCTTTTATTATTCGTATGTGCATACAAGGCTTGGGTCATTTCTCCCCCCTGCCCCCACCCCCTCCCTTACCACCCACTCCACCCCCTGCCTCTCCCCCCTTCAATACCCAGCAGAAACTATTTTGCCCTTATCTCTAATTTTGTTGAAGAGAGAGTATTAGCAATAATAGGAAGGAACAAGGGTTTTTGCTGGTTGAGATAAGGATAGCTATACAGGGAGTTGACTCACATTGATTTCCTGTGCGTGGGTGTTACCTTCTAGGTTAATTCTTTTTGATCTAACCTTTTCTCTAGTACCTGTTCCCCTTTTCCTATTGGCCTCAGTTGCTTTAAGGTATCTGCTTTAGTTTCTCTGCGTTAAGGGCAACAAATGCTAGCTAGTTTTTTAGGTGTCTTACCTATCCTCACCCCTCCCTTGTGTGCTCTCGCTTTTATCATGTGCTCATAGTCCAATCCCCTTGTTGTGCACCAGCACTTTTTTGTGAAGGGTTTTTTTTTTTTTTGAAATAGTCTCTTGAACTATTTGTCAGGGCTGGCTTTCAACCACAATCTTCCTGATCTCTGCCTCCTGAGTGGCTAGGATTACAGGCATGAGCCACTAGTGCCTGGCTTGGCTTTGAACTCTTGATCCTCTTATCTCAGCTTCCTGAATATGCCACCACCTGGTCATTCCTTTTTTTTTTTTTGCCCAGGTTGGCCTGGGATCTTGATCATCTCAATTTCAGCCTCCTCAGTGGCTGGGATTACAGGCATACTCCTTGCTGCCAGCACCCAGCAAATTTGTTCATTTTAATGAAAAATTAGAGGCACAAAAATTTTCAGCAACCTCATAATATTGACGTTCAATAGATTCTAGCATATCCAAATTGATATTATGTAGTAATTATTTTCAAATGTGAATTATATTAAAATTAAAATGTAACAGTACAGCGAAATGGACACAAATATTTACTGCAAGTAAGCAATGTAAACTTTAGATGAATGGTATCTGCAAGAATAAAACCAGTTTGTCAGAGAGGTAGAGTTAGGGAACTTTTGCTTTTCTTTTTAAAAAAGTTCTTTTATGTTGTCATAAAAACATTTTTATAATTAAAAAAATAAAAAACCTCAAGCCTAAAGCTGACAAAAATCATAGTGATTGTGTCTACCAGGCCTCTTAGATGAAGATGAAAATTAAAGCATTCCACCAAACATCTGAAAGTTTCAGAACAGTCAGGTCTTTGATGTTGGGTAGACTAAACAACCAGATGTTCGACTGAAGTTTTCTGTTTTCATCTGAAAGACTGACATCATGTAACTATCGTCTGAGCATATAACCCGTGTCAGTTACCGTAAGGTTCAACGAGTTGTTAATATGGCCTCACGCACTCAGCTCGCCTGGCTTTCTTCATCTGCTGCTCACAAATAGCATCTTTTATTTGCTCTTAGCTGTAGGTGTTGCATAACTCTGTGATTATTCTTCATTATCTAAGTAAAGGCTAAACTTAATCCTTTATAATGTGGTTCCGACTGACTTCAACAGCCCAGCCTCTCATCTTTTCCTTCCCTCACAAGGTCTTTATTCCCTAGATACTAGAGGTACGTTCCCTGACTGCACAAGATACTAGTGGGTATATTGTTGTAATTGATTGTTGTAACTGCTGTTGTTTAGGAATATCATTGTTACCATTCATTGAGCTATTGTGTACCAGAGTTCTAAGGCTTTCTACACACTATTGAATTTAATCTTTCTCCATCACATTCGTGATATTATGAATTCCATTTTCACAAGCTCAGAGAGGATAAATATCTTGCCCAGTATTAGATTCCGAAACCTATGCTTTTAATCAGACACTGTGAAACATGTATGCTAATATATTTACTGAGATACTGTGGTAGCTACAGTGAAAGGATGGGGAGAATAAGAACTATAGAATTACAGGAATTTGGTAGAAATAGGCAAAAGTTATATAGTGCTGAGTATGTACTGTATCCTATGCCAAGCACTTGGGACACAGTGAAGTCAAATATCCTCTCTGTTCTGAAAGAGAGATCAATCCGATAAGGATGTCAGGAACCCAAAATTAGATGGAAAGCTCAGGTGTCCCAGAAATGGTGCCAATGGGAATGATGATAACATACAGATCCAGGGCTTGGCTGGGGTACAGGGCATCAGCCCTACAGCTCCAGGAAAAGGGGAAGGAGAGTCAAAGAGACTGTAGGACCAAGGAATTTACAAGAGTGCCCAGGAAGATCTATGTCACCCACAGAATATTTGAGGAATGAGGAAAGAAGAGAAACTGTTACACAATGAGAATTAAGAAAGCACTGAAGTATAAGATAGGCACAATTCTTTTTTTTTTTTTCTGAAACTGAAGTTTATTAGGAAAAGAATATATGTTCTTTTTTTTTTTTGGAGGTACTGGGGTTTGAAAAGGAACACACTTTCAATAGACTGAAAGTGGGCAGAGTTGGAGTCTTACCAAGAGAATGCTATAAAGTAAAGGGAGCAAGGAGTTGAGGGTATATACAAAGGAGTGATTTTAGTGATTGACTTTGATGTTTAAGCTGGGTAAGAAGTAAGGAAAGACATGAAGAGGATGCAAGCCAAAGAAAAGGCAAGTGGTAAAATCATCAGTGCACCATAGATCCCTGTGGGATTGAAAGATTGTTGAGTTGGTATTAAGGAAAATGAGCTGGAACTACATTGGTCAGAGTAAGATGCCTAAAATTGAAATTATAGAGGTGCATTTATTGGTAAGGACAGGGTCTAGGGTATGACCTTAGTGGTGAGTTTCAGGATGGCTAGTAGATGGAGTCACAAGGCACATACACATAGAGTATCAAGTCCACTGGGTGTAGAGTGACAGTAAGACCTTATTGCAGAACTCTACCTTGGATGATTAGCCTAAATTATTTGTGGTAGTATTAACCCCCTTGCCAGTGATTGATTTAGGAATAGTCAAGTAGATGAGGAAGGTCTGATGAGGAGCTTCTGAAAATGTTTCCTTATTATAAAGAAAGAGAGAATTCTTTTTTTTCCCCTGGATTATGTGATATCTGGAACTTCTGTAGCCATCCTGTTACCAGCCTGAGCATGAAGCTAACAATGAAGATGACAGAGCAAGGAAAAGAACATGGTTCTTTTTCTGTTTGTTTATTTTTTGTTTTTTTTTTATGTTTGAACCAGGGTCTCACTATGTAGCTCAGGCTGGCCTTGAACTTGGGAGCCTCCTGCCTCTGGCTCCCATGTACTGGAATTACAGGTGTTTGCCACCAGGGCCAGTTAAGAACGTGGTTCTCAATGACATTATTGAACCACTGTATCAACTAATCCTGGACCTTGCCCTACGCACAGACTTCCTTTTTTGAGAAATAATTATTTTCTATGTTAGTTTGCATTAAGACAGTCCAGAACTGCTAATAATTATGGCCAGCAGGAATTCTACGTGATCACAATAAAAATGCTAGTAATAGTTGATGTGCATTTGCCAAAAAATACTATATGTTGTAGGTTCATTAGTTGCCTATCCTCACTATACTCAAATTTTCCTTTGGGAACTACTTTTTGCTCCCTCTGTGCTTGACTCAAATCCCAGGTCTACCTGAGGAGTCTTACAGAATTCAAGTAGTGTAATCTTAACCCTCAACATAATAAGATATCTGGTAAATAAGATATCAATCAGCTAAATTTGTCAGTCTTCTTGCACCAAAAAAGTAGTTCTAGGCTAGTTGGCTGGAATTTTTTATTAACTGTTTTTTTGAGAAATAATTCTCTTTCTCCCTTCATGTAAATAAGAAAGTATACTAATCTCTTTTCTACTAGCAGCTAATTAGTGCCCATAGGGGAAGCCAGTCCCAGGATATTGTCAACTTATATACAAGGTCAGAGATGAGACAATATGAGGTTGTCCGAAGATCATATTTCAGCAAGGTTCCCAGAGTCCACTGTGTCTACCCTCAGCAAGGCTAAGCTCATCCTCTCCATTTCCAGTTATAATTTAATCTGGGTTTAAAGGAATAAGGAGAGACTCTAGTGGTGACATGGTATCAGGGCAGGGGGAGCTAGATTTGAAAGGAATGCTGGCCTAGGAAGAGAAGAGCTGCAGCGTGGACATCACAGCCACACATGTTGGCTGCAAATTGTGGAATGAGCTCTCGAACTTTTTCTGTCAATAAAAAATTTTATTGCCCTCAAAAGTCTACTCATTCCTTTATTAACTAGTGACAAATAAGTACCTTTTCCAAGATGTCTGCCTGAATGATCTCAATGATAGTCAATAACTCCTTCTACTTTTGTGTCATGTCGTGCCACTGTAATTACGTTTATCATAGTACGCATCATGTTAGGGCTGGTGTCTCAGATATCAAGACTGAGGAGAGTGGGGTTCTTGGGCTTAGGATCTGTGTTATCAAGCTACCTCCGAAGCACAGACTAGTTTGGAGCAAGTGACAGTGGGTCTTTGTTGAATGAGCAAATGACATCCCTACAGGGTGGAGTTTCCACTGAATACTTCTAGACACTTATTTGCAGCACTTGGGAGCCAACCTGATATGAACTAGTCAATCTGGGATCTGTATAGAAATGACATTCCTAATAAGTGGTTGTTAACCAATAAGTGATTACAGGCTCATTTGTATGCATATAGGCATAAGAGGAAATGAAGATCTGAAGAATTCTATTATGGACTTCAAATATCTGTCCAGTTTAATGACTATAAAATGGCTTTTTGATGAAGATATGAGGAGATGCTAATGAAAATGGCGACTGTAAGTATAAAATATTTCTTTGGTTTAAACTTAAAAGACCTAACACTGGATTTTATATACATTTAAATACTTTATACATTTGTATAATTTAGGGAAAGATCTCTGTTTTTGTTTTGTTTTTTTTTTTGAGACATGGTCTTGCTATGCAACCCAGAATGGCCTCGAACTCACAATCCTCCTCCTGCCTTAGCCTCCTAGGGCTGGAATTATAGGCATGCACCATTGTGGCCAGCTCTGGTTTTCTTAAAAACAAAATGAATTACTGTAAAGATCCAAAGAAATGATTTCTGCAGGATGTCAAGTGATTGCTGTTTTATTGCGACATAGCCAACAGAGGGAGCCCTTGTTACAAAACTTAATAACTTCCCTACAGAATTTTATACCCTGGTAGAATGGAACAATACAAGAGACAGAAAGAAATAGAAGAAATATAAAGAATAGCAGAGTTCAGGTGTTAGACAATTTGGTTTTAAATTGTATTTGGAATCTAGAACCTCTTTTTGAAACTGGGTTTTGGGGATGATGTAAAGTTACAGGTATTTCAAATTAGTGTATGTGCACTGGGTTTTTATAAAACCATTTGCATACTGCCATAGTGACTCCATTCCTTCCTTCTTCCTCCCTCTCTCCCTTCCTCCCTCCTGATTCTGGGGATCAAATGATTCATCTTTCAAGGATACAATTATAACATTCTTCTGCTTAAAACCCTCCAATGGCATCTTTATTTCTCATGATAACCTTATGGGGTTGGAAGATCAACACAGTTAAATTCTCAGTAAATTCTTGGCTATTATTTTTTCACTATTGTGTCTTCCACTGTTCTGATTCTTCAAACTTGAATGTTTTCAAACTTCACTATTTCTCCTCCAGCTTTAACATGCTTAGCTTCCTTCTTGTTCTCTATGTTTCAGGATCCCACATGTTTGTAGATCCACAGTATGGGTGCTTTTCTGGAACTTAACACACCACATCATAATGAATTGTTCACAAAAGAGTCTCTCCATTTGAGAGGAGAAGTCAGGTCTTGGTAGCTATTTCATCTCCAGTGTGTAGCCATAGAGTGACCAGCTGTCAGCTTGCCTGGAACTGTTCTAGTTTTAGCAATGGAAGTCCCACATATCTGGCAACAATAAATGCCCTGCAGAGTGGACAGTTGGCCTCCTGACCGTGGCCAGATCCTCACACATAACAGTTCCATCAGTAAATTTGTTTACCTAAGGAAATTAGCATTGATGACTCACTTTTTCTTCCTGGGTTTAAATTTCTCTGGCAATAACTAAAAAGTTTAAACAAGATACAGGCTAAGGGCCCTTTCAACTTGATATCTCAAGTTGACATTTATAGTCCGCCTACACTCATCCTTTTACTTTACCTAAAATTTTAAACAGCCACCACTATTTGGAAAAAAAACACCATTGAAAATAATCATGACAAATGAAGTGAAAAGATTGTAATATAAATATTGTACATATGGCATCATTACAATTTTATAAAATATGTTTATTTCTATGTTTTTAGAAGAAAAGGAGATACTTTTATGAATATATTTTAAAATTATGGATAGTTTTTCTCATTTTCTAGAATTTCAAAAATCTCTCAAATGATCATATTTATAGTCAGCCAACAAGATCTACAAAATGCCAGTGTTTGTGCCAATGCGGCAGTGGGTGTATTTAAATAATTATTATTCAGAAACTTATTACCTTTGCATGAAATTGTTAACAAAAGTTAGGAAACTGCTTATATGCTTCCTTTAGAACAGTACTACTCAAACTTTTATGTAGGTCTGGGATGGGCCTGAGAGTCTGTATTTTTTAAAACTTTTTTCTATTACAGCCCAGGCTGGCCTGGCTAAGATTCTGCATTTCTAAGGAGTTTTCAGCTGATGCCAGTGCTTCTGGTCTACAGACCACATTCACTCAAGTAGACTTTAGTGTACACAAATTCAAATCCGCATTTGACTATTAATTATAAAAAAGTTAACCATCCTTTGCCTTAGGCAGTATTTCCTAATTTGACACACTAGGGAAATATAGGCAGTTGCTCCTAATTCAACTTTCAGGGAGCTAAGGGGGTAGAGGCCTTGGGAAACTTTGTAAAACATGTGAGGAATAGTGGTTGAGCATTCCTGCCTTACAGTTAGTCTTCATTTGTAAACAGGAAGTCAAATGTATCAAAACATTATCAGACCAATCAAAATACTGGAACACTCTGTTGATGGATGCAGCATTCCTCAAAACAGATTAACTGCACTCTCTTCTGTGCCTCTTACAGAACTCCTAGTAAATTGTGCTCCAATGTAGTGTTTGAATAAAGGAATGAGTTTGATTATATGAAAAAGCTCATGCTTGAATGTAGGTAGATCTGTAAGTTTAGATCACTGGTTCTTGAAAATTCAACATGTGTGAGACTTACCCGGGGTAAGTCCATGTAATGGATTTCAAGAATCTAGTTTTTGTTTTTTCCCCTAAGTGCTAGGAATTGAACCCAGAGTGTCACATAAGTGCTCTACCCTTGAGTCAAGTTCCCAGTCCTTTTGCTTTTCTTTTTCTTTTTCCTTCTTTTCTTTTCTTTCTCTCTCTCTCTCTCTCTTTTTTTTTTTTTTGGTATTAGGGCTTGGACTTAAGGCCTCATACTTGCTAGGCAGGCACTCTACCACTTGAGTCACTCCACCAGCCTGTATTTTGTTTTTGAGACAGGTTCTTCCTGCCTTTGCCTGAGCTGGCTTAAACTTGCAATCCTCCTGCTTCCATGAGTAGCTGGGATTACAGATGAGTGCCACCATGCCTGGCTTTGGCTGGAGATTGAATCCACTGTCTCATGTATGCTTAGCATGCACTCTATCACTTAGCTACATCCCAAGTCCTAGGGTCACCACAATGAAAAACATGGTCTGGATAATGTTTCTCAACATAAAGTCTACAAATGTCATTAATTATAAGTAAAATCAGACTTTTAAATCTGCAGAATTCATGAAGTGAAATTTTCTAGCCATAGGTGTTAATATTCATTGAACGCTTACTATGTTCTAGGAAATGTGTCAGGCATTTGATCTCACTTGATGTTCACATCAATGATGCTAGGTAAACACTCTTAAGTTCATTTTTCTTATTTAGGTTTTCTTTTTCTCTTTTGGTGGTGCTGGTATTTGAACCCAGGGCCTTATGCTTGCTAAGCAAGGCACTCTACCATTTGAACCACTCTGCCAACCGTTTTTCTTATTTGGAAACCTATATTCCGAGTAAGCAGCACGTAGTATTATCCAAACTCTGACTGTCTAACCTTAAATAGCCCTGACCCTCCTCTATCTCATCTATCAACTCTCCTATTCCAGAATACTCAAACTACCCATGGTGCCCCAAAATGAATCCTTTTACCTCTGAATACCAACTGAATACCAAGAAAAGGAATTTAACTAAGCTCAGAGCAGTTGTGACTCCTGATCCAGTGTGCTGGAGTCAAAAGGATGCTGTCAACTTGTATAGCTAGAGCCACCTAACCCCACCAGCAAGGGCTGCAGCTGGGGAGGGAGTAGCTCCAGAGAAGAGGACAAGGACTGATAGTTACAGAGAAATATTTACTGTACCTGTATTTCTCCTCATTTGAAAAGGAGATTTTCTGTCTCTCTCCAGGACATCCTCACTATAGTATCATACCAGAAGACTCTAGAAGTGTAATCAGTCTCTTTCAACTCTTAACCTCCAGACAGACAAATGCCTCTCTTCCCTGTTCCCAAAATATAGGGCAGGAATAGTCCCAAAAGCTCTCACCTGAGGCAGTGGGGAATGCTAGACTCTGTGAGTTAATAAAGAGCTTAGGGGCTTCGACCATAGATGACTCTCTCTGCATTTGTGAACTTTGCTGTTGTCCTTTCTTTGCTGTATTCTAGTAGCAGCCTTTTGTATTAGACTTTGAAAACTTGGCATTGTTTATTGCTTAATTCAAACCTTTCCATCTAAGTCATTGTTTTAATCCTTTGAAAAATTACAAAATTTCTCTCTAAAATAAAGAATAAAGAAAAATGTTTTATTGATCTTCTTAAAAAGTATTCAAAATAGGAAATCAGTGTGGCAGTTTTTTGACATGTGTTCCTCTGTTCTATTAATATAGGCACATACGGCTTATGGAGAGCAGCAATGAAAGTTTGAACTATGCCAAGAAGCATAGGACTAAAAATATCAAAAGGTTGTAAAAGCGTATGGAATTTTAAAATGCCTAAATTCTTTTTGGACAAATCAAAGAATGCTTTCATCTAACTCCCTTGTTTTCTTCTCACCCAAGGAAGACCGACAGTGTCTTTGATTAAAAGAACACTTTGATGCAAGTGTTTTTTTTAAAAATATTTTTAAGATTTTGCTTTCCACTATTTGCAATACTTTTAAAATACTGTTTCTCTTTAACATGACTAAAGGATAGATCTTTTAAACTTGTCTTCTAATAAATAGAACTTTAATAATATTTTCTTTAATTCACCCCAATAATGTTTATATCTCACTAACTCTAAAATTTTGTGAAAGGACTGGGAATATTGTGCAGTTGTAGAGTACTTGCCTCACATGTGCGAAGCCCTGGGTTCACCTACCCAGGACTGCAAAATAAAAACAATCTTAAATCCTAACTCAGCTATCCTAACCAAGTTGTTTCTGTTCAGTAATGATTCTGGGAAATATATAATGTTGTAGCATATTTTCTCGATGATAGCGATAACTTTTGTGGCAGACATTTATTTGCTTGCACACAATAGCTATGAATATTATTTCCAAGTCTCTTAAGTATTGCTACCATGTTTCACACCGTTCCATCTGGGAAGTATTTTCATATTATTATCTAATGTGTATTATACTATTTTTATGGAACTGGGGTTTTGAACTCAGGGCTTTGTGCTTACAAGGCAAGTGCTCTACCACTTGAGTCACACCTCTGGTCCATTTTGCTGTGGTTATTTTAGAGATGGGGATCTCATTAAACTATTTGCTCAGGCTGGCTTTAAACCTCCATCCTCCTGATCTCAGCCTCTCAAGTAGCTAGGATTACAGGTGTGAGCCACCAACACCTAGAAAATGTGCATTATTTGAACAAAAATTCATTTGTTTGTGGTTATCCATGTTTACTTGAATGAAGGTGTCTTCTACCACCAAAAGCATGCCAAAAGTCAGGCCAACTGGACATCTGAAGAGTAGCATGTATGTCCAGTTCTAATTGCTAAGCACTTTAATTACTATTGTGATTACTTTAATAAAAAAAAGCATTAGCATTTCTCGTTAGAAAATAAATCCCGCAGGATATAAACACCTCACAGAAATTAATTCATAAAAATTCTTTGTCTTATTTTGCTTGTTTGACAGGCTCTCGCTGTATAGTCCAGGCTGGCCTCAGACTCTATGCCATTTGTATTTATTTATTTTTTTGGTAGCACTGGGGTTTGAACTCAAGGCCTTGTGCTTGCTAGGCAGGCACTCTACCACTTGAGCCACTCCACCAGCCCTGACCTTGGACTCTAAAGGCAGCTCAGGCTGGCCTTGAACTCACAATCCTCCTGCCTCAGCCTCCTGAGTTCTGGGATTATAGGGAGGAAGTATAAAGGTAAAGTGGAGTTCTGAGGATTCTGAACTCACAATCCTCCTGCCTCAGCCTCCTGAGTTCTGGGATTATAGGGAGGAAGTATAAAGGTAAAGGAAGGTAGGGAGATCAGTAAATATGTATTTAAAGTTAGGCCTAACCAAAAAAAAAAAAAATGCAGTAAATTTTACCTTTTAAAGTGATAAATCAAGTACTATGTACATAGTTTTTGTTCTGCATACAATCTCATAGAGTATCAATGTATAAAATATACAGTGAGTATGAAGAATATAATTTCAGGAGTACTCAAAGACTAATCATCTAACCATTTCACTTCTTGGAACACTGAAAACCAGTGAAGATTCCAATGCGTTTCTCTGCCTATGACTAATTTTGTCAGTTTCTTCAATATTTTTATCCCCACCTAAAATGTTATATTATTACTATGTCCATGGGTTCTCACACATTGTATAATTAATTGTGCTTATTTCCACTACTTAAAATATTTTTTCTAGTGGGGTGTGGTGGACCCCATCTGTAATCCCAGCACTCAGAACACTGAGGCAGGAGGATTGCAAGTCTGAAGCCAGTACATAGTCTCAAGAAACAGAAACAAACAACATTCAAAGTACTTTTTAATAGCAGCCATTCTAATGGGTGTGAGGTTTTGATTTTCATTTTGTTGCGGGATATTCAAGCAGGGAAATGGGACACCAAGCCTTTTCAAGAAACAGGATTTATTACCATGCTGGCCGGGGCTCAGTGGATTCCCATCCAAAGGCTGAGCCCCAAGAACAAAGGAGCCTTGCTTACAGAAGTAAGATAAAAGTTTAACCCATATATGTTGTATGCATCTCTATTGGCTACTTCACCCTCAGTGCTATGTGACCTTCCTCCCGGTCAGATTCTTTTAAGTTTTTTCTCCCTGCTATGTTGCCCCCCTCCTCCCTGCTACAGTATTCTCCCCTTTGATGCTTGGACCCACCTAGGGTCAAAGAGCATCATCTTGATTTAGGGGTCTATATTTTCACAGCATCATTACATAGGCGGCTGTTTTCTGTTTTATAGTGGCCTCCATAATGGTCCTAATTGACTGCAATACCAAGGGAACCAAACAGGACACTATTAAATATGCCCAAGACAAGAATCATCACCCCAATCGGGGTCTTGAATCACCCAAAAGCAACCTCCAGACAGGTCATTGGGATTCCACCCTTTCCAAGTCTGGACAGGGACACGAACACTCTTTCTCATTCTGTCTGTGATTTCTTCTATGACCTTCCCTTCATCAGCCTGTAGAGAGCAGTTACTTAGATTGGAACTTTCTACATACACCGCCCTCAGAGGCAAGTAAATAGTCCAATGCCAGGAGGTGTTGGTATATTGCATTGAACATCTTTGTGTGCTGTTTGGCCAGTATGTTAAGGGCCCTTGCAGTTTCATTAGTTATAAGTTCAGCTACTGCCTGGAGAAGAATAATGCCGTTGAGCATATAAATTGGGGTGTGATAGCCCCAGGACCCATCTTCTGCCCAAGTGGCAGGACCATAATACTGGATGATTCGCTCAGGAGGCCACTCATCATCCTTCCAATTACCAATTTGTAAGGCACCCTGTTTCTTTCTACTTGCCTTTTCCTCATATGTGGAAAATTTTCACCTTGTGTGAGTGGGAGCAAGAAAAAGGATGGCCAGATTGTGCCCAATACACAGGACCCGAACCAAGTGCTAGGTAGCACTGTATAAGCTTATTTCCCACAAATCCAACATAGTCCCCTGGGTGCCCACCAATATGTTTGCAGTAAGATTGTTCCAAGCTTTTGGGAGAGCAGAGAAGCTGGCCAACAGGGGGGGCTTGGTTCTGTGTGGTTTGGAATTCCCCACCATTGGGTCTTTTGGGCAGTGTCATTGTAGAACTTCTAAACACGTCCTAAACAAGTTAAATCCCCCATTGGGTGGAGAACTGGGCTTTTAGGCAGGAAATACAGTAATTGCCAATGATGGAAGGTTTTAGGAGCCAGACGGTTTTCCTGTGGCTGGGAAAGGCAGTTTCATTAAAGGGGTCCCACAGGTTTAGCTCCCTAGCTTCCCATGGCCAATGGGAACCAAGTTGGTTCCTCTACAAACATAGCATGAGGTGACATTGAGAGAGGCTGGTCTATAGACTCAGCTAGTGAGAGGAACAGGTTTCTGACCTTGATAGAGACAGAAAATTCACTCCACATTTCCTCATAAAAGGAGTGAAAAACTTGGTATGAGGAACTCTCATGGGTAACAGTTACTAATTTGAGGTGCATCAGAGTCCCGGGGTCAAGGCCCTTTCCATCTATCCTTATACTAACTATATGCCCTTGTTTCTAATTGGAGGGCTTAAGTACAGTAAAATTTATGGGGTTACATGTGCCAGGGGTACAGTCAGGGGCAGCTGTCCCCTTGTGACTGCAATGTTCTTCCTTTTGCCATGTGGCCCATGAAACACAACCCCAATAAGGACAATAATAAGAACCCACATCATCACATGGCCAAGAGGTATCTCCCCTGCACATATACTTATCATTTGACATATAGGCTCTTTCCCAAGCTAGTCCCACACAGCCACAGCCACAGCCTATACCTCCACATCCACCTTGGTCTATGGCCACACATGCCTCAAAGAACATTGACACAGGTTTATCAGGGTTAAACACCTGGGTGCGGCTGACAAGATTCCCAGGGCTGTGGACACTCCAGATCTCTAACCATTGCTCCTGAGGGTGGTGGGTAGGATTGAAGCAGATATGCTGATCACCATGGGAGCAAACCAAATAGGTGGTATGGTTGTGGGTGCATGCCCCAATGACAGTGCCTGCACAGGAACAGTAAGTATGGAAAAGCAGAATCCTGGTGACAATACTTCCTGCCCAGGTAGTATGCATACATAGGTCGTAGTTTGAGGTTTGGGGATCCCTGAGCAGAAAACTAATTAAGTTCAACAAAAGGAAAATATGGAAGGGACTCATTTTTGAAGAGAGAAGGAGACAATTCCTCAACATTCCTCCGTGCGTAGACTAGTCAGCTTCTGGAGTGACTAGAGCAGGGCTGTTGTCCAGTGGTCCATGGTCCTCTGTTGTTTCCCAGGAAGTAGGGTCCTGCTAAGGGAGGGTGTAGTCATTCTGGAAGGTGATCTTGCGTGGTGAGGCTGGGTCAGGGATGCACTCCCACTTGAGAGAGGCTGGCTTTATTTGGCTGTGGTAGATCCAGGAAACAATCTGCTACCATAACTGCAGTGGGGGTAGACAAAATAACAACAAAAGGGCCTCTCCAATGGGGTTTTAATGGTTGGACATTCCATTCCTTTACCTAGATGGCATCCCCTGGCCTGTAAGGGTGCGTGGGAGTTGTCATGCTAATGGGAAGTCTCTCCTGGACCCAGTCATTGATTTTCAAGAGTCAACCCTAGGGCCTGCATCTGCTGTCTCAAAGTGAGGTCCCCTATTTCTTTGAGGTCCCCCCGTATGCTGTTGATTAAAGGGCAGTGGGCATCCATAAAGGACTTCAAAAGGTGAAAGCCCTGTCTGTTTCACTAATCCTCAGTAATGCTGTGGGTAGTAATTGATGCCACTATAGATGGGTCTTCTGACATCGTTTTCCCAACTGTAATTGTAGGGTTCTGTTCATACATTCCACTTTCCCTGAACCCTGGGTGTGGTAGGCCGTATGTAACTTCCAGGTGAATTCCTAAGCCCTTAGCCTTCAGCTATACCACTTTGGCTACAAAGACTGGCCCATTATCTGACCCAATAGACACAGGTATTCCAAACTGAGGGATGATTTCCTTTAGCAGACATCTGGTCACCTCCTGCGCCTTTTTAGTCTGCATGGGGAAAGCTTCCACCAACCCTGAGAAGATGCAGAAAAACACCAAGAGATATTTGCATTTTGAGCTCACGGCATTTCAGTGAAGTCCACGATCAAGTTTTTAAGAGGAGCTCCACTAACCCTCTGTGCCTGGGGAGGTGTCCTTGACCTTTGCCACGGGCTGCTTTTGGCACATGGGCTACAACTTTCACATACTGCCTTACTTATGCTGGAGAGTTTGGGGACATAAAAGTGCCAGGCCAGGGAGGTCTCAAGGGCTGTTTGCCTTGAATGAGTTCCTTCGTGGAACTGCTTGACAAATGTAGGAGCCAGTGACTCAGGGATGGCAATGAGGACATTGGCAAACTTCCATCATCTGTCTGGTGGAAAATTTACTAGGCTCCCGGGGGGCTAATAAAATGGAGCCCGGTCTGTCCTATTCCTCCTCATAGCCTTCCAGGGCTGCTAGTCTGACAATGTCTTCCTTCCAGGGGCTGGCTTCCCTGTGGGTGGGCTTATATTTCCCCTGGACAACTGGGCCTCTGCTTCTGGTCTGGGGGGCCTTTTGGGAGTCCCTGGCCCATTGGGGACATTCATTCTTCCAGTGCCCTTTCTGACAACAGTAGGCACATTGATTTTGGTCCTAGTTCCCCCCTGGGGTGAGGGCGTCCCGGGGGGGTGCTGCCTCTGTCTCTGCCTGGATTAACCAGCCGGGGCCTGCCTGACTGTTCCACAAGGGCTGCTGCAAGAAAGTCTGTTTTCCTTTTCATCTTCCTGTCAGCTTCCCGTTTAGCCTCCTGATCTCAATTGACAAAAACATTTGTGGCCACCTCCAGAAGCTGGCTGGTGTTCATTCCGGCAAATCCCTCTAGTTTCTGCAATTTTTGTCTTATGTCCCCCTGGGCTTGGCCAACAAAAGCGGCATTAATCATCAGCTGGTTTTCAGTGGTTTCTGGGTCAAAGGAGGTGTATAAATGGAAGGCCTCACACAAACACTCATAGAACTGGATGGGACTCTCATCTGGTCCTTGGAGGACCTCTGATATTTTGCTCATGTTCATGGTCTTTTCCCCTCCTTCCTTTATGCCTCCTAGTCTCATTCAAGCTGCTGGTAGCCTCGGTCATCATTAGGGTCCCAATGGGGGTCTTCCTTGGGGAACTGAGCCTGGGCACAGTCTTGGGCATTTAAGGTGCCATAAGGGGCATGAACTTCCAGCCATTTTAGAGCTGCCAACATTATACGGTGGCACTCTTCAGTATTAAATCCAGTTAGAAGAAGTTGTTGGCAGTCTGTCTGGGTGGATTTGTGAGTCTGGATGATAGACTGCCTCAGATCAATCAGAGCCTGAGGTTTTTCTGTGAAAGAGGGGTGTGATGTTTCCAGTTGAGGAGGTCTGTGGTGGTACAGGGCTGGTAGATAAATATCCGCCCTCCTCCTTGTATTTGACCATTCGGGTCATAATATCCTGGGCTTTGGGCCTCCCTCAGGGGCATCTGCATGGCGGTGGGAGTCTGAGGACTGGAGGGGTCCTCACGGAGACTAGCATTCAACTGATTGAATGGGGAATGTGGGGTGAGAACTGGGGGACTCAGAGTGGGTATGGGGTCCATAGGATTCAGGGAGGACAGGGGAGTTGAGGCCCCAAAGGTTTCTGGACCAGATTTTACAGTTATGACCGTCCCTTGAGCTTCCCCATTTGGTGTTGAAAGCTGGGGTATGGAACTTAGTGCTGGTGGCAGTGGTGGATAGAGTGGCACATAGGGCAGTGGTATTTCCTCAGGTTCCTCAGCCAGTATAGGCTCCTTTGTTTTCTCCCTACACTTGGAAGTTGTGGACACTCTAGCTACCATAATCCTACAGGCCTCTTCCAGACAGGGCCTTAGCCATGTGGGTCAGCTGAGGACGGCATCCTGCCAGCAGTCAATATAGGGAAATTGATCTGGGTGCCCAGGCCTTCCTACAGTTACCTTATAAACATCATTAAACACAGTTTTTTCTAGTGACCCTTCTTGGGGTCAGCCTACACCAAAAGCAGTCCAATCAACTTCACAAAGGGACTTAAGCTTTTTAGGAGTTAACTTAACTCCATAGTCTCCATTAAATCCCTTTTTAAAGTTTTTAAGCATACACTCCCATGGGGTGCCCTTACTCTGATTTCCACCCATTTCCTCCTGTTCCCAGGTGTCAAGACTGACACAGAGATGTAGGGGTTTGGGAGGAGAGGTAAGGGGGGTCCTCTTCTCCAACACACAAAGGAGAACAATATGTGCCCCTTATTGGTGACTTGGATGTGGTCGCCCAGCCAGGAACTGCACCCACACAGGGTCCTCACTCGCTTTGTCCATCTCCTGCCAAGTCCCTCACGGGAGCTTTAGGAGCCCCTTAGCTGTAGTGAGTCCATATAAACCCTGGACCAGAGGCCTGTTAGGGCTTACCCTAGACTGTATGAGTTTGCCATGGACCTATGGATCGGGGCTGTGCACTTGCTTCATAGCCAGGCCGCATCTCAGACACACACACACACACACACACACACACACACACAACTTCCGCCCTGCTCCCTGAAGCTGAGAGACATGGTTTCACCCTTGATAAGACTACTTAACTGTCTCTTGGAAAGTGATCAGGCTCCCCTTCTGCCTCTTAAAGGCAGGCCTATTATTTGAACCCAGGTTCTTACTAGTCTGGTGGGTGGGGCTCCCAATTGGTTCCCAAGCCTTCTCCTGGTTTCTTTGTGCAACTGCGACTCCTTCTCCAGTGTGCTGGGAGAGGCAAGTCCTTCCATCGAATCAACAGGTCCACTGGTGCCTGGTGGCACAGCTCTCCCAGTGAGAGTCCTGATGACAAGGAGGTGAAAACACTCTCCAAATCCCGGATGAGCCCCCAGAAATGTTGAAGGATGTTCAAGCAGGTAACCAGGACACCAGGGCTTTTCAGGAAGCAGTATTTATTAGAATGCCAGCAGTGGCTCAACAGATTCCTATCCAAAGGCTGAGCCCTGAGGACAAAGTGGTCTTGCCTTATATACCCTTGCAAGCAGCTTACAGAAGCAAGAAGCAAAGTTTAACCCATATATGGTTGTATGTGTCTCTATTGGCTACTTCACCCTCAGCACTATGTGATCTTCCTCATGTTCCGATTCTTTAAGTTTTATCTCCCTGCGATATTGCCCCCCTTCTCTGCTACAATTTCTCTAGCGATTAGTCATATTTTCACATACCCATTGGCCATTTATGGTACATTCACAAAGTGGGGTAATTATTTAGGCATAAAAAGCTAGGTGGGATATAGCTCAGTGATAGAGTGCTTGCTTAATACGGGTGAGGCCCTGGGTTTCATCTCCAGCATCTGACCCCCTCCAGAAAAAAGTGATAAAGTTAATGGTACAACATTGATGAGCCTTATAATATTATGAAACCATGAAAACCCTGTGCTAGGTGAGAGAGCACCTGCTGCTTAATTTCATTGATAGGAAATATTCAGAGTAGAAAAAACTAGAGATAGCAAGTAGATCAGTAGTTGCCAGGGAAGGAAGAGGGGACATTGGGACTGATAATAGACATTTCTTTGGCAAGGGTCGGGGGGCATGATGAAAAATGTTCTGTCATTTTTCATCCACTAAATAGTACACTTTAAAATGGCTGTTAATTTTATACTCGAGGAATTATAATCTCAATATTTATTTATTTATTTTTGAGGGGGGAGGTCTCACTATGTAGTCCGAGCTGGCCTGGAATTTGCCATTCTTCTGCCTCAGTCTCCCTAGTAGCTGGGATTATAGACGTATCACTGGGCCTAGTTAAATATCAATTTTTAAAACACTAAAACATGGCTGCACCACTCTGAGCATGCTAAAAACTATCAGATTAATTAGGGCGTGCTGGTGCCTGCACACAGTCCTAGCTACCCTGGGAGGCTGAGGCAGGAGGATGGCTTGAGCCCAAGAGTACACTTGAGACCACCCTAGACAGCATAAATCCCTATTTCAAAGACAAACAAACAAAACAAAAACCCCAAAGTACTAAAATGCATGGAATTATACACTTTAAGTGGGTGAGTGTATTGTATGTAGATTATATCTAAGTAAACTGTTTTATAAAACTAGTGTCATATTGTTTAGACATATAGTGGAAGTTGAGGGCCAGTTTTTCCGTGCCTATAAGTTATGTGTAGAGGGCAATCTGGAATTAGATGAAGTACTCTTATGTTTGAAGTTGGATGAAAGAAAATTCCAGAAGAACTCAGCTGAATGGGGTTTGTGGTTGAAGGATGACCAGGGAGCCGTTGGTGCTTAGCCTTTCCCCTTAGAAATCATCTGACCAGCCTGCACAACATATCGAGGCCCCATCTTGGAGAAAACGAAAGAAAGAAAGAAAAATAAATTAGAAAAACACTCCCTGCCTCTCCCCAAAAAGAAAGTGCCTGGTTCTCAGAACACTCTATTATCAGCCACATACCTCTATGACAGGAGGATTGTCACAACAGCCTTCCAGATAGTCATATCCTAGCAAGGTTAAACCTGTCATATCTAGGAAAGAGTGCAACTTATTTTCAATTCAACTGAAAATGCTACTATTTGAGTCAATTCATATGAAAATTTTTGTTGTGTTTGAACATATCCTGTTTGCTTAATTTAGTAAATTAAAATGTCACTTTCATTTTATTTTTGTTAGTTTAACTTTTGTATATATAAGAATAATACCAGCAAAGAGAGAAGTACTTTGGTAAAGTCACAATAAAAATAGAGCACTGCCAAGACTGGAACAAAGACTTTTTTTGTGTTTTTAAATAGAATATACAAAAAAAGAGGAATCTAAAACTTTTAACTATCCCACTGAACTTAGAAAACCTGAAAACATAATTTTAAAAATTCAGGAGCTAAAAGCAATCAGCCTTAACATTCAAGAGACTTTTTTTTTAGCAGATTCAAAGGAAGGCATACAATGTCTCAATATTTTATATTAGCCCTGTTTTTTTCTCCTTTATGTACTTATTTGAACATAGGCAAAAACAAGTTGGCAAGTTTAGCTTCCTCAAGAATATTATTTTCTTGGCTTATTTTGTAATATTTTTGTATAGCACATGTTATTATTATGATTTAACTACTCTAAACTTAGGGAAAGTGGTGGTGAAACAGTGTTTATCCTTTGCATAGTCATAAATTGTTAAAACTACAATTTTAACTTTGGGTATAGAAAAAATTCAATACTGTTGTTGCTCTGTTATTTTTCTTTCCAAATCATCTTTTATTTTTAAAAAATGGTTGATAAGGTCCTTTTGCCAAGTCCATATCTTAGCTTGTCATTCAATGCCTTCCACAGTCTTGTTGGAAATTTTCTAATCTTATCTCCTACCATTCTCTCTCCTTAGACTTGCCTTCCTGCTACATAAGACCACCATTCAATTCCAAATAAGCTCCCTGCTTTCTTGTTTCCCTGTCGAGCAGATTCTGGTCATCCATCAAGACCCAGCTCAGACTGCTTCAGTTATACCTCAGCCCATTCTTGTTTGGCTTCTTAGGACTCCGTTTTTGTTTTTGTTTTTTAACTGTGAACAAACTTGTACCTTCTTATTTATTTTCATTTGCTTTATTTTGAGATTGTGTTTGTGTCTCACTGTATAGTCTAGGCTGGCCTGGAACTTGCTAAGTAGTTGAGGCTGGCCTGGAAATTGCAATCGTCCTACCTCAGCCTCCCAAGTAGTGGGTTTGCAGGTGTGCACCACACGCCTGGCAGAGGTCAGGTTATAAATGGAGTTCTGGCTTTAATTCATGTCATCAGGCCCAGTTGGTTCCAAACCTATCACACAGTTATTTTCCCAATCTTAGAATGAAATAGATGTACTTAGCAAAAAATGCCAGAATCTCTACATTGGTTCTCTGACCCCTGAACTCAAGGCTATTGTTGCAGCAAAAGGCAAGCAGAAGCCACTAAAATTGCTTTTCTATACCAAAATATTAATCCACAAGCAGTACCACATAAATTGCAGAGGTTGATGCCACTTAAAAAAAGGTGGGGTGGTGATTTTTGCCACATCTCCTTTCAACTTGCCTGTTTATTCAGCTTGCACAGAAGACATCTTGGAAAATGAAAATGGCTTCTCTCAAACTTAATCTGGTGAATCTTTGAAATATACCTACTGTGCCAGGTGTTGTTTCATAACTACAGCAAATCAACACATTCCCTTGCCTCTGCTATCCTGCTATTACTCTGGCAAATGCGCTTTTCTCAATTCCCATTGTTATGGCCCAGGAGATTTCACTGGGAAGAATCAGTACCACACCTTCACTGTTCTATGTCAGGGCTACATTGTTTCTCTAAATCTCTGTCACAATCTAGTGCAAATGGGCCTTGATCTCCATTGTATTTGTGATATCCTGCTGCCTGGACTTGGTAAGCAGGAATTAGGAACTACTCTTGATAATATGTGTTTGAGGATAGAAATAAATTCCACAAAATTCAAGGAATGCTGCCTCCATCAAATTACTAGGCATCTAGTAGTCTGGAGCATATCCAGGTAGCCTTCCAAAGTGGAAGACAAGTTCCTGCATTTGATTCCTCCAACCACTAAGAGGCACTTTGTCTAATGGGCTCTCTTGGGTATTAGAGGTAATGTACACCTCACTTGGTTGTGTTACTCTGACCATTTACTGGGTACCTAAAAGATTTCCAGTTCTGTATGGGACCTAGATGGCTAGAAAGCTCTGCAACAGGTCTAGGTTGCAAAGTCAGTTGTTCTGCTACTTGACCCAGCATATCTATGCTATCGGAAAATGTCTATAGTACATGACATAAGGATGCCATAATGGCAGATTTTAGTAGGCCACTATAGGTTAAACAGAGCATATAGGATTAGAAACAAAGCAGTGCTCTTTTTTTTCTGTTTTCTGTTGTTTGTTTTTGATAGGTGCATTTTTCACTGTAAGCAAAGCTATGTTCTTTTTCCAATTTCTTTTCTTCTTTGGAAACCTCTTAGGTTTTGCTATTAGACTACTGGAGACTTAACATGTAACCATAGCCACCAAGTCACCACATGAATTGAACACAGGAACTGGGTGTTGTCTGATCCAACAAGGCATAGTTAAGCATGTAGATCTGTACTTGATCAACAAATGCAATTGGGGCATAATTGACTTTGGGCAAATTCTGAACACATGAATAAATTGCATGTGGAAATAATTAAGATACCAAGGATTTTACTCCTTTCACATACTCTTTTCTTTCTCAATACATGCCTATAGCATCAAGCAAAATTCCTCATCACCAACTGATGAAGGATGAAAATAGGTGAACCTGCCAGACATGTCAGCATCATCTGAGACTTCACAGCTGCACTGTGACACCCCATCAAAGGATGGCTGTGATGGGCAGTGGTGGAGGAAAAACAGTAGGCACAATTTGGAGGAGGGTATCTGGTTGTATAGTCTGAAGGGATAAATATTTAGAGGTGTATACTGTTATGATTCTTTGGCAGTGGCTGATAGTTTGGCTGGAGGGTTGGGACTAGTAAGAAGTACAATTGGAAAATTGGTGACAAAGAGTCTGGGGAAGATGTATATAACTCACCTTTTTCTGAGTGGATACAGCATGTAAAGATAAATTTGAGTGCCATATAAATGCTCCCCAAAGATGAATGTTAGAAGATGTAACAATCAGGCTGATAGGATGATTCATTACATGGATGTTAGTGACTCAGTTTCAGTGGCTATTTTTGTCCTTGTCCAATGGGCTCATGAACAGAGTAGCCATGATGGAAGGGATGGAGGTTATTCATGTTTGAGCAATATGAACTTCCCCTCACTAAAGCTGATATGACTATAGCCATTTCTGAGTGCTCAACCTGCCAACAGCAGAGAACATCCCCGGTTCTCCACTCACTGGGGTGCAGAGTGGTGAGGGAGATGAAGCAGCTTTCCCATGACAGGTTAAATACATTGGACCATACAAAAGGAATCACCCAAGTTTTCACTGGAATATACACTTACGTTAGATAAGGATTTGCCTTCCAAAAAACAATGCTTATCCCAATACCACCATCCCTGGACTTTTGAGTATTTTATTTACCATAATGGTATTCTCTGAGGATTCTTTGTGCGTGACCAGGATATTATTTTGCCTTTCATCAGGGGTATCAGTGGGCTCCAGCTCACAGAATTCATTGTCTTATCATGTCACTCATTACCCTGAAGTGATATCCTGATACAATGGTGGGAGGGATTTTTTAAAGATCCAGTCATAGTAGCAGCTGGCAGGTAATACTTTGCAGAGCCTAGATAATGTCCTTCAGGTTATGGTAAATCCATATATGGCATAGATTGTCTCATGGACAGGAACCTCCAGGTGAAAATAGGAGTGACTTCTCTACTTTTTCTAGTGACCCTATAGTGAATTTTTTGTTTTCTGTCTTAGCTATGATCATGTGAAAAGTTATAGAAATAATGGTAGTGGTAGTTACAAACATTTCAGTCTTACTTTGAAAAGAATATATTTGTATGTATATTAACTAAATTTTTTGGTTATCTCATTCTCCTATAATCTAACATTTGTTAATAGTGATTAACCATATATCTTATTTTTTGGTTACAGAGCATCAGTAGAGATTTGTGGCTTATTAGAGATAAACAAACATAAGGGGATTTTGTTATCTTCTTTCTGTACATATGTAAGGTTGTAAGACATAAAGATGATATTTTGATACACTTTTCTACTTCTTTTTCTCCTCCTCCTTCTTCCTTTTGCGGTGCTGGGGCTGTTGAAGCAGGGCCTCTCACATGCTCTGCCACTAGCTGCCCTCCAGCCTAGCTGATGTACTTGTCCTGAAATACAGATATATGATGTGATTGCCACAGCCAAGGTCATTATCATACCAATTATCTTCATATACTTAATTTTGTGTGTACATAGTAAAAGTATCTGCAATTTATTCTCTTGTAAAAATATCACTATACAATATTATTAATTATAGTCTTCATGTTGTACGTTATTACGTCTTTAGATTTATTGGTCCTATAATGTAACTGCAACTTTGCACCCTCTGATTTACAACTTCCCATCCCTTACCCTTGCATCTGTTCTAGTGTCTGTTCTATGTAGTCATTAAAAAATTCCACATATAAGCTGGGCGCTGGTGGCTCATACCTGTAATCCTAGCTACTCAGGAGGCAGAGAGCAGGAAGATTGTGGTTTGAAGCCAATCTAGGCAACTAGTTTGCAAGATCCTATATTGAAAATACTCAACACAAAAAAGGGCTAGCAGAGTGGCTCAAGTGGTAGAGCTCTTGCCTAGCAAGTGTGAGGCAAACGCTAGTACCATCAAAAGAAATTCCACATAAATAAGTTCATGTGGTATTTTTCTTTCTGTGTCTATCTTATTTCACTTAGTACAATGTCTTCTAGTTTTGTCTACGTTGTTGCAAATGGCAAGATCTCCTTTTTAAGGCTGAGTAATATTCCACTATAAACGCACATATTTCACAGTTACTTTATCTATTCATTCACTGACAGACACTTTGGTTATTACCATATCTTTGCTATTGTAAATAATGCTACAATGACAACAGGAGTGCAGATCTCTTTTTTTTGTTGACCGTACTGGGGATTGAACTCAGGGCTTCATATGCTAGGCTAGCACTCTACTATGTGAGCCATATCCCCAACCCTTTTTGCTTTGGTTACTGTTTTTGAGATTTTTTTTGGCGGTACTGGCGTTTGAACTCAGGGCTTCTAGGCAGTAACTCAACTGCTTGAGCCACACCTTGGCACTTTGGTTATTTTTGAGACAGGGTTTCACATTTATGCCCTGGGTGGCCTGGACTGAGATCCTCCTATTTATGCTCCCCACGGACCTGGGATATGCAAACTTTTTGCCCAGACTGGCCTTGAACTGTGATCCTCCTGATTTCTGCCTCCTGAGTAGCTGGGATTATGGACCTGCACCATTATGCCTGGTCACAGGTATCTTAATGAGGTGGTGATTTCATTTCTTTTGAGTAAATACCCAGAAAAAGAAATGCTGGGTCATGTGATAGTTCTATTTTTAACTTTTTGGAAACCTCTATACTGTTTTTACAGTGGCTGCAGCAATCTACTTTCTCAGTAATAATGTATATGGGCCCCCTTTTCTCCTGTGGCCTCTGCAATACTTATTTCTTGTCTTTTTAATAAAAGCCATCCTAACAGCTGAGAGGACACTGCACTATGATCTTTATTTGCGTTTCCCTAATGATTAGTGATGTTGAGCATCTTTTCATGTGCCTGTTTGACATTTTGATATTTTCTTAGGAGAAATGTTGAACCATGCATGCATCCCAGGGATAAACCCTTCTTGATCATGGTGAATGATCCTTTCAATGCATTGTTGAATTTGGTTTGTTTTATTTTGTTGAGAATTTTTGCATCTATGTTAACCTGGGAGACTGGCCTGTGTGGTAGTCAGCTTTTTGTTGTTGTTGTATTGCTGTGAAAGAAACAACTTAAAAGGAGGATTTTTGTTTGGGTCATGGTTTCAGTTTGTGGTTAGCTGGCACCATTACCTTGGGCATGAGGTGAGGCTGACGACCATAGTGGCAGAAGCCTGAAGAGGAGGTGTCTATTCACCTCATGGTGGCCAGGAAGCCAAGAACAAGAAGAGGCTGAGTATAAGGTAGATCTTTTAAGGGAATACCCCCAGAAACCCATCTTTCCCAACTAAGCCCTACCTTGTACCCCAGCTGTTTATTCAAATTTTGAATCTATCAATGGATTAATTCATTTATGAAGTTGTCATAAGTGTAGTTATGTCAGAAACACAGATGGACGTATTTGTGTCTTTCAACAAGGTGAGAATTTATTGAATAACAATAGATTTATAAGCTATGTCAATTTCATTGAGCTCAATTCACCATGTATGCCTGATTCCACTTGGTACCCATGGCCCTTGGCAAACACAGGTCTTTTATTTCAGGCTTAATTACTAATATTAACTCTTACATCATACATTACACCTCACATAATTATATATATATTAATTTTAAGTGGGTCATGTGTGTGTCACAGGCAAGAGAAACTGCACTTGAGCTGGAGCCCAGGGATGGAGGTGGAAATCTTTTGTTCTGGCAATTTTTCTGGGTGAGCCTCGTGAAGAGTGATCAGTTAGTGTGCCTCCCATGTCTCAGTTTTGGGTGCTCATTCTTTTATAGTTGCAGATTAGGGGTAACATAGTGTGACTGATAAGCCCATGTGTCTATGATATGATTTGACATATTTGCAGATGTATTTTTCAGGTGTGTTGGTGCATGCCTGTAATCCCAGAGCATGGCATGTAGAAGCAGAGGGATAATGAGTTTGAGGACAACTTGGGCTACAGGGTGAAGTTCCAGGCCAGCCTGAGCTTGTAATGAGACCCTATCTCAGAAAAACAGAAATGTAAACAAACAAATAAAAGGAAGTTCAGATGTAATTATTCATTGGCACAAGTAAGTTATTTATCAACTTGTGCCTTATGGTATGCTGGCAGATAGTAGCTGTTTGCTTGTACAAATAAGCTGTAGAATCATTCCACTTTGGTACTTATACTCAAAATAGAGTAATTCCAGTCAAAACTTGCTTTGGAAGTTGGACGATGGTGGCGCGTGCCTGTAATCCTTGGGAGAGTGAGATCAGGAGGATCACAGTTTGAGGCCAGCCTAGAGAAATACTTCGTGAGACCCCCATTTCCAAAATAACCAGAGCAAAATGGACTGGAAGTGTGGCTCAAGTGGTAGAGCGCCTGTTTTGTAAGCATGAAGCCCTGAGTTCAAGCACATCAAAGACAATATAATCAAAACAAAACAAAACAAAACTGTTTCTTTGGGCTGGAGGAATGGCTCAATCAGTGTCTCCTGAGCAAGCATGAAGCCCTACATTTAAACCCCAGTCCTACAAACAAACACAAAATGAGAGAAAAAAACAAAACAAAACACTTGTTGTTTTCTAAGAAATCGTTTTGATTAGCATTACCTTTATGGGTAAAAATGTTGTATATTTCTTCAACTATTTGCCATTTGTACTTCTTTTGAAAACTACCTGTTCAATTAATTTGCTAATTTTTTCATTGGATTATTTGTTCTTTTTTTTACCCATGGTACTGGGATTTGTTCAGGACTTTGTGCTTCCAGGAAGGTTCTTTACCAAAAGCCACACCCTTAGCCCTTCTTGCTTTTAGTTATTTTTGGGATAAGCTTTTTGCCCAGGCCAGCCCAGAACATGATCCTCCTATTTATGCTTTTAGCTGAGGTGATAGGCATACCCCACTATGCCCAGCTATTGTTTAAGATGGGGTCTTGCTAACTTTTGCTGGGCTGACCTCAAATCACGATCCTCTTGATCTCTGTCTACTAAGATTACAGGTATGAACTACCTACCTGGCCTTGAATTATTTGTTCTTTTGGTGTTTAATTTTTGGAGCTTTTTATATATTCTGGATATTAATCCTTTGTTTGAGGAACAGCTGGCAAAGATTTTCCATTCTGTATGTTGTCTCTTCATTCTGGTAATTGTTTCCTTTGATGTGCAGGTTTTTATTTTGATGAAGTCTCATTTATTAATTCTTGTTTCTATTTCCTGAGCAATTGGAGTCCTTTTCACAAAGTCATTGCCTCCATTTATTCCTTCAAGTGTTTTCTCTGTGTTTTCCTCTAGTAGTTTCAGATTTTCAGGTCTTACCTTAAGTTCTTTGACCTGTTTTGAATTGAGTTTTGTAGAGGGTGAGAGATAGAGATCTAGTTTTAGTCATTTACATGTAGGTATCCCATTTTCCCAACACCATTTGCTGAAGAGGTTTTTTTTTTTTTTTTTTGGTCTTTTCTCATACTAATGTATGTTTTTGGTGTCTTTGTTAAAAATCATGTGGCTGAAGCTATGTGGATTTATTTTTGGGTCTTCTATTCCTTTGGTTACATATCTGATTTGTACCAGTATCCTGTTTTTGTCACACTGGCTGTATAATAAAATTTGAAGTCAGGTATTGTGATATCTGCATCATTGTTTTTACTCTGGATTGCCTTGGCTATTTGGGATCTTTTATGCTTCCATATGAATTTGAGGATTGGTTTTTCTATTTCTGTGAAAACTGTCATTGGAATTTTGATGGGGATTGTATTGGATCTGTAGATTGCTTTTGTTAGTATGGCCATTTTTACATTATTAATTCTGCTGATTCATAAACACGGGAGATCTTTCCATTGTCCCGTGTCTGCAATTTTTTTCTTTTGTGTTTTGTAATTTTCTTTGGAGAGGTCTTTCACTTCCTTAGTTAGGTTTACTTCTAAGGTATTTTTTGGAGGCTACTGTGATTGGATTGTTTTCTTGATTTCTTTCTCAGCATGCTCATTATTGATACATATAAAGGATACTGATCTTTTTGTATGTTGATTTTTGTATCCTGCTACTTGGCTGAAAGTACTCATCAGATCTAAGAATTTTTTGGTGGAGTCTTTAGGATCTTTTAAGTATAGGATCATACCATCTGTAAATACAGATAATTTGACCTCTTCATTTCCTGTTTGTATTCTTTTTATTTCTTTATTGTGCCTTATTGCTCTGGCTAAGAATCCGACACTATATATTGAATAAGACTGAGGAGAGTGTTTATCTTGTTACTGACTTCAGCAAAAATAGTTTTAGTGCTTTACATTAAGTATGACGTTGGCTATAGGTTTATTGTTTTATTGTCATTATTATGAGGAGGTATGTTTCTTCTTTTCCTAGTTTCTTCAGGACTTTTTTTTTTTAGTTATGAAGGGATGCTGAAGTTTATCAAAGGCCTTTCTGAGTCTATTGACAGACAATATTTGTTTAAATAAGCTTCCATGTCTTTATCTCTCTTCTTCTTGGCATTTCATAATTCATTGTTTTCATAATTCATTTATTTATATGCTTGGTAATTTTTTGTAAGTTACTTATGATTTTTTTTTCATTCTTTTTTCTTTTTGATCATTTAATTGGATAATTTTTTTTCTTTTCCTTTTTCGGTTTTTTGAGACAGGGTCTCAGTAGCTCAGGCTGCCCTCAAATTTATGACTTTCTTGCCTCTGCCTCCCAAATGCTGGGATTACAGATATGTGTCAACATACCTAGATGATTGACTAATTTTGAATGACTTGTCTTTGAATTTGCTAATTATTTCTTCTACATGGTTGAGTTTGCAACTGAAACTATTGAATTTTTTTTTAATTTAAAAAATCCAGGTGGCACCTAGCTGTGATCCCAGCTACTTGGGAAACTGAGTTTGGGAGGATCTTGGTTCAAGGCCAGTCCAGGCAACTATTTCAGGAGACCCCCATCTCCAAAATAATCAGAGCAAAATGGACTGGAGGTGTGGCACAAGCTGTAGAATTCCTGCTTTGTGAACACCTGCTTTGCAAGTGTGAAGCCCTGATTCAAACCCCAGTCTCACCAAAAAAAAAAAAAAAAAAAAAAAATCCAGAATTTTTCATGGATTGTATTTTATTATTAAACTTCTCATTTTGTTCATGCACCATTTTCCTAATTTCACTTAATGAATTCGGCGCATTTTCTTGTATCCCGAGTTTCTTTAAGGTGATTATTTTGAATTCCTTTCCAAGCAATTCATAGACTTCCATTTCTTTGGATTCAGTGGCTGAAGCAATATTGGTTTCCTTTGGTGGCACTATGTTTGCTTGACTTTTCATGTCCATGTAGGTTTGTGTTGGTGTTTGTGTATTTGAAGGAGGAAGCACTACGTCTAGTCTTTACAAATTGATTTCAGCAGATTAAGGATTTTCCTGTTAGGTTTTTGGGGATATGTTGCCTCTGTGATCACAATGAATGGAGCTGGAGCTGGGACACATAGTTGTTGCTGTGTCTTTAATGGGATCTGCTGTTGACAGGTCTATTACTAGAGACTCTAAGGGGCATGGATTCTGTCTGCTCTCTGACCCATAGGGCTGGTGCTGAGATGAAAGTGAACTTCAGAGTCCATAGACTGTAGGCCTTTTACTAGGTGTGCACCCAGGTGTGGCTGCTAGGTCTGCAGGAAGGCTCCTGCTGGGTCACTGAGTGGGTCCTTGGGCAGGCAGTACTGCCATGCTCCATGGCTGAGGGGATAGAACCAAGTCACAAGGGCTATTTCAGGATCCACAACCAGAACTGAGGTCAGTAAGCCTGCCCCAGGGACTCAGACAAGTGTCGCTCCCTCTTGGTTCCTCTGCTGCTAGCTGACTACTGCTCAAGGGTCTGGAGCCAAGTCTAAGCCTTTTTAGGACCTGCTGTGGGATAAAGGCTGGCAAGACTGCCCTGGGGACTCAGGCAGGCAGGACTCTCTTTGAGACACTATTCATTGACAGAGCTGATCTCTGACCACTGTTGAGTGAGGGTAGGGTCAAGTTTCAGAGCTCTTTCTATGTACACTGCCAGGACCAACATCAGCAGGCCTACCGCCGAAGGCATGAGTAGGTGTGACCCCTCCTAAGCTTCTGGGGCCCGGGTGGGGCATGGTTCTGGAGCAGGACCAAGGCTAAGGGCATAGCTGCCTATGGGAGGGGGGGGACAGCCATCTCCAGATCTGGAACCTGGAACATGGTTGACTAGTCTTCCGCCTGGATGCAATATTGCTGTCTTAGGTCTTGGGCTGTAACAGAGTTTCACAACCTCCTACCTGTGTCCCAAAGCTCCCACAAAAGCACTTTTGTCCATAAATGGCTGCAAAAGTATTGTTAGAAAGGCCTGTGAGGGAGACAACTCCTATTCTGCTCTTTCTGACATCACTATGCTATTAGTTTTATTTTTGGAAGTTTTAAATATGGTTAAAAGATAAATGCCAAATTGATGACATGCAAGCTGTGGTAGTTTGTACTGTGTTAATTTGGTTCAAGTATAATTTTTTTTGGCAGTACTGGGATTTGAACTCAAGGCCTCACACTTACTGGGCAGGCGTTCTCTTACTTGAGCCACTCTGTGAGTCCTTAAACTAGAATTCGGTGTACCATAATCTTTTCTCCTGCATGGGTTTGGGTCAAAGGTGGCCCAAATGGAAATTTATACAATATCTGGAAGGTAGAATTTAAGCAAAACCATCACTCTGTGAAGGTTGTCATGTTTAGATACAAGAGTAGACTGCAGAGAGACCACTGGGTTCCAATTTTTCTCACTCCTCTTCCCTGTGCCCAGTCCTTCCTTCCCTACTGTTGACAAAGACAGACCCTGGGCCTACCACCTGATGTTTAGCGGTACACTCTCAAAGGCAATTTCCATAGACATTTGGCATTTGGTATTTATTTTGGTATTTGTAATCAAAGGAACTACAACTAATACTCTCAGGCAGTGTTAATTATAGGTCCCTTATTTCTTCATGTTTGTAAGTAAGATATAGATTTTTCCATGTTCCAAATTAGCTTTTCAAGGATGTATATTTACTTAACAACCTTGGAAGATAGTGGTAGTGGCTTCCTCTGGTGAACAGGACATGCACGCTCTATTGCCCATTATAAAACGTTTGGTCTCCTAAATTCTTTCCTATAATGTTGTGTAGACATTATTTGGCCTTCTTCACATCATTCTGTGAGAACTGGGGCTCAGGAAATGTAAAAATGATGATAGTTTGGCTATTGCTATTGCGATAAGTAATAACTATTCTTTGTGTCTAACCCAAGAGACATGGAGGCTAACTTTGGAGCCTGTATTTTCAGGTGAAATCTCAGACCTTTCACTGTCCTTGAAAATCAGAACATTTTTAACTGCTGTAATTTAGGCTGGTATAAGTACTGTTCATTGGGATTTTCAAGTATTGTTTTAATACACAATTGAATGTGTTAGGTTTTAAGGACTTTATTTTATCAGTATAGTATAATAATGACTTTACATGTACAAATATCTTTCTCATTTGTAGTATACATATGAATTGCTTAGGATGCTTTGATTGCAGTAACAGAAACAAAACTCTAGTTTATGCAAAAAGGAGAAATTATTTATTTTGGTGGGACTGGAGTCTGAACTCAGGGCTTTGTGCTTGCAAAGCAGGTACTCTACCACTTGAGCCACACCTCCAATCCTTTTTGTTTTGGTGATTTTGGAGATGGGGTCTTGTGAACTATTTGCCTGGGCTGACCTCAAACTGTGATCCTCTTGATCTCAGTCTCCCAAATAGCTAGGATTATAGGCATAAGCCACTATCGCCAGCCTAAAAAGTATTACAAAATTACAAGGGTACCTTAACAAAGCCAAAAATGACAATTAAATCCAGCAAACATGGTGGCCAGTAATTGAAATCAAATCTTGCTGGCTTAAGCAAAAGCAGGAGTGTATAATTAGAATACAAAGATACTTTACTAAGCCAAGGGCAAGGATGATATCCATTCTTCAAGAAAGTTTGGAATGAGAGGAGGGAGCACTGTTAGCCAGAAATCATATGCTTCATTGCTCTCTCACTGTGGATTTGCTGCTTTTTCTTCCTAAACTACATGGTAAGACATGGCAACCCATGGCTCCCCTGTTTATAGTTCATCAATTCCAGGGACCAATCAGACCAACGCTAGAATCTCTCATCTCCAGCTCCAAATTCCTAGGTAAGTCTTAGGACTTTGCCAAAATTAGTGACAACCTCCTTCTCTGGGATATGCACAAGACAATAGTTTCAGGACGCCAAGAGATGGAGGCCAGATGAAAATTTTTATTTTTAGTGTTTCTTACAGAAGTGGAGCAGACATAGCTAACTTAGATTTAAGGGCGGATAGAAGAGATGTGCTCAGAACCCATAGCACACTGTGGAAATGGCCCAGGTATTTCCTGGGTCAGAAATGATAGGCCTGGATAATGTTATTGTCCTGTTTGAGACAAATTCTTTGCATTTGTTGTAGTAAGTATAATTTATCTTCTTGGGAAAGTATGAACAGGTCTTGGTATGAGACATTAAACACAAAAGGTAATATTATGCTTTGTTAATCTTTTTCCCTGAGAAAGAAAAATGGGATTAATCACATAGAGAGTGTGTAGGAAAAAGGAAAACAGAAAAGATTACATGGTATGTGTCAAAAATCCCTAGAACTATAAATAAAAACTTGACCAACGGTCTCTCAGACTTGACAGGAACTCTGACTTGAATCAGGTGCTTCTGAAACAGTTTAATAATAATAGGGTGAGGGTTGGCAGACCATTCTGAGAAATAAATACAAGAAAGGAGAAAGAAAATTATTTTTTGGATTCTTCAGTGTTCTGGGCTCCCCTATAAAAGAAAATGTTTATTGCTTACTAAAAGCTAGACACGATAAGATTTGAAAGATAGGTGATTTATGCATTTTAAATTTATAAAAGTCAATAGAGGTACTCACCCTATTCACCTTACTTACTCACCCTATTCACACTGAAATAACATTGAAAGGTCCAGAGGTGAGGCACTAGTGATAGAGCGCTTGCCTAGTAAGCATAAGGACCTGAGTTCAACCCCAAGTACTGCTGAATAAATAAGTAAATAAAATAAAATAGAAAATATCCAAAATATAAGGAAATACTGTGGATGTTTTATTGAAAACTATATTCATGTTTACAGTATTTTTCCTGTATGTTGAAAATACATTCCCCTTTATTTATTTGATGATATACAAGGAGTTAAGCTTAATGCTATGATACTACAATAGTTCTTCCCATAATTTTGTTTCTAGAAGTAAGGCTCAGCAGGGCAGTAGGACCATAAGCAATATTAGCATGTTAAGAGACTCAGAAGTTGGTAATTCAGTTTTAACTTTACCTGATATTTCAGTGTATACAAGATTTCAAAAGAAAAAATCATTCAGTATTATTTTGAAGGTTTTGTATTTCAACCTCTCTGTTTCTTCGTGAAAATATTTCCTTAACGCTGTCATTTTTTTGATCATCATAAAGTGTCATATTCATTACATTTTCAGTACATTCATCTAATGAAATGGTTGACAAGTATGAAAATACTTTTTCCATTAGAGGTTCCCCGAGAATTGACTTTGGAGAATTCTTTTTTGCTAGAGAGTCATCAGAAAACCACTCATCAGCTGCTTCTATACTTTGGCTATAATAAGAGTCAGATGGTAATGTTGATAAGCTCAATGTAATGCTGCTGCCGTTTGTTGCTGAGCTAGTCTCTGAGGGGTCACAGATGACATTTTTTGATGCAAGGTGGAATTCATCTTTAGAGTGATCTTTAATTGCTGCAAAAAATTAGATTTATTATGAATATTACATATTGATGAGTCAAATCTTAATTATAAGAACAATGTTTCTTTTTAAAATTCAGACTCTTTTAGAAGTATTATGGATAGGATAATGCCATAAGGGAAAATTCTGAGTTGCTATCATCATCTGAACAATGTTAAATACATAATTATAACACTTTCATGATAATCCAGCACAGAAAAGTCTATTCTAAATAAAATCAACCTGCTTTGACAGAAAACAGATTGTAGGCTAGAAACCTCAGTTCAGTAAAGTCCCTTAAAATTAAAAGAACAGACAGTTTCTTAATATAGCTATGTAAGTATAGCTAAATATTGCCTTATTTAAAATATATAAACTTCCTTGAGCAGATTACAAAATATTTGGTCCACAGTAATTGTAACATACATTTCTGTAGAGTCTTCCAATTTGCAAAGCATTAACATATTTTCATAGCTCACTTATCTGCTCAATAATTCTGCAAGGTAGTTATTAGCACCACTTCACAAAGTAGGAAACTGAAAAGTAGGTAAATGACCCATCACAGATCAGATACAGGACTGGAGGTGTGGCTTAAGTGGTAGAGTACCTACACGGTAAGCACAAGGTCCTGAGTTCAAACCCCAGTAAAACAGTGACAACAACAATGAACAACAAATCAGATACAAAATGTCTTTCAATCTATACACTCTAAGTCTCATGCTTATTATATACATTATTTAGACTGCATATTAGATATTAAAGAGAAAATATCACATAATTCCTAAAATACCTACATGCTAACTTTTTGATATTTTATGCATTAATTTTTAAAGTTTAAAATACTTTATTTTATATTCAGCATTTCTAAAAGTATGTTTTGAGATACTAAAATATAACATACAGTATCTACAGGGTTATAAGAACCTCATGTTTTTTGCTTTTGTTCCCCCTCCCTGCCCTGCCCCATTCATTTTGGCTATCCAGCATTACTATATGACATTTACTATGACACCTTTGGGTTCAAATAGCAGACAAAAATTAAATTTTCACATTTTAAGATATGGCATTGCAAGTTTTAAAAATTATATGCTGATTCACATGCTAATAAATTAACATTTCTCTTGAATTTTCTTGGCATTTAAAGTACTTAAATAACATTTAGGATAGCCTCTTGATTCTTTAAGATGCGAATTGCTATACTTTAAGACTTCTAACAAATTGTTGAGAATAAGTACCTTTCATATGTGCTGCTTCCTTTTTTCTTTGTTCCTCCTATATAAAAAGTTATTTATATTTAAGATGAAATAGTTTATATAATTCTTGTAATATTTTTTATCTATAATTTATGTAAAAGCAGTCAATGGTAACATTATAATTTTTTTGACAATATTGGGGTTTGAGCTCAGGACCTTGCACTTACTGAGCAGGAGTTCTACTACTTGAGTCACACCCTCAGCCCTTTTTGCCTTTAGTCATTTTTCAAATAGGTTCTTGCTTTTATGCCCAGGCAGGTAAGCCTATCCATGCTTTTTGTGTAACTGGGATGACAGCCACATGCCACCCAACTTATTGGTTGAGGTGGGGGTCTTGCTAAGTTTTGCCCTGACTGGTCTCAAACTGTGATCCTCCCAATTTCTGCCTCCCAAGTAGCTAGGATTATAGACATGAGCCACTGCACCTAGCAACGTTGCAAATTTTTGACAGAAAAATTTTTTTTTCTGAAATATGACTTTTTTTTTCCTTTGGCAGTACTGGTGTTTGAACTCAGGGCCTCATGCTTGCTAGGCAAGCACTCTACCACTTGAGCCATCCCCCAGCCTTGCATGCAATATGACTTTCTTTTACCAAAATAGACTGACAGAAAAGAACAGCTGTTGGGCTGGCAGAGTAGTTCAAGTGGTAAAGCACCTGCCTGGCAAACCAAAAAACTGTTTACTGTCATTTGAAAAGAATTTGGATTGTACTAAAGGAAATGCAAATTAAAACCACGCTAAGATTCCACCTCACCTCTGTTAGAACAGCCATCATTAGCAACACCACTAACATCAGGTGTTGGCGAGGATGCGGGGAAAAAGGAACCCTCTTACACTGTTGGTGGGAATGTAGACTAGTACAACCACTCTGGAAAAAAATTTGGAGGCTACTTAAAAAGCTAGACATCGATCTACCATTTGATCCAGCAATACCACTCTTGGGGATATACCCAAAAGACCGTGACACAGGTTACTCCAGAGGCACCTGCACATCCATGTTTACTGCAGCACTATTCACAATAGCCAAGTTATGGAAACAGCCAAGATGCCCCACCACTGACGAATGGATTAAGAAAATGTGGTATCCATACACAATGGAATTTTATGCAGCCATGAAGAAGAACGAAATGTTATCATTTGCTGGTAAATGGATGGAATTGGAGAACATCATTCTGAGTGAGGTTAGCCTGGCCCAAAAGACCAAAAATCGTATGTTCTCCCTCATATGTGGACATTAGATCAAGGGCAAACACAACAATGGGATTGGACTTTGAGCACATGATAAAAGCGAGAGCACACAAGGGAGGGGTGAGGATAGGTAAGACACCTAAAAAATTAGCTAGCATTTGCTGCCCTCAACGCAGAGAAACTAAAGCAGATACCTTAAAAGCAACTGAGGCCAATAGGAAAAGGGGACCAGGAACTAGAGAAAAGATTAGATCAAGAAGAATTAACATAGAAGATAACACACATGCACAGGCAATTAATGTGAGTCAATTCCCTGTGTAGCTATCCTTATCTCAACTAGCAAAAACCCTTGTTCCTTCCTGTTATTGCTTATACTCTCTCTTCAACAAAATTAAAGATAAGAGCAAAATAGTTTCTGCTGGGTATCGAGGGGGTGGGGGGCAGAAGAAGGGGGTGGAGTGGGTGGTAAGGGAGGGGGTGGGGGGCAGGGGGGAGAAATGACCCAAGCATTGTATGAACATATGAATAATAAAAAAACAAAAATTAAAAAAAAAAGAATTTGGATTGCACTGAGAAAGGAATAAAAGTGTGAAAAGTGGTTCAAACAAAATTACTTTTTCATCCTAACTTAGTCAGAACTAGAGAGGGCTAAAAAGTCTAATTAGAATCCCTAGACTTACTAATTTAACTAACTGACTGACTGCAACAAGAGTGAATTCTGGCTGAAGGCCTTCATAAAAATGGAAATATTCTGTTAAAGTAAATAAAAGATTGCTTTAAGAATGCATTCCACGTGTATTCTGGGAAGTGCAGTGGTTCTCAAACTTGAGAGTATCAGAATCACCTGGTGTGCTTGTTAAAGTGCTGGTTCAAGGCCATGCTATCAGACCCTACTGAGACAGATTTTCTGAGAGAGGGGGCTTGGGAGTATGCAAGAGATTAATTCCAGTTTTCCTTAGACCACTCAATAAACAATGGTCAGGTACATGGGCTGTTTGGGACCTAGAAAGTGAAAATGATGATAATGGAGAAAAAATGTTGATACTATGTGCTGATCTACATTGTCCTGCCACACAAACGGTCTTATTTCATAAGCATGCATGCATTCCAACATATGAGCATTCTGTCACTTTCACCTTTTATTAATAAATGCCAGTATGGCTTCCTGAATTTACCTTGCTTGGATTTAGGACCAATTTATTTTGTAACTCCTATATAAATTACCTTAGAATATTACTTCTCAGGTTTTAATGTATCTTTGAATTACCTTGGGAGTATGTTAAAATGCAGATTCTCACTCAGTACTTTTGGGATGGGGTCTGAGATTCTGCATTTTTAACAGGCTTCCCTACATGATGTTTCTGGTCTGGGAACCAGAATTTGGCTCTAGACTGATTATAATTGTACCTTAGCTAAGGGAATGACAAAACAGCACTTTTTTTTTTTTTTGGTGGGATGGGTTGAACTGAGGGTTTTATGCTTGCAAAGCAGGTGTTCTACTTCTTGAGTCATTCCTCCAGTCCATTTTGCTCTAGTTATTTTGGAGATGGGGTCTTGTGAACTATTTGCCTGGGCTGGCCTTGAATGATAATCCTCCTGATTTCAGCCTCCTAAGTAGCTAGGATTACAGGCATGAGCCAAGGGTGCCTGGCTAACATGGGCACTCTTATATACTGTAATGAATAAATAGGCAGAAATTTAATAAATTCACTTTTACAGATATATGATGCAAAGTAAATAATTTTGGGTTCTGTGTCAATACTGAGTTACCAGAATGTTCATCCAACAAGTTTAGCATTTTTAAAACTTAGAATTAAAACTTCCAAGAATAAGGAAATAGTTATATGCATTATGATACATAGATATTAGTATAATAGTTTAAAAATGATGCTATGTATCAGTAAGAACTGAAGAATTGTGGGAAAAAAATTTTTTGGCAGTACTGAAGTTTGAACTTGGGGCTTTGCTAGGCAGGTGCTCTACCACTTTGTAGATAGGGTCTCAGTTTTTGTCTAGGTTGGCCTGGACCATGATCTTCCTATTTTAAGTTTCACACTGTTCCTGGGATGATAGGCATGTACCACTGCCCCAGCTGGTACATGCTGAGATGGTGTCTTGCTAACTTTTTTTTTTTGGCCAGGGCTGGCTTCTACCACAACCCTCCTGGCCTCAGCCTCCCAAGTAGCCAGGATTACAGGTATGAGCCACAGGCACCTGACTCAGAGGAATAATCTTAAAAAAGTGAGTATCTACTGATTAAATTTGGGAAAATTTGAGAATCAAAATAATGACAGTAATGGATTATAATGTGCTGAATAAAGTAGAAATCTGTGAGTCCATAGGTACAATAAACAAGGGAAAAGGGAGATCCTCTTCCTTACAGTAGAACGTGAAATGACATTTGTGGATGTGAGTGGTAGATGTGGAAATCATCATTTCGCTATAGATTAGTAAAAATTGGCTCTGGCAAGAATAATAGCTAAAAGGTAAAACTTGCAATGTTATTTGCATGGTTTCAGAGTATCTCCAAACAGCCTGCTTATTAATTACGAGAGTAAATACAGGAATAACACGGCAGGGCAAACCCAACACTATCTTGATTATGTGATCAGACTAAAATAATTAATTAAGGATAAACATGGTATGCTTGTTGATGTAATAAACTGAATTTGGTCACAAGGAAAAACCAAAGTGAGGAGCAACCTATTATTCATGAGATAAATTGACTTGTATTCTAAAAAAAAAAAAAAAAATCAAAAGGCCAGTATCATGAAAAAAGAAGAATGGTTAAGGAACTGTCCCAGATTTAAAAGACTGAAGAGAGGAAACAATTAAATCAAATGTGAATCTGGACTTGATCCTGTACTAAAGGAAAGAAAACTATATAAAGGAATAATATAAAAAACATTATTATAATAACAGAAAAAATGAAATATGGTTGCAGATTATATGAAAATATTGTATCAATTTTTAATTTGAAAACTATAGTGTAGTAACTTAAGAGTATATCTTCATCCTTAGGATAGGCACTGAAGTATTAAGGAAAATAATATGCAACTAATATTAATTCTTAAATGATATTAAATCAAATTCAATTAAATCAAATTCTAAAAAGGGAAAGACAACTTCCCATCTCATTTTATGAGTCTAACACTACTCTGATACCAAAACTGGATAAGGACACAATAAAGAAAAACTATAGACCAATAATCCTCATGAATTGAATGCAATTATTATCCAGTGACATTCTTCACAGAAACAGAAGAAAACACCCCTAAAATCTGAATGGGACCTTAAAGGATTCTGAGTAGCAAAGTACTCCTGAGTAGAAAGAATAAAACTGGAGGCATTACAATACCTGACTTCCAAACATTCTCAAAGTGATAGTAACCCACACCACATGGTACTGGCATAAAAACAGATATATAGACAATTAGATGCCAATAGAGAGCCTCAAAACAAGTCCATGTATTTTCAGCCAATTGATTTTTGACAAAGGCAACAAGAACCTACATTGGAGAAATGACAATCTCTTCAATAAATTGTGCTGGAAAAATTGGTTATCTCTTTGTAGAAGAAATTCTCACCATGTAAAAAAAATAACTCAAAATGGATCAAACATTTAAAATTAAGACCTCAAACTACTAGAGACAATGCTTCAGGACATTAGTCTGGTCAAAGATTTATTGGATATGACCTCAAATGTATAGGCAACAAAATCCAAAAATTGACAAATGGGATTATATTAAACTAAAAAGTTTCTTACAGAAAAGGAAACAATCAACAGACAACCTACAGAATGGAAGAAAATATTTGCAAACTGTTAATCTGATTGGGGTTAATTTCCAGAATAGAAAAGAAACTCAAAAACTCAATAGCAATCCCTCCAAGTAATTTGACTAAAAACGGCAAGTGCACACAGACACACACACACACACACACACACACACACACATATGTATGTATGTATAAATGTGTGTGTATATATGTACACACACACACACACATATATAGTCAACAAGCATTTGAAAAAATTCTCAACATAACTAATAAATCAAATAAAGGATATACAAGAAGAAAAGGAGGAAGTCAAATTATCTGTTTGCAGATGAAGTGATTTTACATTTAGAAAATGTAAATCAAAACCATCGTGAAATATTTCATACCAGTTTAATAATGGTTAATATAAAAAGGATACACACACACAAATGCTGGTGAGGATCCAGAGAAATGAGGACTCTCATACTGTTAGTGGGAAAGCAAATTAGTACAGCCATTATGAAAAACAATATGGTGGTTCCTTAAAAAGCTAGAAGTAAAACTAATCATTTGATCCATCAGTTCCACCACTGGGTATATATATTCAAAGAAATGGAATTAAAGGAATTGAAGTCAAAGAGATATCTGCACTCGTATATTTATTGCAGCTGTAGTCACAATAGCCAAAACATTGAATCAACGTAAGTGCCCATCAATGGATGAATGGGTAAATAAAATGTGATACATGGTATAATACACACACACACAAAATGGAACATTACAACATTCTTCAGCCATAAAAATGAATTTCTACCATTTTCAGCAATGTGAATGAAACTGAAGGACATTATGTTAAATGAAATAAGTTAGGCACAGGAATACAAATGCCATATGTTTCACTTGAGCATGGAACTTCTCAAAGAAGTAGAGCATAGAACAGTTGATTTCCAGAGCCTGGGAAGGGTGTGGGAGGAGGGTGTTATGGAAAGAAGATGGTTAAGGGGTTCAGAGGTGCAATTAGATAGGAAGAATAACTTTTTTTGTTGTTCTTTTGAGACAGGTCTCACAGGTAGCTTAGGCTGGCCCGGAACTCATTATGTAGCCCAGGCTTGTCTTGAAGTTGTGATCCTCCTGTCTCAGCCTCTTTGGTGCTAGGATTACAGGTGTGTCAACATTCCCAGTGGAAGAAAAACTTCTAATGTTTATAGCACACTAGGACAACTATGGTTGACAATAATTAATTGAATTTTTAAAATCGATAGTATGATGATTTTGAATGTTCCCAACACAAAGAAATCACAAGTGTCTAATATGACAGACATGCAATAGGCTCATCGTACACATTGAACACATATATTGAAATGTCACAGTGTCCCCTATAAATATGCACTATTGCTATTGTCGATTAAAAATAAAATATATTTAAATTTTTTGGGAAAAGTAGAAATGCAGAGAACACTTTCCAAACATTTTGTGACTTGAATAATTGTGATGTAAAAATCTAATAAAGGTATTATAAAAGGAAATTATAGAACAATATCCCATAGGAACATAGTTGCAAAAGGAAAATCAAATCCAGTAGGGTTTATGCCAGAAATGCAGGCTGTTTAACTTTTGAAATTCAATATAATTAACATTTAAAAATAAAAGTGAAAATCAACACAAACATTTCAACAGATGCACAAAAGCACTTCACGGAATTCCATACACTGTTGTGATTTAAAAACAACCAAACAAAAAAGTTAAGAATAGAAAGGAACTTCTTCAACCTGACAATATCCATCTACAAAAACTGTAATGCTAACTTCCTGTTTTAATGTGAAAAACTAAATGTGCTTTCTCTAAGATCAAGAAAAAAACAGGGATACATGTGTTTTTATCATATTTATTCATTATTGTGCTGGAGGTTCTAGCCAATGTAATAAGATGAGAAAATAAAAGGATGAAGATCAGAAAGGAATAAAAACTGATTTTTTTTCATAAATGATACGATTGTGTATGAAGAAAAGTCCTTAGAGTCCACAAAAGAACTGCCAGAAGTGACATATTTATCAAGGTTACAAAACACAGTTCAATATAAACAGCAGTCATTGTACTGCTGGCAAAGGTCTCTAAATTAACCTATAAACTAAATGTGATTTATGTCAAAATCCAAGAAGCTTTTCTTTGTTCCTACAGGTAAACTTATCTCAAAATTTATGTGGACTGGCAAAGGAACAAGAAATATTAAAGATAATATTGAGAAAGAGTAAAATTGAAGGAATCATTTTATTTGACTTTTAGACTTACCATGTAATTACAGTGTGGTATTGACAGAGGGATAGACACAAATCAACAGAACAGATAGCCACTCCAGAAATACACACAAACACCCCTAACAGATTTTTTTTTTTGGTAGGACTGGGGTCAGAACTCAAGTCAATTTGGACCACCATCCTCCTATTCCTTCCCTGTAAAGCTGGGATGACAGGTGTGTACTACTGTACCAAACTACTAGTTGAGATGGGGGTCTCATAAAATTTTGCCCAGACTGTCCTCAAACCATGATTCTCCTGATGTCTGCTTCCCAAAAGGCTATGATTACATGCTTGAGCCAGCATCCTTGGCAACTTTATATATTTTAAATGGCAAATTGTATAGTTATAAAACAAAATACATGTGCCTAGGTACTTTTCATGAAGAGATTTACTTGGCTCATGATTCTGGTGGCTGAAAAATCCAAACAGCATAGTGCTACCATAAGGTTGTATCACAGTAGTGGAGAAATGGAAAGGGAGCCATACATGCAGAAAGGGTCCCTGTGCCAGCAAGAGGCCAGGGCGGGGCTGGGCTCATTCTTTTATAAAAATGCTCTCTCCCGGGAACTAATCTATTTCCGTGAGCCCAGCCCACTCTCTTCAGACACCATTTACCCTTTAAGGAGGGTGGAGCTCCCATGACCTAATCGCCTTCTATTCGGCCCACCTTTTAAAGATTCTGCCACCTCAACACTGACACACTAAATGGAGCTTTGGGGGACAAGCCACATTCAAATAATGTCAGTATGTGAATTGTATAAAATAAAGCTATTATATATAATATACATACTACATATGTATTATATATAAAACAAGGAAATCTAAAAATAAAAGTTTTAAAACATAGAACATAAAAAGCAAATCCTCATGACCTAATGGTAGGCTAAGAGCTCTTGAGCATGATAACAAAAGCATGATCTAAGAAGGAAAACTGGATAAATTAGACTTAGCCAATATTGAAATTTTTGTTTTGCAAAATTCTCTGTTGCAGATGAAAATAAAAGTCTGTAAATGTGAGGGAAAAAAACCTAAAAATCACATACCTAACAAAGGGCTGTATCTATAATGTATAAAGAATTCTAAATTCAATGGTAAGAAAGCAACCAAATTAGAAAATGTATAAGAAATTGAAGCAGACACTTCATTGAAGAAGGTATATAGATAGCAAATAAAAATATGAAAAGATAGGCAAAATCATTACCCATTAGGGAAAATGCAAATTAAAAATCACTGCACATATTTTAGAATGGCTAAAATAAAATATATTGATGATATCATATGCTGGTGAGCTGTGAATCTTGTCCTGATGTTGAGGTCTACTGACTGATCATGGAGATGGTGCTTGCCTAACATGGTACTCAGTTCTCAGTGGTACTTGCCTAACATGCACAAGATCCCCAGCACTGCCAAAAAAAAAAAAAAGACAATGAAGTCTGCCACATCAATGAACTCTTCTTTTCATGAAAGATTTCTCTGTAGCATGTGATGTTGTTTGATAGAATTTTCTCACATGGAACTTTTTCCAAAATTGGAATCAGTCCTCTCAAACCCTGCAGCTACTTTGTCAACTAAGTTTATGTAATATTCTAAATCCTTTGCTGACATTTCCACAATGTTCACACCATTTTTAAAAAATTAGTGTATACTAATCGCATAAAGGGGTTTCATTACAATATGTCCACAGCTTCTTCACCAGAGTAAATCCCATCATAACACTCTCTTTGATAACTCATTAAAGTTTATCCTGAGATGACATCACTAATCATCTCATTATCTTCAGGTTCCACCCGTAAGTCTAGCTCTCTTGCTATTTGCACTGCATTTGCAGTTATTTCTTCCACCTGTCCTGAACCCCTCAAAGTCACTCATGAAGGCTTGGATCAATGTGTCCCAACTCTTATTAATGTTAATATTTTGAGCTCCATTCATGATCCAGGAATGTTCTTCATGGCATTGTGGACAGTAAGTCCTTTTCAGAAGGTTTTCTACTTATTTTGCCCAGATTCATCAGAGAAATCATTACTTATGGCAACAATAGCCTTGTTTTTTTTTTAAATTTATTTTTGGTTTTGGCGGTACTGGGGTTTTAACTCAGGACCTCACACTTATTAGGCAGGCACTCTACTACTTGATACATATTCCTAATCTCTTTTTTCTTTTGTTATTTTTTGAATAGGATCTCACTTTTTTATGCCCAGGCCAGCCTGAACTACCATTTACACTTCCTGCATATCAGAGATGACAGGCACTTGCCACACGCTCAGGTTTTTAATTGGTAGAGGTGAGGTCTCAGGAACTTTTTGCCTGGGGCCCAACTGTATTTCTCAAATAATAAAATTTGAAAATTGAAATTACTCCTTGATCTATAGACTACAGAATGGATGTTATGTTAGCAGTCCAGGAAAACAACTTTAATCTGTACATCACCATTTAGGATTCTTGGGTAACTAGGTACATGGTCAATAGCAGAAATATTTTGAGAAGAATCTTTTTTTTTGAGCAGTAGGTCTCAACAGTGGGTTTAAAATATTTGGTTAATGTATTCAAATATGCAGTAAACCATGTTATAAATAGATGTGCTATCATTGAGACTTTGCTGTTCCATATATTGGATGTAGGTCAAGTAGATACAGTGTAAATTTTGTTCATCAAAACACACAGTAAAAATATTGCAAAGAAAAATCCAGGAAACCCAGGGAGGAGATGACTGTTCCGTGCACATCCCCATCTTCCCAGAGTCAAGACTCAGAAGAAAAGGGTGCTGACTTCTGTTATACAATGTGCTTTGTGTAAATAAATGTTTACAATTTTATACTGAAGATGGAGTAAGCATTAGACCTTCCCACTGTATATTTTTTACTTTTATAGGTTTTAAAACTATGATCCTTTATATATGTGTTTTAGAGGAGCTATAAGTTTTATGGCAAATAGTTGGTATTGTTAACTTTTTATGGTCATCAATAGTACATAAAATGCTTTTAATACCCTTACTCTTCTACTTCCCTTAACTCTGGTATATACCAAAAAGAAATCTCTATTTTCATTATTTTATCATTATAAAAATAATGAAAATATTTTGCTAGTATGGAAAAAAACCAGGAAATTGATGAAGGTATTAAAACGAACATAACTGAAAAGATATTAGGTTTCCAAATAAACAACTCTTTCAAAATTTTATAATAAAAAGATAACCTATTAGAAGAAAAGGTAAAAGATAATATGTATTTTACATAGGAGGAAACAACAATAGCCAATGAACTTTAGAAAAGACAATCACCTCATTTATTGGCAAAAAAATAGAAATTAAACTACATGGATGCCAGGCATGGTGGCATACCCTGTACAAACCAAACCAAACCAAAAACACTACAGTGAGATCTCAAGAGAATGAGAAGAAAATCCACAGACTGGGAAAAAAATATTTGCAAATGACATTATCTGATAAAGGGCTATTATCCAAAGTACACAAAAACTTCCTAAAATTCAACAATAAGAAAATAACTTGAATGCTGGTGGAGTGGCTCAAGTGGTAAGAGTGCCTGGTTAGCAAGTTCAAACCCCAGTGCTTCCAAAAAAAGAAAATAACTTGATTAAAAATAACCAAAGCACCTGAATAGATGCCTCATTGAAGAAGATCCACAGATGGAAAATAAGCACATGAAAAGATGCTCAGTATCACATATCATTAGGGATCAATCACAACTTAAAATAGGATCCTACTATACATCTTTTAGAATGGTGAATATCGAAAACACTGACAACACCAAATGTGGCAAGGTGTGGAGTGAGCATCAATAACTCCCACTTTGCTGGTGGGAGTACAAACTGATAAAGCCACTTTAGAAGTATTTGGCAGTTTCTTATAAAACTACACACACAATATGATGTAGTAATCGTGTTCTTTGGTATTTTTCCCTAATGAGTTAAAAACTTGTCTACACAAAAACCTTCACATAGATTTTTTTAGGTGGGTGTGGTACTTGGGTTCAGGGTTTGAACTTAGGGCCTTGGGCATCTAGGCAGGTGCTCCACCACTTGCACCACACCCCCTAGCCCACACAGATGCTATAGCAGCTTTATTAATAATTTCCCAAACATTAAGCAATCAAGATGTCCTTCCATAGGTGAATGGATACACTGTGGTATGTAAATAGAATGTTCAGTGCTAAAAAGAAATGGGTTATCAAGCCATGAAAAGACATTTCACTAGCATATCATTAAGTGAAAAAAGTTAATCTGAAAAGCCTACATACTATATGATCCTAACTGCAGTGAGCCCACATTATTCATGGATTTATTATGTGAAGCTTTGATCAAATGAAGACAAAAATAAATAAATAAAAAGAAATCTGAAAAACAGAATCTTAAACTCACACATGCATTCTGCAGCTCATTTAATGAGATGCTCTCTGTCAGTCCCAAGTTATTGTCAGTGGTGTTTAAATCATTTTGTGGTCTGCTGAGCTATTTCCCTGCTCTTAATTTTGTGAAAACCAGCCTCCCCAAAAGCAATTGTGTCCACAAAGCAAGGTAAAAGTGGTAATCCTCCCAAGCCAAAAAGGATGTGCATACTGTGCTTAATTTAAGTGATAAAGTAAAAATTTTAGATTGGTGAAAGTTGGCATGTCTTCAGTGGAAGTTGGGAGGCATTATGGGAAAAACGAACAAAGCATCTGCAGTATTCAAGATAAAGAACATGAAATAAGATTTAGTTTTTGGTGAGCAGTATTAATGTATATAATAGTAATTTTTGTGATGGTAATGCAGCCTCCATGCGTCCACTCCACAGATGCTCAGACCCACTGTATGCATGGTATCAATGTACATACAGACACATAAATGCTCAGACCTACTGTATGCAATGTACATACAGACACATAAATGCTCAGACCTACTGTATGCAATGTACATACATACACATTGATGCTCAGACCTACTGTATGCAATGTACATACATACACATTGATGCTCAGACCTACTGTATGCAATGTACATACAGACACATTGATGCTCAGACCTACTGTATGCAATGTACATACAGACACAGGCTGAGCATTAGTGTCCTTTCCTCAGTGATGGTCTTACTGTGTATGACATTCTAGGGGAGGCAAAAATAATGGAAATAGTCAAATACTCAGTTATGGCCAGGGCTCAAAGAGTAAGGAAAGATGAATCTAGGATACACAGAGGATTTTTTAGGGCAGTAAACTATTGTGTATGATACAAGAATGGTGGATATATGTCATTATATATTTGTCAAACCCACAGAATACATAACATCAAGAGTGAACCTTAAATGTAAACTATGGAGTTTGGATGATTATATCTTAATGTGGGTTCATCAATTATAACAAACATCATTCTGGTATAGGATGTTGATAGTCTGGGAGATTTCATTAGTGACATCAAAGAGATATATGGGAGCTCTATACTTTCTGGCCAATTTTGCTGTGCACTTAAAATAGCTTGAAAAAATAAGGCATATTAAAAAACAAAAGAGAACAAACATTAGACCAGGCATGGTGGTGTGCACCTGTTGTCCCAGCATTCAGGAAAGTGAGGCAGGAGAATTGCTTGATCCTAGCAGTTTGAGTCGGCCTGTCTCAGAGAGAAGGTGTGGGGAGGGAGAGGAATGAGGGGGAGGGAGAGTGGGAAGGGAAGGAGACTGGTATTACTACAAATCCATTAGATTATCACAAATTTACAAGCCTTGGGGTGAAGAGGATTGAAGAGGATATACATATATATGTATGGATATACATATATATATGAAGATAGCGTAATGAAACTTACAAAATACTTTGTAAAAGGGGGGAGGAGGAAGGAAGGGAGGTTAAGGGACTATAATGGAGGAATGAACTTGCTCAAAGTACACTGAATGCATCTGTAGCATTATCACAATGAAACCCCCTTGTACTATCAATGTATTCTAATTAAAAAATAAGAATACAATTTTTACAAGCCTTAAAATATCAGTATTTGTTGAAGATGGTGCAATTCATGCACTTAGTCACAGGTATTGACAAAGCTACTTTGGAAAACAATTTGGAATTGTCTAATGATGCTGAACATACACATAGTCCCTAACTCAGCAATTCTGTTATTAAGAATATGCCGTGCAGAGGTTTCTTAGAGAAACAACTGAAAATAACCCAAAAGTCTACTACAGAAAACTTGATATATTCATACAATAGAATATCAAATAATTAAAATAATGAACTGTGATTATGTGCGTCAACTTGAATGAATCTCAGAAACGCAAAGCTGTACAAAAAGGGAATATTAGATATTGAGTTCAAAAAGTGCAAGATTTGATAATATAAGTTTCAGTAATCATAATATTTATGGTAAAACTATAAAGAAAAGGAGGAGGAACTGGGGTTGTGGCTCAAGTAGTAGAGCACCTGCCTAGCAGGCATGTGGCCCTGAGTTCAAACTCCAGTACTGGGGGGAGGGGGAGGGAGAAAGAGAAAGAGAGGTAAGGAAATAGTTAACCATGTTTCTGTATTTACAGGATCGTAGTTCCTTTAATGAAGGGTGGGAATTAGGATGTCAGCTATGTATGAGACTATTCTTAGTGATATGTACAAGAGGTCTCATTTATAAGCCAGGTGAAGTGGCACATGCCTACTGTTTCAGCTACTTGGGAGTCTGAAGAAAGGGAATTTGTGTAAGTCCAAGAGTTTGAGGCCAGCCTGGACAGCAATGCAAGACCTTGTCTTTAAATAGAATCTATTATTCTTTAAACTGTATGTATGTATTCTTCTGTATGCATGCCATATTTTACAATAAGAGCTTTTTAAAAAATCAAGCTTTAGTTCTCTATTATATTAGATCATATTTTTATAATTTTCAGCTTGCCCCACAGAATTCTATCTCTAGTAGGATAGGAATACAGAGACAGAAACTGAGACAAAAAAAAAGAGGGACTATATGAAAGAGTTCTTTTGTAATGAAACTGATTTATGATTGAGTTCAACACTACCTATTCTTTTTATGCTATTTATTCTTTCTTTCTTATTACAGTTTGAATAGTGTTCCTGTCACTGGCTGTCTTGATCTGTCCTGAATGCTGCTTCCCCTAGCAAGTTTAAGGCTCTGGGTTCAATGCATAGTACTGAAAAAGAAAAAAAAAGAGAAATTAAAAAAAAAACAACTTGTTTAGCTACTTGGAAAGTAGGAGGATCCCAAGTTCTAGGCCAGTTTGGGCAAGAATCATTAGATTCTATATCAATAACAAAATAAAAGCTGGTCATTGTGGAGTATGCCTGTAATCCCAGGACTCAGGAGGCTGAGGTAGGAGGATGACAAGATGGAGGTCAGCTTGGGCTACATATCAAGACCCTGTCTCAAAAACATAAAAATAAAAACAAAAGGACTGAGTGTATAGCTCAAGAGGTGTAGTGCTTGCCTTAAAAGTTCGAGGCTCCCACCCTTGAAAAGAATCTTGAATGAAAGCCTTAAAAAAGAGATGGAAATTCTGTTATTTTAACAACATGGGTGAACCTGAAAAACATTATACTAAGCCAGTGTTGTGCTCATAGAAGCAGAAAGTTGAATGGTGGTTACCATGAGCTGGGATGGGTTGGGGAGTGAGAAGGGATATAAGTCAAAGCATAGAAAATTTCAGTTAGAAAGAAGGAATAATTTCAAGAGATTTATTACACAACATGGTGACTATAGTTCAGAACAATGTACTGAATTTTTAAAATTGCTAAGAGTAGATTTTAAATGTTCTCATAAAAAATTATGAGAAATAATGCATGTCTTAATTAACTCAATTTAGCCATTCCACAACATGCACATATATTAGAACATCATATTGCAATCAATAAATATATAACAGTTTTATTTATCTATTAAGAATAATTTAGAAGGCTGGGCATGGTGGTACATGCCTGCATAGGTGGTGGAGATTGGAGGATTGCTGTACAAGTCTAGCCCCAGGCAAAAGTGTGAGACTCTATGTGAAAACAAACTAAAGCAGAAAAAGGGTTGAAGGCATGGCTCAAGTGGAAGACCCTGAGTTTAAAACTCTGGTACTGTCTCCAAAAGACTCCTGAATATTTTATGCTTATTTGTACATTGTTCATCTCTTTCACTAAACTATAAACTCATCAAATTTGCAGTTGCCCTGAACAATGCCTGACATGTAAGTGCTTATCACTTATTTGTTGAGTGAATAATAAACAACCCAACTAAAATTGCACTTATAACACTTTTGTAATTGTGTATTTATGTGTATCCACCCTTAGATACAATGGCATTATTATATTAATATCTAGCAGAATGTTTAGTTTGTGATGGGTGCTCAATAAATTAAATGCATGCACAGAAACAGTTTTTATCTGCAATTCAAAATCTATCTCAAACTATCCCTCATTTTATTTTTATTGTCATGCTGGGTGGGAGTACATTGTGGCATTTACAAAAGTTCTTACAATATATCAAATATATCATACTTGACTTCACCCCTCCATCATTCTCCTTTATCCTTTCCCCCTATTCCTGGAATAGTTTCCCATACGCTTTTCCCACCTCCTCCCCCTTCCACTGGTACCAAGCCCCACCTCTAGGCAGGACCTGTTCCACCCTCCTATCCTTCATTTTAAAGTCAGAGCTAATAACCTGGTAATAAGAGTATACTTGTCTGGTGCTCACTATGTGCAGGCACTGTTCTGAATGTTTTTCACATACTAATTTATTTGACCACACAGCTCTCTAGAGGTGGAATTATCCTCATTTCGCAGAGCAAGACACACAGTGAAGTCAAATAACTTGCTTAAGGTTACACAACTAGTAGTGGTAGAGCCAGCATTTGCAGCCAGGTAGTCTGACTTTATGGTTGTATCTGTAATTCTGTCTCCAGAGGATTTGTAATGCATGTGGAGTAAAACACAAAATCCTTAGGGGGCAAATGAGGATCATCAAAATCTTCTCTACAAGGTCTTTTCCTACCATTCCCTTTTATGAATCCTAGACTCCAAACATTGTAACATTTTTGGTGAATATGCTGTTTCCTTTTATACTCTATTTAAAAGCTGCAAACTTTCATAGGTAAAATGTCCTTTGTTCTCTTTCCTCCTGGAAACCTTTATTCATTTCTTAAAATTGAGTACAAAATGTATTCTTTTTGAAACCCTTCCTATTTCAGGCTATTTTATCTGCACTTTTAAAACATTGTGAAGTATTACATTGTGTTGTAATTATTAGTTTATATATTTTTCTTCACTACTAATTTTAGCCTCATCTAGATCTGGGCTTATATCTTATTTGTTACAGGTTCAGTGGCAAAACCAATGCTGTCATGTTTACTGAATAAATGAATGAACATAGTTCAAGTGTCAATACTACAGCTGTACAGTAAAACTGCTACTCTAGATGTACAATGAAACTGCTGTTCTATCAGTTTGTCACTATCTATTAATGCTTTGTGACCATTCATGTATTTGTTTTGCTAAACTATATCACAGTTTTATATTTCCACTAGTCTCTGCCTTGTTTTATTTTGTCCATCTAACAATGCTTTGATACTTACATAACACAAAGTTAATTATGGTCTGCCTTTCTCACTTGTCTTACATAAGCATGGCGAAACTAGGTGCTATACCTTACTGTCACCAATAGAGGGCCCAGAGCCTGGGACAGAAAAAAGGATTAGTAGATTTTTGTCAAATTGAGTTCAGTTTCAATCAGTTGGCTTGGTTAGGTTATCTGGTTATCTGAGTATCTCTTACCACCAAATCTTTTTCCTGTGATAGGCCTGATAATTTTGCTTTCAGTTTTTCATATGCTATTACCTTTATCCTTTTAACAACTACAATAAGGGAAATGCAGTTTCTTGGGCTAGAGACATGAAAAAAGCAATTGTAGATGGAATATATTTTCATTTTTCCTATAGAATATTTGAATTTGGGTGCATATTATTGTTCCTCAAACTTAAAAAATAACACTAGATAGCCTATCCGTCAAATTTAAAGACAAAAATGCTGGCTCACACCTGTAATCCTGGCTACTTGGGAGACTGTGATTGGGAGGATAGTGATTTGAGGGCAGACTGGGCAAATAGTTCGAGAGACCCCCATCTCCAAAATGACCAGAGCAAAATGGACTGGAGGTGTGGCTCAAGTGTCAGAGTACCTGCTTTGCAAGAGTGAAGCTCTGAGTTCAAGCCCCAGTCACAAGCAAAAAAAAAAAAAAAAAAAGACAGCAATACTAATGACATGGTATCAGAAATATCTGAAGATGGCTATATTACATTGTACCTGTAATTGGAATCTTCCAGTATGAAAATTTCGAGAAATAAAAACACTCTGAGATTGAGATTTAATCTTTGGTTTTGATGGTCTTTGCTTCACTCTCTCATCAGTTTCTTTGAATTTGGAATTTTGAAGTATTTCTCTGAAAAATATTTTATAGAGAATATTATTAAACATGAATTGATTACAAACCAATTAAAGTAACATTTATAACATGCTTTTAAAATCAGAAAATTATGTTACAATGCATTTATTTTTAAAGCAGGTACCAATTTATATACTCCCTTATATTTCATTACATCTTATTCAGAGTGTACATTAAGCTAATTATACATTGTTAATATTTTCAGCTTGAATATTAAGCAGTAGTCATTGATATACTTCTTTATGGTTATGAGATAATCAACTTTAATATTAACTAGTCTTTTCATAAATTTATCTTAATGGCAAAAGAAATGAAATAAACAAAACTCATCGGTCACTTTTGGTATTTAATAATGCCTCTGGAAAGAGCGAGAGGAAGGAAATTGAACTGAAATTAATGACTTATAATGGAGGAATTCCTGTGATCTTTTTCTTGTGTGTGTGTGTGTGTGTGTGTGTAGCAGTACTGGGGTTTGAATTCAGGGCCCTGTACTAGCTAGGCAAGAACTCTACCACTTGAGCTACATCCCCAGCCTTATCTGTGACTTTTTATTATCCACAAAACTACAAATAAGTGAGAGGGGTTAAAAACGATGAAGCGGCAAGTAAAACCTCAGCTCATCCAAAGGCAGATAGCTAAATAAAAGGAAATAGAGTTTCAAACAGTCATAAATTTAAGTATTTGAAAAATAAGCCTTTCCAGACAATGGAGTTCAGTGGTAAAAGAAATGAGCTATAAAACCATGAAAATACACAAAGTAAACTCCCTATTTAAAAAATAACTAAAACAAAAAGGGCTGGAGGCATGGGCTCAAGTGGTAGAAAGACTGCTTACTGAAGTATGAGGTCCTGAGTTCAAACCTCAGTACTGACAAAAAAGATAATAATCACAAGAAAATGAAAAATTACAACTGTGGAAAGTGCTATCAAGGAAAGTTACCCAGTACTGTGTGAGTAGAAAATTAACCTGGTAAGAGAGGTCAGGGAAGGCTTTCCTGAGGAAGAGATGATTGAACTAAGCTGCTGAATTATTAAGAGTAGCAACTGAGTTGGTAGAAGGAGGGAGATGTGGAAGTAAGAATATTCTAGGCAGAGGAAATATCAAATACAAAGACCTAGCAGCCAAATTAGGACAATGTAGGAACAACAAAAATCAAGAGGGAAATGGGACATGAAATTGGGAAGAATGCATGGGAGAATCTTGTCATTTTGTCTTTATCCTAAAAGCAATGGGAAGTCCTTTTAAAATATAGAAGAAGAAGATAGGGTGACTTTATTAGACTTACATTTGGAACTGGTATGGCTGAAGTATAGGCATTAAATGAATACAATATTGAAGGTTAGGGGTCAGTTATAACTCTTAGTGAAGTAGTGTATGTGTGGTTAAGGCTAAGTTGGACAGAGTGGTTAAGGGAGAGAAATGAATAGATGTCAGTGTGTTATAAGCTAAAATAAGTAGAACTTGGTAATAGTTCAAATTTAGTGGGGAGGGTGGGAAAAACAAAAAAAGTCATCAAATATGTCTTCCATTTTTAGAAGAAAAAACATCCTGTTTTGACTCTACATACTCCTCCAGCTACTGCCCCATTTACCAGCTTCTCCTCACAAAACAACAAACAAAACTTCTTCAAAAAGACATACTGTGTTGTCTCAATTTTCTCACTCCTTGTGTTGTTTTCAAAGATGAGCTTCTGAAACCACCACTCCATCAAAATTTCATCAAGGTTACCAACAACATCCATGGGAAAAAAAACGTAATTTCTCTGCCCTCATCTTTTTCAACTTAAGTATTCAACTTAAGAAGGCTGATGCCTTCTTCTTATAACACTTTTTAAAAAATGTTTGATTCTTCATGTTCTTCTGCTAGATTTCTAAATGTTGGTAGCTTAAAGGGCATAGTCATAGCTCACCTCTATCAGTAACCACTCCCTGAGTAGTCTCATCCAGTTCTATGACTTTTAATATCAAACCTTCAACCCAACTTCTCTTGTGAAACTTACACATGTATGTTCAACTGCCTGATTGGCATTCCCATGTTGATGTCTAATAAGATTTCAAATTTACATTCAAAACACAACTCCTGGTTTATCACCACTTCCCTAAATTGATCTTTTTTATTATTATTTCTTCATCTCTTAAAATAGCACAACCAATTACTCAGCTGCTCATAATAAATGCCTAAATGTCAGCATTAATTCTGTCATTCCATTTTCTTTCTTTACTTCATTCAATCTATCAAGAAGTCCCAATTCTACCTACAAAACGTATTCAAAATCCAACCCCTCTTTTCATCTGCTCTGTGTTCATATTAGTTCAAGACACCATCACCTCTCACATGGACTAAGTGGCCTCCTAATTTGTCTTTTTGATTTCATTCTTGTTCTATTAAAAGTCAGGCTTCACAGAGAATCTTTTAAAAATATAAACCAGAACTTTCATACATTAATATTGGAAGTACATACTCACTTTGGAAAACTGTTGAGCATTGTTTTGTAAAGTTAATCATATGATCTTAAAATTCTACTCTTAGGTATTTACCTCAGAGAAGAAAGCGGCTACATGAATATTCTTGTGGACTTACACAAGAGCTAAAAACTGGAAATGACCCCAATGTCCATTACAGAAATAATGACAAGCCAAGGTACATTCATTTATATAATGGAATTTACCATTTGCCACAAACTATGGATACATGCAATATAAATGTATCAAAAATATGTTAAGCGGAAAAGCAGGCACAAAAAAATCCATAGGATTCCACTTAAATTAACAAATAGGGAAAATAAACCTATGGTGATAAAATCAGACAATGGTGGCCTCTGAGGTAGTAGGTAGGGACTGATGCCTGGAAGTAGCATGAGAGAACATGGGTCATGAAAAAGGTTGTATATCTTGACTGAGGTGGTTATATAAATATATATTTGTTTAAATTCATTAGTGTACATTTAAAAGTCCATGTGCTTAAAAGAAAGCAAAAATCACATTTTTAATACATTAATTCTAAAGAAGTGCTATTAATATGTAAATCAGTTATAAGGGATATATAGAGTCTTCAAAATGGATATAATATTGCTTCTACCTCATGGAGTTAAGTCTAAATGAGATAACATATAAAGCACTTAGAAGGTGCCTCACGTGTAGCAAACACTCATTGGTAAATATTATTATTTTTTTTTTCATTTTTCTTTTATTATTCATATGTGCATACAAGGCTTGGGTCATTTCTCCCCCCTGCCCCCACCCCCTCCCTTACCACCCACTCCACCCCCTCCCGCTCCCCCCCCAATACCCAGCAGAAACTATTTTGCCCTTATTTCTAATTTTGTTGTAGAGAGAGTATAAGCAATAATAGGAAGGAACAAGGGGTTTTGCTGGTTGAGATAAGGATAGCTATACAGGGCATTGACTCACATTGATTTCCTGAGCGTGGGTGTTACCTTCTAGGTTAATTCTTTTTGATCTAACCTTTTCTCTAGTTCCTGGTCCCCTTTTCCTATTGGCCTCAGTTGCTTTTAAGGTATCTGCTTTAGTTTCTCTGCATTAAGGGCAACAAATGTTAGCTAGTTTTTTAGGTGTCTTACCTATCCTCACCCCTCCCTTGTGTGCTCTCGCTTTTATCATGTGCTCATAGTCCAATCCCCTTGTGTTTGCCCTTGATCTAATGTCCACATATGAGGGAGAACATACGATTTTTGGTTTTTTGAGCCAGGCTAACCTCACTCAGAATGATGTTCTCCAATTCCATCCATTTTCATTGGTAAATATTATAATGATAATGCCATTCTCATTTAAAACCTTCCAGTGGCACCACTGGTAAAAGCCAAACTCTACATACAGCCCACAAATATGTCATGATTATTTTCCACTCTTACCATCAATTATTCACACTGGCCTTTCTGTTAACCGAACAATGCCAGGATCATTCTCACCTTGGGGTCTTTGTACTTGTTATACTTTCTGTTTAGAAATCTTTTCCACCAGTAGTTTATTTGTTTATATATCTGGCTTCTTTTAACTCATGTCTCAGATCAAATACAAACTATTGTACAGGCATCCCTGGTCATTTTATCTATTTGCTCCTTATCTGTTTCCCCCAGTGGTGCAGCAAGTCTCTGAAACAGGAATCTTGTCTGACTTGTCCACAGTAGTAACCTCAGTTCCCATAACAATGGCAGTAAATATTTACTGGAAGAATGAATAAGTGAATAATTTCTTGGTTTCTGACTTGGAAATGTAGGTGGGTAGTATGCATTCATTTGCTGAGACAGGGAACACTAGAATAGTGTGTGGGAAGATCATGTTATAATTCTTTCTTTCTCTCTCTCTCTTTCCTTCCTTCCTTCCTTCCTTCCTTCCTTCCTTCCTTCCTTCCTTCCTTCCTTCCTTCCTTTCTTCCTTCCTTCCCTCCCCCCCTTCCTTCCTTTCCTTCTTTCTTTTTTTTTTTTTTTTTTGGTAATACTCGGTTTGAACTCAGGGCCTTGTGCTTACCTAGGCAAACACTGTACCACTTGATCCCAACTTTAGTTATTTTTCAATAGGGTCTCACACTTTTGCCATGGGTTGGTCTAAGACTGTGATCTTCCTACTTCTGCATCTGGCTTATCAGGGATAACAGAATGCTCTTTGAGATAGCGTCTCACTAACTTTTTGCCCATGCTGACCTCAAATCACAGTCCTCCTAGCTCTGTCTCTTAAATAGCTGGAACTACAGGCATAAGTCACTGTGCTAAGTCTACAATTTATATTTTCTAAAAATCAGAAAACAAATACTGAGCTGATTCAATAGTTAAAAACACCAAATTTTAGAGATTTCAAGTAATCTCTTTTTCTGTTTTTGGCAAGTGACTACTTTTAGAATATATCAGCACATTCTGTTTTTTTCATGAATATCTCCTAAAGAAAGAGTGTCTTTGCAAACTCTCAGTAATGTTTTTAATCTTGAAATTGTAAGTTGATTTTTTAAAAAAAAATTTCTAGCTTTATATCAGACCCATGTCTTCTGGAAAATAAAAATAAGACTTATTTATCAAAAATTTTTTGGTGGTACTGGTGTTTGAATTAAGGGCTTTGAACTTGTGAGGTAGGCCTCCAGCCCTTTTTGTTCTGGTTATTTTGAGATAAGGTCTTACTTTTTGCCCAGGCTGGTCTGGAATTATGATTCTCTTGTTTTGGCTTCCTTTTATCGTGGGGATGACAAGTGTGTACCATCACACCCAGCTCTTTTCTGTTGAGATGGTGTCTCAGAAACTTTTTTTTGCTCTGGCTAGCCCAGAATCAAGATCCTCCCAATCTTAGCCTCCCACATAGTTTGGGATAACAGGTACATACCAATGCACCCAGCTATTAACAGAGAAGTTTTAGTGGTCTTGTGAAATTTTTGTCTCAAATGGTTGTCCTCCCTATCTCAGCCTTTCGAGTACCTGGGATTACAGGTGTGAGACACTGTTGCTCAGCTGTTTCTCAAAATTTTAATGCATGAAGATTGCTATTATATTCTTCTAGTTCTTCTTTTAGGCTATTTAAAACATATAAAGCCTTTCCTCCCCAATCAAAGAGTCTACAACCAAATCTCAAATTATACAATCAATGCTATTATACTCATTTAAGTTTAATACTATTTGGAAAAGTCCTTCATTTAATTTTTTTTAAAAAAATAAACAACACTTCTAATAAAACTTACCTTCGTTTGCAAATCAGGAACCACAAAGCTGATGCCAAGGCAAAGAAGCCAATTCCCAAACTAACAGCACCAGCAGCCAGAAAATAGGTTAAGTGGTTAAAAAAACCTATACAAATAAATTATAAAAGATTATTTCATGCATGTGTCTTCATTCTTTTGGTAAAATTAAATGATATAATAGGTCAAATGATGTAGCATAGTGCAGCATTACAACTGACCAGGAGGGTGGGAGGCCTGAATTCTAGTCCTGTGCAATTCTAATGAACCTTAAGACCTTGAACTACAGCACAACGCAGGGCCTCTGCACATTACAGCCCAGTGCACATTTCTTTGACCCTGATGGCAGATTTGAAATCTAGGTTTTGTTTTTTTTTTTTGTATAGCTGTCACCTCAGTCTTTTCTTATCTGGTTTTCTCCCTTTCCATATCAGCTGTGAATTTTCATTATTTCTCTGGTATCATTGCTGGCAGTCCTTTGACATAAGACTCTTCTTATTTTAAGATTTGTATTGTCAATCACCATAAGCAGACAGATGAAAAGTAATCCATATGAGGAATTTTTAAGATCTCAGAAATTTTTAAGAGTTTTCTCTATCTTAGAAACTATAAAAGATCATGATCCAAAGCTAAAAAAGTAATTTAAAATACTAGCATATTGTAAATATAATCAGGAAAGACTTTAGGATGACTGAGGAATCTTGGAAATGAAAATTTCAAAAATTTTAAACTAGAACAAATCCTTCTTTGAGCACAAAAAGAATTACTGAAGTGAAAGTTAATACTCAGAAACTCCTCTGATTTCAGGAAGAAATGAAAAGTATGATAAAGAAATTATAGAGGCTGGGGGCATAACTCAAGTGGTAGAACACTCACCTAGGAAATGCAAGACCCTGAGTTCAAATCCCTGTATGGCAGAAATTATGAGACATGGGAATGCTTAAGAGTAGATAATAAAACTTCAAAGAGTTCCGAAAGAGAGAATAGAAAACCATGCTCGAATACAACCTAAGGGTTTTTTTTTTGGCGGGGGGGAGAGGTACTAGGGTTTGAACTGAGAACTTTAAGCTTGCTAGATAGGCACTCTATTGCTTGAGCCACAGTTCTAGCCCCTTTTGCTTTGGTTATTTTGGAAGTAGGGTCTCGCTTTTTGCCCAGGCTGGCCTGAAACACGATCCTCCTATTTTATGCTTCCTGCATTGCTGGGATGACAGATGCCCAGCTCTTTGTTGAGATGGGGTTTCATGAACTGTATGCCTGGGCTGACCTTGAACTGTGATTCCCTCACTCTCAATCCTAAATAGCTAGGATTACAGGCGTGAGCCACCAGCACCCGGCGCTAAGATTTTTTATGTTAAAGATTTTTAACTTGCACATTGGAAAATTCACATTTTTTGGTGTGTGGTTTTATACATTTTGACAAATACAGAAAATGTTTGAACACTACCACAATCAAGTTACAAAGAAGTTCCTTTACTCCCCTTCCTCAAGTTTTTTCATATTGCCTCCTTGGAGTCATGCACTGACTGCTGGCAACCACTGATCAATTTCCATTTCTATACTTCTTTTCCAGAATTTCATTCAAATGGAATCATACAGTATGTGATCTTCTGAACTTCTTTCCACCCAGCATAATACATTTGCTTTTCATACATGTTGTGCCATGTGCCATCTTTTGCCTTTTTGTTTTTTGCCTACATGAGAGACAACTGTGTTGTTTTCAGTTTGGAGTGATTAGGAATAAGTTTTGCATGCAGGTCTCTTTGAATCAATTTATATCATTGGGAACATGAAGCAAGTATCCATTCACATTTATCAGAAACTGCCTAACTACTTTCTGAACTGGCTGTACCACCTTGCTTTCCCACCATCAATAGACAACAATTCCAGTTGCTCTGTATCATCACTACCACTTGAAATTATAGGTTCCATTTTAGCCATTTTATTACATATATAGTGATATCTGATTGTGGTTTTAATTCTTTCTCTTTTATGAGTAGCCCAGACTGGCCTTGAACCCATGATCCTCCTATCTCAGCCCCTGAAATTCTCTTAATAGTCTTTTACTGAACACAATGTTTTATTTTGGAGATGTCCAGTTTATTAACTTTGTTCTTATATGGATTATGCTTATGGCCTCTAAGAACTCTGCGTAACTTAGGTCATAAAGATTTTCTCCTGTATTTTCCTATAGAAGTTTTACAGATTTATATTTTACATTTGTGACTCATTTTGAATTAATTCTTGCATAAGATTCAAGATATGGGTTGAATCCCTTTTCCTTTTTTTAGCTTGTGTAAGGACACAAAGCTTTCAACAGCATTTGTTGAAAAGACTCTCCTTTTTGAGTGAGGTGCCTTTGTACCTTAGTCAAAAATCAGTTATATTTGTGTCAGTCTTTTTCTGGAGTCTCAATTTTTTCCTTTGATCTATGCGTCCTACTCTTTTGCCAGTAGCAATAGTATCTTACATTCGTATAGCAAACACTGTATGCTGGACACTGTTCCAAGTGCTTTATAAATATTAAATTAATTCTCACAACAACCCTATGGATTAAGTTATTTCCTCACTTTGCAGTTGAGGCAAATTGTGGTTAAGTGTCTTTTTCAAAGGCATGCAACTGGTAAGCTGAGAAATAGTAGTAATAAATGTTGCTAAGAATTTTTATCTAGATTGAGTGAAGAATAGAGACACGGAAGATCTTTATTTTTTGTTAGAACAACTGTTAAGGAATGTTAAAAATTTAAGGATGTCACAAAAGATAATACCTAAATGGCCAATAAACACATGGAAATTTACTAATCATCAAGTTAGTGCAAATTAAACCACAGTGAGATAGTGTGACCGCTATATATAATGCTTAACATGAAAAAGGGCAGAGTAACTGGTCTCATTCACTGCTAGTGGGAGTGTAATTTGGTACAATGCTTGGGAAAACTGTTTGGCACTATTAAACCCTACGATCCAGCAACTTAACTCTTTTAGGCCCATACCCCACTGAGGAGCACAAATACGTTCACAAAAATACATACTCGAGTGTGCGCAGTAACGCTGAGCTAGCCCACAAAGTGGGAACTGCTCAAAAGTCTGTCCATAGTTGAACCGATAAATATAAAAGTTGACTTGATTAAAGAAAACGAATATCCTACAGCAATGGGAAAGGACTATAGCCATGCTCAAAAACTGGATAAATTTCATAGACAATGTTGGGCAAAAGAAGGAAGACATCAAATTCTAATACAGATATTAAGTTGGTTTCTGGGATTATGATAATGTTCTGTTTCTTTTCTTTCTTTTTTTTTTTTTTTTTGCAGTACTGGCACTTAAACTTAGGGCCGTACACCTTAGCCACTCCACCAGTCTTTATTTAGTTATTTATTTTTGTGATGGGTTTTTTCGGGATAGGATCTCATGAGCTATTTGCCTAGGCTGGCTTCGAACTGCGATCCTCCTGATCTCTGCCTCCTGAGTAGCTAGGATTACAGGCGTGAGCCACTGGTGCCGGCCATGCTCTGTTTCTTGACTTGGGTGTTGGTTAATGAGGTGCATTACGTGAAACTTCATCAAGCTTACCACTTATGAACTACGTCTGTATGTGTCAGCATGAATAGAATTGAAACACACACTGTTCAGTGAAAAATAAAAGTACAATTGGTACTATTGAATTATATTCAATTATATTCAACATTAGTACTGATTTCACTTATGCACATTGAAAGAAAACACAAAAGAATACATTTTAAACAGTTAAATGTAGAAAAAGAATAAAATACTTCCATGATATTAGTTATCTCTGGGGGAAAATGAAGGGAATGAGACTATTGATGGAATCCAAACAGACTTTGTAATGCTTCACTTCTTAAAAAATTAAAAATCTACAGTGTATATGACCAAAAAATGTTCATTTAGGAGGGGATTATATGGGTGTTTGTTATTGTTCTTTTTTTTCTTTTCATTCTTCTGATTTTTGAAATACTTAAAAATTATAAAAATAATGTGATCTCAATTTTGTAGCAAAAAAGAAGAAAAAGAGAAACACACTTTTATAAGGAAAATAATACTGGCTATTAGTAGGGTACAGGCTTATAAGTAAAATTTTCACTCAAGACTTTTCTATATATTCAAAATTTCTACCATGAATATTTTAGAAAAATCAGGACAAAATTGAAACCTCATATGTAATTCCTGACTCCTTTACTATATTCTACAAGATCCTGGTACCTCTTCTCTATGTTTACCACTGTGTTTATAACCTACCTCCTTAACATCTCTGTTCACCATTTTTTCTTTTTTGCAGTACTGGGGTTTGAACTCAGGGGCTACAACCTTGAGCCACTCCACCAGCCCTTTTTTGTGAAGGGTTTTTTCGAGATAGGTTCTCGCCAAATATTTGCCCAGGCTGGCTTCGAACCACAATCCTTCTGATCTCTGCCTCCTGAGTAACTAGGATTACTGGCGTGAGTCACCAGCACCCGGCCTCTGCTCATTCACTATTCCACTTTAAAAAGTCTCCATTGCGAACACAGATATTCTGTATCTGCTTCCTGGCTGATGTAAATTCAGATGCTTGGCTCTGCCACACCCTTCCTTGCCATGATGAACTGGAACCTCTGAAACTGTGAGCCAAAATAAATCCTTTTCCTCTCTTAAGTTTTTTTTTTTAAGTATTTGTAATAGCTATAAGAGAGTCTAACCAGCACAGCACCATTGAAAAGAAGTCAAGTACTTCTCACAGTCATAGGAAAAATGCCTTGAAAGCATCCCAGGGATTGACCTTACTCCACTGATTGCAGTCTCAAGGGTATAAAGAAGTAATCTCATTTGAAAAATTTTGCTTGGAGAAGAGTGCCCCCAGGGCACTCTGCTGGCACAGGGATGCCTACAGAAGTCTTGCTCTGCATTTAGCCATCCAAGCACTCAGAAGCCTCTGCAGTCATGGCCCAAGGAGGTTTGGCTACTGCTTGAGCTGGTACCAGACAGACCTTGGTTGTCATTCATGTGATGCTGGTTTTGCAGGCATGCAGAATGCAAAAATTAATGTGGTCATGGAGGCCTCCATCCAGATTTCAAAGGAAGGTCTGGGGGGCCAGGCAATGTGTGGCAGGATGTGAGTTCCTGCCAGCAGCTCTTGACAGAGCACAAAGCTGTGACAGTAAAGCCAAAGATACAATGAAGATACCAGCATGTTGGAGCTATTGGAGATACCAGGAATGTGGAATGCCTGCCAAGGAAAGCTGTAGGCAGCAAGCAGAGCCATCCCAAGAAAGAGGCCATGGGGACTACAGAAGGCAAGGTCATAGAGGCAAGGTTGCCCAAGCGCTTGACAGCTCAATCATGCATCCTTTGACCCAGATGCTGGACATGGAGCTTCATGATTTACTATTGCCCTGCTGGGTTTAGTTTTGATTGGGATAATCCTTCCTTGGCATTCTCATGTTCTTCCTTGTTGGAGGAAGGTTACTCTGTATTATCCTATTCTTTTATGGGGCTGACAGCTAAGAGTTGCCTTGAGTTCAGAGAAGACTTTGGACTTGGACTTTTAAGTGATGCTGGAACTGTTAAGACTCAATGCATTTTACATTACGAGATGGAGATGAGCCTTTTGTAGGGCAGAGGTGGAATGTTATGATTTGAATATGAAATGCTCTCCACAGGCTCATGTGAAGTCTTGATCTCCAGCTGGTAGAACTATTTGGGGATGTGCGGAAACTTTAGGAGAGGCGGACTAGCTGGAGGAAGTGGTCACTGGGGGCATGCCTTTGAAAGATATCTTGTCCCTAGCCTCTTCCTCCTGCCTCCCTTTGCATCCTGCTACCAGGTGATGAGCAGCTCTGCTCCATCTCACCCTTTCCTCCACAATGTTCTGCCTCACCTGAGGCCTGAAGCAATGGAGTTGGCCAACCGTGAACTGAAAACCCTGAAGCCATGAGTCAAAATAAATCTTTCCTCCTTTTAAATTCTTTCTCTTTGCCATAGTGACAAGCACAGTTTAATTTTCACAAAATCCCTTAATTAACTTGTCATAATGTTTTAAATGACCATTATTATTTTTATAAAAATTAATGGACACACATATTAAAGAAACAAAAATAATTCTCCATTGAGAAAAAAATAGGTGGTGTAATGTATACACCTTTCTAGTCCCTGGTTTGCATGTGTAGCGTACATCTCAGTGGAATTTTAATGAGGTATAGAGTCTGAAGGTTTCCAAACTACTAAACCACTTCACCAAGGAAATGATTAAATTACAGATTTGCTAATACCCTCATGTCATGTCACGTTTTAAAATAAGAAAGCTGAGGGCTGGAGCATGGCTCAGGTGGTAGAGCACTAGTCCAGCAAGAGTAAGGCCCTGAGTTCAAACCCCAGTACTGCCAAAAAAAAATTTGACTCAGTGATCACTAAGTTATGCCCCTATTCTTAAGCTTTAATAAACATACATTATATAGCAATAGTATATACAAAGGCAGTGATTTTACTTTTTTAACTCTGCCGTTAAGTATTCTATCTAAGGACTCCTTACCCTCAAGTTATTTTTATCAACATCACCCTGCTTCTTTCTCTTTAATAATTATTATCACAAATAATCTTCCTTATGTATTGGCTTATTGTACTGTCCTCCATTACAGACAAGTCTTTTTTACTCTGGTATTCTCAAACTATAGAATACTGACTGGTTACTTAAGAAGTAACTGAACAGTAGGCATTGTGCTAGATACTAGCATTAAGGAAATGGATAATATAAGGTTCTTCCCTCAAGAAGTACATTGCTAGGCTAGAGGTGTGGCTCAAATGGAAGAGCACCTGCCTAGCACATATGAGGCCCTGAGTTCAAACCTCAGTACTGCCAAAAAAAGTACATAGCCTAGTAGGAAAGACATACATGTAACAACAAATTAAAAAGTACTATAGATGTTACAATGGAAGAAATAAGTACAAAATAAAGTCACAGCAAGATATATAAAGGGGAAAGTTTTTTTTAAGGTTCCATAGTTAAACATTGATAACTTTCTATTGCCAAATCTTTTTTAAGAATTGGTGATTCAGAGCTGGATGTGGTGGCTCATACTCTAATCGTAGCTACTTGGGAGGCTGAGATTAGGAGGATCACAGTTCAAAACCAGCTGAAGGAAACAGTTTACGAAGACCTCATCTCCAAAGTAACCAGAGCCAAATGGAGGTATGGCTGAAGTGGAAGAGCGCCGTCTATGCAAGCACAAATCCCTGAGTTCAAACCCCAGTCCCACAAAAAAAAAAAAAAAAAAAAAAGATTTGGTGATTCAGGCCATGAGCTTGTAATCCCAGCTACTTGGGAGGCAAACATTGAGAGGATCATGGTTTGAGAGAAGTGTGGACAAAAAGTTAGCCAAACCCCATCTCAGTCAACAAGGTGGGCATTAGGAGCATGCCTGTGATGTCAGTTATGCTGGAGGCCATAGATAGGAGGATGACAGTCTGAGGCCACTGCAGGCAAAAATGAAAGACCCTACCTGAAAAATAACTAAAGCAAAAAAGGCTGGGGACATGGCTTGAGTGATATACCCTACCTAGCAAGTGCAAGGCCCTAACAACAAAAAACCTGGTCCAAGATAAGTAAGACATGATCATGAATCTGGAAGCAGATGAGACATTTAAGTGGATATGTTCCTTAAACTATTCTAGGTGCTGTGATACCCTGTTTTTCATAGTGCTCTAACTCAGTACAGTACAGTAAGAGCTAAATCTTACATAATAGAACTTAATTAGATAATTAGACCATAATCAGATCTTAAACCTGATTATGTTTTATTGAGCCAGAGTCTCACTATGTAGCCCAGGCTGGTTTTGAACTCTCAGTCCTCCTGCCTCAGCCTCCCTAGTGCTGGGATTACACATGTGAACCACTATACCTAGTTGGTTATGACTGCTTCATGTGAAACTAAACAAAACTCACCCTCTCCTCACAAGTACCTTGTAGCTTATACTTTAACAACGTTATTATTCAAAATTCTTTTTAAAAAAGACTAAGGCTGCATGTTTCCTCTCATATGTGGAAGATAGGTCCAAAAGAAAACCATATACAGAAGAAAAACATGATCATATACAAGCTCATATGTAGCACATGTTTGTAACAGTGGAACTGCTCTATGGAACTTGGGGGAGGAGGGAAAGGAAAGGAGAACGATAGTCAACAATATTGAAATACATCGCACCTGTGCAGGTAGAGGCTCTAAAGATAGGCATTGAAAACTGTTGAATAATGAGGAATGGGAAGGAAGGAGTAAGGGAGAATAACAGACTGGGTTGAACTGACCAAAGTAAAGTATACTCACAGCAGGGGTACATCGAGAGACCTCTTTGAACATTGACTTTTGTATTAATAACAAAAGACAGGACTATAACAAAGTACAGCGTAGGGGTGTACTTGTGGGAGGGTGAGGGTGAAAGGAAGAGATGAAGGTGAGGGAATATGGTTGATGGGCTTCATATACATGTACAAAACAGAACAATGAAACCTCTTTGCAGTTGCTTTAAGTGGGGCAGGGAGAGAGTCAAGAGAGAGATGGTGGGAGCGATCTACCAATGTATGATATAAGCCTATTTGGAATTATCACAGTGAATCACCCAGTACAACAAATATATCCTAATAAAAATGAAAAAAATTCCAATTCCTCATATACTGTATATCCAAGGCAATTAATAATTTTATTAACACTAAATGAAAATGTCGCTTTTCTCTCTCTCACCTTTGTGTCTATAATCTAAATTCACTTGGTTTCCCTCCCATTTCTCTGTCTGTACATTTACTGCCTCTTTTTGATTCCTCCTCCTTAGTCTATCTATATTTCTGTCTGTATTTTTGAGTATTCACAAACTACCTGTTCATTTTATTCTCTCAGATTCATACTGTTTATAGTTTGCTGTAATTCAACATGTGTGAGATACTGAGGGGAGAGGCAGTAAAACACTATTTAAGTAAGAATTAATTCTCACTGTGAGGTTTAAAAATCTACAATGAAATATAAGCGGGGCTGATACATAACCAGTGCATTAAGTTGACTATACTAATTTTTTTATAGTTTGTGTTTTCTTTGATATATAAGTTCAACTGGATCTGTGAGCTTATAAGGTTATTTATTGTGTTGGTAGTGAATTTTAAGAACAATACCTAGTTTTAAAACTTTATTTTTGGTGGCACTAAAAATAAAGTGAAATAGGGTTTCACTTTAAATAAAAATAAATAGGGTTTGAATTTAGGGTCTTGTGCCTGCTAGATATGCACTTTACCACTTAAGCCACACTCCCAGCCCCTGGGGGTGAATTTTAATGTTCTTACTGAATAATAGAAATCATTACTATCTATCTACCTCATAGAATTATAGTAAGAAATAAAATGTTGTAAGACTGTAGTAACATAATAAACAGAAAGACACCTCAAGTTTAAAGCACATATACCAGGTCATAAAGACTAAATTTTATTAAAATCATTATCATATGTACCACATTCTCTGACAATAATAAAATTAATTTCTAAATTAGCAACCTAAGATAAACCTTAACAATAGCTGTAATGCTTGTGGAAATTTAAAGTAGCACTGTAAATAACTCATTCATTAAAGAATAAGTCAATGTAAGTTAGAATGTACACAGAATTAGACAATAATGAAAATACTATGTATAAATACTGGAAATTTAGCTGGAGCCAAATTTCAGGGAAATGTGTAGTTCTAAGAGTGTATATATTAGAAAAAAGATTAAAATGCAATGAGTTTAGAACCTAAATTACAAGTTGAAAAAGACCAGCAAAGTTAACTCAAAGAAAGAAGAGGAAGAAAACAATAAAAAATAGAAATTAATGAATAAAAATTAAGATTTGCTGATTGAGTAGCTCAAGCCTATAATCCTAGCTATTTGGGAAGTACATATTGGGAAGATAGTCATTTGAGGTCAGCCTAGGCAAAAAGTTTGTGAGACCATATCGTAACAAATAAAAGCTGGGTGTGGTGATATGTGCCTGTTATCCCAACTACAGAGGAAAAGAAAAAAGGAGGATGGAGGTCACGGCCAGTTTAGGCATAAAGCAAGACCCTGTCTCAAAAATAAAGAAAGGGCTAGGGCAGGGCTCAAGTGATAGAGCACCTGCCTAGTGAGCATTAGGCCCTGAGCTCAACTCTGGTAGCATGAAAAAAAATAATAAGATTCTGGTACTGGAGATGTAGCTCAATGGTAGAGCACTTGCTTAGCATGTGCAAAGCTCTGGATTTTATCCCCAGCAACACACACACACACACACACACACACACACACACACACATACACACATACACATACATAAACAAACATACCCACACATATACACATACACATACACACACACACATACACACACATATACACATCACACACACACACATACACACATACACATACACAAACATACCCACACATATACACATACACATACACACACACACATATACACATACACACACACATACACACATACACACACACATACGCACACACACATACACACAATTTAAGATTCTGGTAAAGACTTAAGATTGACAAGTTTCTAGTAAGATTAGCCAAATGAAAAAATTGAAGGTGTAAGTAAATAATATTAAAAATAAAGAAAGAACATAATTATAGACATAGCAGAAGTTAAAATAAGAAAATACTTTCAATGAATTTATGCTAATATATTTTAAAGGTTATGTAAAATGATATACACCTAAAAAATGACTTACAAAAAGTGACTCAAGAAGTAATAGAAAACTTAAATGAACATGTATCCATTAAATTGAACCAGCAGATACAAAATTTCCCCCAAAGAAAACAGCAGGCCCCAGTAACTACAATTTCTACTGTATACCCATGATTCAAGTATTTCTTATCTTATACAAGCTCTTCCAGAGAAATGAAAGAGATTGCTCGCTGTTTCTCCAAATACATTTTCTTCTTCTTCCCAGGCAAAAAGTTAGACTATGTCCCAGCTTCCCATACCATTAGGTGAAGCCATGTGACTGAGTTCTAACCAATGGAATTTGAATAGAAGTGATGTCATAATAACCTCTTAAGCGCTTTTCTCCATGTTCTTTCTTCCTGACCAGGATGGAGATGGTCCCCAGGGACTCTTTGGCAGCCATAAGGTGCTATCACCACCATCAATCAACTGGATCGAATTGATATTACAGAAAACTTAACCTAGCACAGAATAATGCATATTCTTTTCAACTAACATAGAGAAATAACTGAAAACCAGTAAAGTGTCCAATAATAAATTTCTAAATAATCCATGGGCAAAAGAAAAAAAAAATCTCAGCAGAAAATAGAAAATATTTTCAACAAATAAAATGAAAACACAGTATGTCAAAGCTATGAGATGCCACTAAAGCAATACTGAAGGGGTATAATTGACCATTTTTTCATACAAGGTCAATCCTCTAGCTTTCTAAAAATTGTAAATCCATTAACATATTTCATGAAAAAATCATTATACTTTGATTCTCAATGAACTATAGATCTAGATTCTGTAATAATTTATATGGATAGAGATGCCTTAGAAATAATTATTTCTCTGGTGACTTTTGCTTATTTTTAAAGTAAATGAAATCCAATGAATTATACAGATATTTAGTCAGCTATTTTTCCTGTTTTTTAACTGCAGGTATTCTAAATGTTCTCCTTTTTGCTCAAGTTTTCAATTCTATCTACCTACTATCCTTAATTTCAGATGACTTCTTTCATCTCATGCTCTCAAGCATGCATTTCCTCCCACATTTAAAAATGTTATAGATCTTTATTTATGGGGCAGTGCTGTGGTTGAACTCAGGGCCTTCTCCATGCTAGCTAAGCATTCTACTAGCCAAAAATCCTGTAAATCTTATAGTTACATTAATTGCATAAAATTCAACTTCATATGTAAAACAGGGTGATAGTTGAACCTGTTCTCTTAAAATTATTCTTAAATAACTTGGAACAGCTATTGCATGAAATGATAAGAAACATTAATACATTTGCTATAAGATTTTTACTGGGGATGTAAAATCAACAAATTGTCCCTATATAAAATTCAAGACTCTGCCTGAAAAATAACTAAAGCACAAAAGGCTGGATGTATGGTTCAAGTGGTAGAGTGCCTACCTAGCAATGCAAGGTCCTGAGTTCAAACTACATTACTTCCAAAAAAATGTCATATGCCTTAAAGCTAGTGCCTTGTCTTAACTGTTACAAACCAGAAAGGACATTATGCCCAAATCAGTATTTCTTCTTTCAGAAAATCCTTTCCATTTTCCAAATGGATAATGCTAAGTAATTTCCTTCCAGTTATATGTGGGTAAGTTTTATAGCTAACTCATCCTAAGGTGTCTATCTGGATATGACATAAAAATTAGATGGGAAGATCATATAGGCAAGTCTTTCATAATGTATTCTAAGCCATGACAAGAATTCTTTTCCCCAAAAATCTAGGCAAAAATAGCCTGCTCTATGTTCAACAACCAAAACAATAACTGCAATAAGCAAACAGAAATTTTCTGGTACAAAAAATTTTTTGCATATATTCTAGAGACTCTTTTTTTTTTAGAAGACAGAGTAGTGTTAGTGGGAAAGGCACCAGACATCAAGTCAGAAGTTCTGAGCTGAATTTTGATTCTGCCTCTTGATAGGGGGTTGCCAGAGAGATTACAGGGGCTAGTAAATTAAAAAAAAAAGAAACATTACAAACTGAAAAACAAGAATAAGTCAAACCAAAAACTACTAGAAGGAAAGAAATAATAAAGATCAGAGCTGAAATTAATGAAATGGGAAATAAAAGAATGGTATACAGAATCAATGAAACAAAGAGTTGGTTGTTTAAAAAGATAAACAGGATTGACAAACCTGTAGCCACATTAGCCAAAAGAAAAATACAAACTCAAATCAATAAAATTAAGATGAAAGAGGGGAATTGCAACAAATACCACTGAAATCCAGAGGATCATTAGGGAATATTTTGAAAATTTATATTCTAATAAACTGGATAAACCTAGAAGAAATGGATACATTTCTAAACACTTATGACCTACCAAAATTGAGCCAAGAGGATATAAACTACCTACCCAGATCTACAATAAGCAATGAAATTGAAGCAGTAATGGTCTCCCAACAAAGGAAAGCCCAGGACTGGACAGATTCACTGCTGAATTATAACATGTCTTTAAATATGAACTAATACCATTGCTCCTCAAACTATTCCACTATTAACCCTCATACCAAAACTGAATAAAGACCCCCCAAAAAAGAAAACTAAAGAACAATTTCTTTGTGAATATAGATGAAAAATCCTCAATAAAATGAATTCGGCTGGGGAAGGTGGCACAAACAATGTATACACATGTAAGTAAATGTAAAAATGATAAGATAAAAAGACAAAAGAAAAAAAATTCTTACAATATATATAAAAATGAATTCAGCAACGCATTTAAAGAGATCGTATACCATGGCCAAGTTGGTTTAATACCAGGAATGCAAAGATGGTTGTAGGCCCCAAAAGTGACTACTCGGAGAGGAGTGATCTGGCCAAGAGATTCTTTATTGCCGGGTGGGAGAGGGAGAGAGCCTAGAGAGAGAGAGAGAGAGAGAGAGAGAGAGAGAGAGAGAGAGAGGGACAGGGGCTTAAATATCCCTCAGTGAGACTCGGCATGATCTGATTGGTTAGGATCTTATGGTTCATGCTGATTGGAGGTTGGGGCAGAAGGAGAATTCAAGCTAGACTTGAGGGAGGACCATGACCCTGGGAAACAGAAGCTTAAGGGTGCAGTAAGAACCGAAACCTATCGGTGCCATTGTTGCCAACAATGGTCAACATACAAATCAGTAAATGTAACACAGCACATAAATAGAATCAAGGACAAAAATCATATGACCATCTTATTGGATGCAGAAAAGTCTTTGACAAAATGTAACATTCATTCATGATAAAATCCCTGAAGAAAGCAGGAATAGAAGGATCAGCCTGCAACATAATAATGGCTATGTATGACAAACCAATCACAATTATAGTGAATGGTGAAAATCGGAATGCAGTTCTTCTAAAATCAAGAATGAGACAAAGATGTGCCCTCTCTCTACTCTTCTGAAATAGTATGCTTGAATTCTTAGCCAGACAAATAAGACAAGAAAAATAAAGAAAAGAGATATAAATAGGGAAGGAAGAAGTCAAATTATACCTATTTGCAGATGATATGATCTTTTAAGACCCTAAAGACTCCACTAGAAAACTCTTAGATCTGAATGAACACTTTCAGAAAAGTAGTAAGGTATAAAATCAACATACAAAAACCAGTTACTTTTCTATACAGCAATAATGAACAGGCTGAGAAAGAAATCAGGAAAACAATACAGTTCTTTAACAAGAAGTGGTGGGAAAACTGGGTTATCCACATGCAGAAAACTGAAAGTAGATCTTTCTCTCTCACCTGGTATAGAAATCATCACAAAACAGATGAAAGGCCTTAGAGTAAGACCCCAAATTTTGAAACTACTAGAGAAAAGCAGGAAAACTTTTCAACATCTGGGCATAAGCTATAATTTCCTTCTTTTATTTGAAGAGCAGAGAAAGGTTTACTGTACAGCTCACCACTCATGGGAAGATGCAGAGTAAGCACTTCAGCCCATATTTGGGATATGAATTTGAGCTTTAGGTTTAAACAGAAAAAGAACTAGGGCAGGGGGTGAGAGGTATGCTTAAATAGTCCCAGTCTCAGGTAGGTACTGTTGATTGTTAGCTCAGTCTCTCTTCCAGAGAGGTTGTTATCTCTGTCATTGCTTGAAGGGAGCAAGCTGGTCAGGATCAGCATGTCATTGTTGCCTGGTGGGTGGTCTTTCCTGGGAGGCCCTGTTCTTTCTTGAGGGATGTTTTCTCCACCTCTCTTTGTACAGATATTATGAATGATCAATTCTGCGCTTTCTGGATTCCAAGGTGAATGGCTCAGAGCAAAGACAGATACAAAAATGGAAACAGAGATGCCACCCGTTTTCCTTTTAGTTGTTTCATGGGCCCAAGAAAGGAGTCAGTGCTTTTTTAGCAAAAGAAGTTTAAGTACCTTTTACCTGTACCTTTATTCTTCCACATTCTACAATCTTGAGGAAACCGTCAGTCAATCTGGCTTTGCAGGTTTTCAGACTAGGAATAAACTAGTACATGAGAAGGGGACAAAGTGTAATAGCTGGAGTATATAAGTCAAAAGAACCTGTTAAGTCTAAAACTTGAAACATGGGGGTGGGGGCAGGGGGAAGAAATGACCCAAGCCTTGTATGCACATATGAATGATAAAACAATAAAAAAAAACTTGAAACACCATTATAAAGCAGAAAACAAAAGAGTCAAAGTTAGAGAACATCCAACTAAATAAATTATGTAGGAGATCCATTTTTAAAAACTCCATGAACATGGACTACTAAAAGGATATGTTTGGAGCCAGCAGAAATAGTCATTTTTGTACCCACTTAACTGGTAGGCCTAGGCCTGCTATGAGTTTGCCTTCTGTCAGAGGTGCCTACAAGGCTTAGTATTCAGTAGCCATGCTTATGAATTTTTTTTTTCACAACCTGAAAGCTTTAGTTACTTATGGAAAGATTGACACAAATGATCCCTTTTGGATTCTGATGACTTTCTCTCTTATCTGAACAGTTTTGTCTTATCAAACAGTTTTTCTCTGAAGATAGACAGGAACTAATCATCCTGTGGTGACTTGAATAGTCATAGGAGGATCACTGTTTGAGGCCAGCACAGACAAAAAAGTTGGCAAGACCCTATGTCAAAAAACATGCTGGGCACATCTGTAATCCCAGCTACTCAGGAAGCAGAGGTAGAAGGATCATGGTCCAAGGCAAGTAAAATCACAAGACCCTATCTGAAAAATGAAGTAAAACTAGAAAGCTTGGGGGCATGGCTTAAATGGTAGAGCACTTGCCTACAAGCACAAGGCCCCAGGTTCAAACTCCAGTACCTCCAAAAAAAATTACCCTTAAATAAATTTAGCTTGCTGTCTGACACACAGTAGGGATTTAACTATGAGGGGCTCATGTTTCTATTTGAAGAATGAGTGCACAATGGACGTGGAATTCATTAATTCCACAAATACTGCATACCTACCCTACTGCATATCTAGAAGCCAGTAATACGGTGGCAAAGAAGACAAGAGTCCTATGGCTCATATTTTAGTAGGAGGGGAAAATAAGAAACATATCAACAACTAAGATATTTGTAGAGATTGATAAAGGTCTTGAAGAAATTGTTTAATAACTAGGACACCTCAAGAGAATGTGTATTCTCATTCTGTCATCCATAGAAAGATCAGAATTGTCAATTTGAAAGAGACACTGCCTATATTAGTCAAATATATTTGACTCCATCACTGGGAGCATCCTTTTATGGTGCTAGGAAGCCTTGTTTAATGATGTAGAGATGTTGAACTATCCGAGAACTACAGAAGGCTGTTGACCTTCACCAAGGTAATCTTCAATTTTATATCTCAATCCTCCTCTGAATTTACCTAAGTTCATAAACCAAAAGATAAACATGCATCACTGTCTACCTTAAATAGTCTCCCTGACTTGAAGTAAGAAGTTGTGATGTCACTGAGGCCATTGTTTGCTTTTCTTCATGAAGTTGTAGCATCCTCTGGTGGGCATTAATTATTTTATAGCTTTTGAGAAAAACTTTAACTTTTGGCAGTACTGGGATTTGAATTCAGGGATTCTCAGGTTTGGTAGACAGGTACTCTACCACTGAGTCACACCTCTAGCCCTCGAGAAAAGTTTTTATAGCTTTAGGCATAGGAATAAAATATGCTTCATTACTTTCATTAGGTTATCAATTTCACAAAGCATCACGTTAGTGCTTATTGGCAGCTTTAAACAAATATCTGGGGAAAATGCAACTTTATAAGTATAAATAATATTTTTGCCATTAATAATAAATAAAAATATATTTTGAAAAGTCTGCCATTCAAATTTTATACAGAGAATATTTTCACACTATTTCTTTGTGTGAAAATTGTGCATATTCTTTTGACTTGTCACATTTACATTTATTATCCATTCAAAAAATTAAAAAGCTCAATTGGAAAAGGGTAAGTTAAGAGACATAAATTACTTAAACAATGTTTCTAGTGAATAATGCAAAATTAATAAAATACTGTAATTGATAACACAAGTAACAAAGATCCTTAGTTTTATGATACTTTATAGCCCAATCAATAAAAACATTGATAATGTATAATAAGTTATGTAAGAAAAAGCTAAAGATTTTATTTCTGAAATATATTCCTTTCTAGTTATATTGCTGGTTCCCAAGAACCATAAGTGAAAGGTTTCTTGAGACCCTAAGATTCCAGTATCAGAGGCAGGGATTGTCAACTAGGAAAGTAAGTTATATGCTACTATCACATCATGAAAGTTTTTTATATAAAAAAACTGAAGATGACGTGGAACTTAAGATCTTAATGGATGCATTAGAAAAGAGTAAATAGAAAGGAGAAAATCAAATACTTATGAAACAGAAGAGAACTCTAAAGTTGCCAATTTCCTACCAGAGTTGCTGCTGAGTAGAGAGAATAAAACTTCAAGCCTAAGATAAATGATTAGCAGATGGAAGAGAGTCACCAGGGCATTCTTATTTTACTTTAAGATCTCTTGAATGGTTGTTACTATTTGACAATTTCAAATTTTAACTCTCCTATCCCAAAGTAGCACTTTACCTGAGATTGGTACTCTGATTACCACCTAGGTTGTGACTGGCTACTTTAATGAAAGGTAATTTCCATGGTGGACTGTTCCTGAGTTGATTGAACTTCAACTTGCCCAACATCATGAAATAGTATCACTGTAAATACTGGTATTATTTTTTCTTCCAATAAGAGACTGAAAATAAAGTAAGCAAATAGGTTACTTAAGTTCATTATGCATTTTGAAATCAAGTATAACTGTAAATTATTTTATAAACCCCTAAAAACTGGTGAAAGACGAAAAGGGAAAAAATATACTAATGTGCTCCAAAACAAACTGAAACTTCCATGTACAAGCAACCTTGTCGCCATGTCTGCATACATTAAGAGAGCTGTATATAATTCCATTTACCTGAAACTACATATATAAAGATAAAAGATTTCCTTATATTCAATATATATTCCTGATCTTGTTCTGAGGCCCTGGTTCAGCTCTCTTTCTGGAGCAGCCAATTAAATCTATACACCCAACAAACTCCTTTACTGGGATCTCCCACTTTGGGCCACTATATACTCACCCCAAGTATGTGTGGAAGAGGCTGAACATAGAGTGGCTTTACTTTATAGTAACCTGCTCTCAATTTTACTAACCCACTCCTGTGAAGTGGGCATTAATCTTTTCTGAGGGTACTGCAACCATGACCTACTTACCTCTCATTAGGTCTGGCATCTTAAAGATTCTACTATTTATCAATACCATTATACTGGAGACCAATCTGCTGCCACATAAACCACTGGGAGACAAATCATATCCAAACCGAAGCACATAGTCCTTATGTCCCAAAAGTCCACTGAAATTATTTACAAGCCAATCCTGAATCTATTTACCTTGTTCCCCCCATTCCTTTCCTCAGAAAACACAATAAAGGCAATTGCCTTCAGTTCCTCTCTCCCCTCCACCTCGAGATGTGCCCTGGTGTGTTCCCTGAGTGAACTTGTATGGCATTGTACTTCTGCTTGGAGAGCTATAGTATAAAAAACTAAAACTGTTCTTGGTTACTCTTTCTTGGTCTGCATCTGGCCTCAACACATTATACCCAAAGTAATATGGTTAAAACAAATGTCAATAATAGATGTCAATAGGGTCAACAGTCCTGTAATAATCAATTCTTTTCTGTTACTTTGTGTTTGCCACAAAACAGCGAAAGTGACTGATATGTTACTCTAACCACCACCGTTTTATTACAACACAGTTTAATGAGGCACTTATTTTAGCCAATATGCTGGACAAGAATGTCCATTTGGTTTTTTAATTATCAACAAATTACATTTTTTCTTATGGCTTTGGGGATTGAACCCAGGGTCTTGTTTATACTATGCAAGCTACCACTTGCTATGTATATATATACTACCACTGAGCTATATCCTTAGGCCCTCAACAAAATTGTATAAGGGTGGGGTAAGGGAGGGGGTGAGGGAATGGGGGAGAAATGACCCAAACATATATGCACATATGAATAAAATAAAAATTAAAAAAATTGTACAAGGGTTTTTCTTAAATGATAATGAACAAAGAAAAACTGAAACAATTTAAAGTAGCATTTAAAAAATTATTACAAAGAAGCAACCATATTGGATAAGCCAAGCAACAAAGTAGGAGTGCTATGGTCTGAATGTGTTCTCCAAAATTCATGTTGAAACCTATTCTCCACTGCAATGGTATTCAGAGTTGGGACCCTTTGAGAATTGATAAGTGGGATTAGTGCCCTTACAAATGAGATTGAAGGGAGCTTCCCAGCCCTTCCCACCATGTAAGGACACAGCAAAAAGATGCCATCTTGAAGGCACTGAATTTGCTGGAGACTTGACCTTGTACTACCTAGTCTCCAGAACTGTGAGCTATAAATTTCTATTATTTATAAATTCCCACAATAAGATATTTTGTTACAGTAGCCCAAATGACTAAGACAAGGACTAACTAAAATCTTACACAAAAGCCCAAAGGAAGAAAAAACATTTTCCTTACTTGCCATCATCTCATGGAAAATACTAGGCACATTTGGTATTCAGAGATGACCTGTGGAGATCAGGCAAAAATTGATTTATATGCAAGAAAACCTGACCTGTTGGTTATGTCAAGCTATGAAATATTTGAATTAAATAATTTAGTAAATATAACCAACACCATAGTTACAATAATGGATTTTTATTTTTCTGGTCATCCTATGATCCCCATTAGGAAATGAAAAAGGATACTTATTTATAACTTTAAGTAGCTAATTAGCCAGGATCAGAGCTTTCTAAATGTGCTATTTTCACAAATATTTATTTTTTGTACTAGAAGTGAATTAGGAGTAATGAAATGAAGGCAGTCTAGAAATAGTAAATAGAATTGGTGATATATTCACCTAATTGATTCCACTTTTTCTTTGTTATCAAAAAGAGCTCCAAAACCATCACAACTTGAAAGGGAAGATGCTTCAGCCATCATCCTTGAAATGTGTCCATTAATTCTCCAGTGCAGTTCTGTCTTACCTTACTTGTACAATAAATCAGAATTGACAATAAATCAAAGTTTACTTCCTACTCAAAGTTTTAAGTGCTAATTTTGGACTAACTTTTCATTATAAAATAGTTTTAGCCAAGCTAAGAAAAAAAAAATGCTTACTGCACCTTCCTCCCTTGCCTTTTTTTTAGCTTACAATTTATCAGCTACTTTGAGTTCCAAAATTCCCAGCCTTGGTCATTACATTTTGACTGCTAGTTTTTGTCTCCTCATTAATCTCTTTCACTTGTAAAGTTTATCTAGATATAAAACTTCATTTTTTAAACACTCTGAGCTTAAGCCAAAATATTTTTTGGCTTACACAACAGAAATTTGTTTTTCACAGTGAAGCTGAAATAGTTTTTAAAATAGATATTTACTTTATTGGAGAAAAGACAGAAATGATAAATGACAAAAAACTCAAGTGATATTAAAATTTTTTAAAAAGTTGTTAATTCAAATTATTTAAAATTCAGTCAAAAGGTACAACCAGTTCTCTGGTTTTTACATTTTGTTATAAATCTCACTAAAATTCTATCACACCCAATTATGGTGGTTTATGAATAAAGAATGATCAAAATGCCTACATCTCATTAACCAAAATTAAAGATAATTACATGTTTCAGGAAGTTTCCTATTTCTTGTGCCCGGTTACAAAATTGCTTCGTAAATATAATCATGACTCTCACAGTTACCTATGAGCAGAACTTATACTACCTATAAGTAAAAATTATCATCTTATTCAATATATTGTTTTTGTTTTTGAGATAGGATCTTAGACAGATAGACAGATGATAGATAGATATAGGTGATAGATAAACAGACTGTTTTCACACCAGAACACTGTTTCCTAAATAAGCCTCATGTTTTTCTTTTTTTTTTTTTTTTTACTTTCTTTTCTTTGAGACAGGGTCTGATTACATAGCTCAGACTGGCCTTGGACCTGTGCTCCTCCTGCCTCAGCACCTCCACCATGTGCTGGGTTTACAGGCATGTACCATCACACCCAGATCAGGTTTTCCTTCTTTAGCTATATTTACCTAGTACTATCCCTTCTGAAATTTCTTTCACCCACTTTTTTACTTCTGAAAGCATGCCTTTTTTTTTTTTTAAAGTTTCAGTACAAATGTCACCTTCCTTATGAAGCTTTCCCAGATCTTACTAGTTGGAATTAATCCATCTTCTTCTGTCCTGCCTCTATTGTTTGTGAAACGCCATCAGTCTATCTCATGGATGTATCTGCCTCGTAGTCATATGGAGTCAGAATAGAAAACTGAAAGACACTTGCAGCACAAGCGGCAGTTTGGTCATTTTAGTTCTCCTTTAATTTTGATTGGCCTTTACCCAACCCATCCTAAACAAACAGCCTAAAAACTGTGTGCTTGATATGTGACCTCAACTTCAAGGCAAGTCCACCAAGACTCACTTCCAATCAGACTGTTCATTCTTAAGCTCCTTTTCCTTAAGGAAATTAAGGAGCTCCCACTGCTGAGAGATGATCTTTTCTACTAGATTGTTAACTCTTTCATAGGTAGTCTTTGTAGTCTCCAGAGTGCCCTAAGTTATTTGCTGTGCTCAAAGAAAAACAAAACACCCTTAAGAACCAAGAGAAAGTAATTGGACGTGCTCGTGCTAAGGCAAAGTTAGCAGGAGGGCTTTGCAATTTAATTCAAGATCTATAGAGACTGATGCTGTTTTAGCATTAAAAGACTTAAAATTATGCCTCTAAGAAGAATATGAATATGGTTCACATGCCAGATGAGAGCTATTGATAGAAAATTACTAATCTTTTAAGAGATGTTTGATTTTTTAATATCCCTAAACAACCAAAAGGGGAAGGGAAGAAAAAGTTTGAACTCCTCTCCTTATACAGCAAAGGAAACAGGAAAGAGAGATGATGATAACATAGTTATGATCGAAGCTTCATTTTTTAGGCATAAACTCGGGTTAAAGGACAGGCTACAATCTGGAACAGAGGAGAAGAGGAAAGTTTTGGGTATCTTGGGAGTATGGGAGAAGTGACAGGGTTAAAACATGCCAGGCCCAGGAGGAGGAGAGAAGGAGGTAACTTGAGGAACAGAAAGGCTGTGGAATATTTTTCAAAGTTAGTGGGAATGTGCAAGAAAAGAAATGCAGCCCCATATAAATGCTTTGTGCATGGGGAATGGGGTTGGGGTACCATGTCCAAGTTCTCACTTCTCTCATGTAGGTTCTTCATGCCTTGGATTTTATCACTGTGAAAGTGGAGTACAGAACTAATTTAATTTTCAGCTTCTGTGGTTTGTTCAACCAGACAAGAAGAGATCAATTATACTTTCTTTTTCTTGAGTTTTTTAACTCCTGGGCTCAAGCAATTCTCTTGCCTTGGCCTCCAGAGTGGCTAGGACTAAACATACACACCATCTCTACTATTAATTAATTAATTAATTAATTAATGCAGTGCTCAAGGCAAGCTCTGTACCAGTGAGATCCACCACAGCTCCCCTCACTCCCTTTTCTGATCAGAGTGAGTTGCCTGAGATAAAGTAAAGCACCTGAAATACCTTTGAGGTAGGTGATAGGGGAAAGAAAAAAAAAATCTTTCTTGGAGTTCATCTGACTTGCTGAAAAGACTTGACTTTTGTTTCTTATTATCCCCACCCCCACCAATGGCACAAAGGCCTTTGCTAAAGAGTTTAGTACTATGGTTACATATTCATTATTCAAAACTAGTGATAGAAAATATTTCATTTAAAAGATTAGATTTACTATGACAGGATTTAAATATAGACAAGAACAATAAGTACAGGGGTAGTAGCACTTCTTTATCCTATAGAGACAGGAGGATCTGAAGTAGAAGAGACCCAATTTCAATTCTTGCTATGGTCTGAGGAATCTGGGCATGTTTGTTTGTTTGTTTGTTTTTGTTCTAGGGTTTGATCTCTGTACCTTGTGCTTGCTAGACAGGTGAAGTGGTTTATTTTATCATTTCATGATATTCCGTTGAAAAATGGTACTGGGGTTTGAACTCAGGTCCTCATGCATGCTAGGTAGGTACTCTACCACTGAAGCCAGGTCTGAGGGATCTTGATGAGGACTCACCTCTCTGAATTTCATTAAAGTTAAAATAAGTATAGGTGTGAGAGGGTTAAATGATATGTGTAAAACTAAAGGATCACATAATATTTCATATTTGTTACCCTCTCAGGAGCAATGGCAATCACATTAACTTGTTACCTCTGGGTACATTGCCCTATTCTCCCCTCCTCTATTTCATATGATTTTATGTAAAGAGCTGCATATTAACAATACGATTATATATTGTTAGTTTAGACATTATACTAGTTATCCTGAAATTATTCCATTTTATCATATTTACATGGATAAAGATGAAATTGTCAGAACACATGGTGGAAACTATATTAATTTTATGTAATAAGAGAGAAATAGTCATAAATATTCTACAAGTATTTGAATATTTTTAACAAAGAAATAATTTGGTGCCAGAAGGAAGACTCAGATGTTCACATTCCTTATGATAATTATTTTATGCTAACAATATTGATAAATAATGTCTTTAGAAATTTTTCTCTAGTAAGGTAGGTGTGTTAGTTGACTTTACCATTGCTGCGACAAATACCTGAGAAAAACAATTTAAAGAAGGAAAGGTTTACTTTTGCTCATGATTTCAGAGATTTCAGTCTATGGTCAGGTGGATCGGTTGCTATGAGCGTGTAGCAAGGTAGGACATCATGGCAGAAGGGTGTAGTGGACAAAGCTGCTCACCACCTGGCAGCCAGGTGCCAGGGGCTAGGAACAAGATACTCTGCAAGGACATGTCCCCAGTCCCTATTTTCTCCAAGTAGGCCCCACCTCCTAAAGTTTCCAGCACCTCACAAACTAGGGCCATCAGCTTAGGATCAAGTCTTCACTACATAAGCCTGTGGGGGACATTTCATCTTCAAACCATAACACTAGGATACATTCGGTACAGTGGTATTAGCCTAAATAACAAAATTGTAGAAGCACCTACCCATCAAAAGTATAACCTAAAATTCTTGGACAAATATACAGCTTAGAAATTACTTGTTCAATTTTTTTTTTTTTTTGCAGTACTGGGGTTTGAACTCAGGGCCTCACACTTGCTAGGAGAGCAATCTACCACTTGAGCCACTCCACCAGCCCTGTTTTGTATCTTTTTTTTCTAGATAGGTTCTTGTGAATTATTTGCCTGGGTTGGCCTCAAACCATGATCCTCCTGATCTCTGCCTCCTGAGTAGCTAGGATTATAGGCCTGTCCCACTGGTGTCTGGTGGACTTGTTAAAATCTTTGCGTATTAAGAAGTAGCATCGGCTGGAAGTGTAGCTCAGTGGCAGAGTACTTGTCCGCATGCAGGAAGCCCTGGGCTTGATCCCCAGCACCCAAAATTTTTTGATTAAAAAATACTAATAATGAGCACTTACACAGAGAAGCAGTATTGTGATCAGGCTTACCTACAGTTACTGGGACAGTTTCATCATCTGTGGAACACTTCTTTCACTTAAGGCACTTGAACGAGTAGGCCTACAAAAATTTAATTTGGATTAAAGCTACTCATCTTATTATAGAGTATATAAAACTATTAGTTTTTTCACCAATCTTGTTTACCTGGTATTAGACTTTTTGGCTTTGAAGTTTTAAATCCATCCAAAGAAAACTATGTATTTGTGAAAAATGGGGCTCTGTTTACCCTGATGCTACAATTCTGAACTGTACACACACAAGACAATTTTTTAGCTTTATATTCAACTTGTTAGAATATTGTCATGAATTTTCAAATACATGTAATAACTACTTTTTTGAGACATTTGCATTATTTGAATCTGACTGAATAACTCAAATGTGATGCTAATTATAGATCACATTTATACATGTATATTTTACTTTCTTTCCAGAATATTTTTTTACTTCAGATACCTGTCTCCTTTGTAATTCATTCCTGCCACTTACCAAGTTAAACATTTCATAGCTTTTGATTCTTCTGTGACTTCTTGGCTTTAGCAACTTATTACTTTACAGATCTAGGTTAAATTCTTTCCAAATGTTTTAAAGATTCCATTATACAGCTTTATTTAAAAATCTCACATTCTTTGCCACTTGAGTGTCAATTTAAGTGAACATAGGACTTTTGACTCTTCTTGAATAAATTCTGAAGTTGCTGCTTTCTTTTGGTTTTTAAGATGAATAGCTGTTTTTAAATTGAACAGCTGTTTCAATCTCTGTTACTTGCTTTATTCCAAAGGTTTCCTGAGTTATCTTGAATATTTTTGTCCTGTTAACAATGAAACCTACATTCTCTACAGCTTGTCTCTTGATTTTTGCTCTACAGAGGTTATAAGGACTGAAAGACTTTTTATCTTTTTTTTTTTTTTAGGTAAACTTTGACAAATTATTTTTCCAAGAGTATTTGCCAAGTGTTTCTACTTTTATTAAACTATTTAAAGGGCTGGGGCTATAGGTCAATGATACAGCACTTGGGTATGAAATGTCCCCCCAAAAGGGTCCATGTGGAAGTCTTGGTCCCCATCCGATGTACTATTGCATGAGGACTCTAAGTCATAGTTGAATGGGCTATTAGGAGATGAGACCTAGTTGGAAGAAGGGTATATTTTGTCCTCCGACCCTTCCTCTCTCTCTCTCTCTCTCTCTCTACCTCCTGTCCACCATGAGCAGCTTTCCTCTACCATGCTCTTCCACCATTATGTTGTGTCACAGCACACAGAGCCAAGTGACCATGGTTAGCCTCTGTAACTAAACAGGATAAGTCCTTCCTCCCTGAAGTAGTTTTCTCAGACTTTTGTCACAGTGGTGAAAATCTGACTAATACACTTAGCATGTGAAAGGCCCTGGGTTCAATTCCCATCACCATCAATAATAAATATAATCTTCCATGACATGCTTTATATAAAACATCATGGGATTTTTTTTCCTCTGTATTTTCTTATTTGACACATAAAATAGTTTTGAATGCAATGATTTAAACAGATAATATGGTTCACATGTTCTGAAACTCTAGTAAATTATTTTTGAGTTTAAGAAATGTTATTAATCTACTAAAATCAGAGTATTTTTCATTTTCAGTTTGAAATAATTATTTTTATCATTCTGAAGAGTGTTGGTTAAATTCAATACTGAGATGCTTATTAAGCCATTTTTATTCTTGTGAGCTTTTTCAATGCATATCACACTGTTAATATTCATTAAAGTATGTTGGATAAATATTCTTTCAAACTGTATTCCAAAATTAATTTAAAAACTCCTGTGCCAGGCTTAGTGGTTCACACCTGTAATCCCAGCTATTTGGGAGGTACAGATAGGAAGATAGTGGTTAGAAGCCAGCCCAGGCAAAGTTAGCACGACCTTATCTTAAAAATAAGCCGTGTATGGTGGTATACACTTGTAATCCCACCTACAAAGGAGGTGGAGATTGGAGGATCATTGTTGGAGGTGAGCCCCAGCAAGGTTAGTGCAAGATTTTAACTGAAAAACAAACTAAAAGCAAAAAGGACTAGGGCATGGCATAAGTGACAGACTGCTTGCCTAGCAAATGGAAGGCTTTGAGACAGTGGGGGGAAAGAAAAGTAATCTGATAGCTTTGTGTTTCTTCGAACTTCTTATAATTACCAACAATATCATTTTTTTACTGTTAAAACAGCACTGTTTCTTTTTTCTTATCTTCTGTAAATAGAAATTTTTTTTGTGGCTTGTTGAGACAATATGTCACTATGTAGCCCAGCTGGCCTTGAATTTGCCATCTTCCTGCCTCAATCTCCCAAGTGCTAAGATTGCAGGAACTGTGACACAGTCCACACCATCAACAGATATTTTTATTTCACTGATATTTTCTGCTTGTTTGCATTATAAAATATTTTAAAAATATTCCTAAGTAAAAGGGTTTTTTTTTTTGCCAATTGACTTTGTTTCTTACTTTGTGTTGAAACTCTCAGCTGTTCTAACATCCATAAAACCATATTCTTTCAGTACTTTAATAAACTAAACTTTGAAGTGTGGACTGCTTTGAATTTGAAATTGTAGCTGTCTAGTATAAGTAGCTCAGCTTAGCTCTGATATTGCTTCCCTTTTATTTGATCTGAACAGCATTATAAAATGTAACCAGAATACAAAAAAGAAAATATCTTAAATCACTGTTATTCAACATGGAATCATTAAGTATTATGGTTATCACTTTGTAAAACCCTTAAGAAATAGTCAAAATATAATTGGAAAAATCCAAACAATGTAGTTAAAATTAAGCTGTCTTCAGGGAAGTCTGATTCCATTAGCTTAATTTGAGAAAGACATCAAAAACACTTCATCCATCAAATGGAAGCTAAGATAGTTCCTACCTAAGGATTGTGAGGATTAAGTGAAAGGATACATCTAAAGTGCTCAGCAGAGTACCTCACTCTAAAGCCTTAATAAATGCTGCCTATAATCTCCCACTCTTCATGTTATCCTCTACTCCACCCCCTTTAGAGCCAAACTGATTTACCTCTGAATTTTAATTCCTGAACTCTATCCTTTGGCCAAAACATGCTTCTCTTTATTATTTCAGTTTTTCCTACTTTATCTCACTATAATTTTACTTCACTGACATTTTCAAACCCTTGAACTTTTCTTCTTTCCCCCAATTTATTATCACTGTCTGGATTTACTTCCAGCCCTACTTTTTTTTTCCTGTTCAGCATAAGACCCCATGGTACACAAATTTAACAGCACATTCTTAGATTAAACCCTAAAGGTGTATCTGAAGTCACAAAAACCTATGGGTTCATATTAGGCGCTTTACATTATTAACTGTAAGATCTGAGCAAGCTGTTTAGTTTCTTTTGATATAATATATATAAAATGATGATTCTTATAATTAAATGCAATAATGTATACAGAGGCTGGCAGATATTAAATTTTAAGCTATGTTTTCTTTAATCACTCAAGCTATGATTATATGTTCTTTATAAAGCATCTGTATAACACAAAAATGCAGAGTGAAAAGTTAATTTCCTTCATCTTGACCTCTGGAGACAGGTCACACACATACTTCCCTCTCCACAAATAACCACTGTTAACAGTCTGATCTGCATTCTGTCAGACCAAATTCTACATATTCATCAACACTAAACTTAAGTATCATTTCATCTTGTAGCTTTCTCTGACTCTCATAGTCAGTCTCAGTTTACTTCTCTTTATTTCTGTAAAACCAAGGGTTACCTCTATTAAAGGAAATATATTTTGTTTAATTTTTTCAGTTTTTTTAAATTTAAATTTTATTTTTGAATTAGCATGCATTAACATTATGAGGGTATTTCACTGAGATAATCCTACATATGCATACAGTGTACTTTGACAAGTTCACCCCTTCACTTTGTTTCCACTCCTCCCTTCCTACCTCCCCCTAATTCTTTTTTTATTATACTCAGCCTCCATTGTGAACATGATGAGTGGAGCTTTCTTTTCAGTCTTTACATGCCCCAGTTTGTCACAATGCTTCATACATTTTTCTTGGAGAAAGAATTACACTCTTTGATCTCTAGCCCTGCACACATGTACACACACACACACACACATAATTTGGTATAGTAGAAATAATTCCATGGGAAAACCAGAGTGTTGTGAATCAGATTAGGAACAACTTCCAGGCAAAGTGACAGCTAAGCATCCTAATAAATGTGTATGGGAGAAGACAAGAAGAAACCACGTGTGCTGCAAATACAGTGGAACTACATCAAATATTACTGTATGTTAAAAATTTTTAAAAGAGGTGTCTTAACACATTACATTAATATGTTCAAATAATTTTTCAGTGTTTTATGGGACACTCTGTAAGATGGTAATTGTTGTGTCCAGTTTCTCATAGGCAGACGCTGAAGATAATGTATCACACATAATAAACGCGGTGACCATACCCCCGTAGGCCACCACTGAAGCCATCAGCAACGTTAATGGCGGTTCCCTACATCCCAAGCACATGGCTTTAGAGCCCAACCATTTGTTTTTCTTCCTGAGGATTTTCCTGCTCCCGCATGTGGAGCGGGAGCACATTGGTTAGAGGAAGGCTGCCAGGGGAGTGCCAGGGACTTCACATTCTCAGGTGTTATCCTTAACCAACTAAGGGAAGAAAATTGGTGGATAAATACCCCCAAACTTCTTGTCCCTCAGTGGAACAACTGAATTCTTACGTTTATTTTTTACAATTTTTTTTTTTTGGGTGACACTGGGGTTTGAACTCAGGGCCTTCCACTTGCTAGGGAAGCATTCTTACTACTTGAGCCACTCCTCCAGTCCTTGAATTTTTTTCTGTAGAAGTTCTCAGAGGGTTTCCAGGAGAATTGGGTTCCAGTTGCCTTTAGTGGTAACCAACTCATTAGCATACATTGTACCAACTTTCTTTCCTTTCCTATTTCACTTCCTCACAAGGCTTCCCAAAGTTCTCTATACCCCAATCCTTATCTTTAGATCTTAGTTGTGGGTAACCAAATTTAAGATAAGAAAGTTGCTTTAAGTTATGCATAGCTAATAAATGGAGCTTAGGTTCATCTGACTCTACATTGCCCATACTCTATTACCTCCTAACTTGTTTTGAACTTTCTTTTTTCCAACTCATTAGACATATTAGCTGGGATCACAATTAAATTTACATGTGGCATTACTCAGAGAAGAGAAGGTATGCAGAAGTTCAAAAGCAGAATACTAACTGAATACACAGTTAGTGAATGAAATGAATTGCATTTTGAAAAAATTTGATGTATTATTATGCTAGTGGAAAGTATACTCTCTCAGAATCGGCTTTGATCATGTTCTATGCTTTAATTCTTTGCAAGGTTCTGCAACTGTTCATTTTGGTATATGTTAGCCATAGATATTACTTTCTGCCCCCTAAAATACTTCCCTTTCACTATCATTACAGCCTCCTCAAAAGTATTATCATACATGAAGGAGTCTCCTGAAGTTTATCTTAACTAGAACGTGGTAAGAAATTGTTTTTTCAGAAAGAGATGTGAGGGAGGGGGAAAAGAGGGTTGCCCACTCATTCTAATGACCATACTGGAAAGACAAGAATAGGGTGACATTTTTAGTTTGGGAGTTAGCACTTTCCTCAAGATTCAAGCCTTCTCCTTACAAGCAGAGCAAGCAGTTCTTTGTTGCAAACCAGAGGCCTTAACAAGAGCAAAAGTTCTTCCAGGAATCCTAGGTTAAAAAGTAAAGCCATTCACCTCAAAACCCCAAAGCCCAGTGGATTCCAAGGAAAGGGAGAAAGAGAACTAGGGTGCAAAGGAGTGCCATATGGCTAACTCAGACCTGATAAAAGGAGACCATGGAGCCACCAATCTCCATGGCAGCGAAAGAAGGAGTGAGGGCTTTTTTGGTTGTTTTTCCAGCGCTTTTGAAGTTTTCTGGGGCAGGAGAAATGGGGACAGAGGACCTGGCTCAGGCTAAGGAGGACAGGGAAGATGAACAGGGCCAACCCAAAAGCCTAGAGGCAAGTGGCCCACTGCGTCCCAGTAACTTGACTGGGGCCTATGCCACTGACCAGAAGTCAGGGCCTCACGCAGGAAGCCAGAGTCCTGTGCAGAAATGCCAGACTGGCAGGAGTCCTAAAGCCAGACGGAGAGCAGGAAACCTGGGCTTCAGGAGTTGGAAGCTCTAGCCTTTAGCACGGGTTGGCACCTGTACCTTGGTTGATGTAAACTATTGGAGGGGTCAGGTGTCCTCTTTCTAGTCCATTCTCACAGACCCAGGGTCTGATGAACCCTTCGTCGAAGTCCCTAGTCTTGGGGACTTTTGCCGCCACGCCCACCCCCCAACAGTGGCTAGAGTGAGGTGCTTTTGGGCTAGGTCTCCCCAGACAGCACGGTGTAGTTTAGTCATTTCCATGTAAGAGTTTAATTCAGTAGCATGTAATAGATTTGTATGTGTATCAGAGTCCTGAAAGAAATTAAAAGTAAACCACTGACATATTAATTTCAGTAAGTAATTTTTTTTCGGCCGTCACACTGCAACCTGTGTACCAAATTTTGAGGAAGTAAAACATGGTTTTTGCTCTCAGGGAACACTCAAGTTAGGTAAAAATACCCAATTTGAGCATATCAATACTTCTTCATATATATTAAATTCTGCGAGCATTTATTAAATAGGTATTATGTTCTAGCTATAGTTCATAAAAGTTGAATCAATCTCTATTCAAGTGCTCTGCCTTGAGGGGAAGGGAAGATCAGAAAATGATCATCTTTCAAGGTACAGGACAGGGCTGGTGGAGTGGCTCAAGTGGTAGAGCATCTATCTGCCTAGTAAACATGAGGCCCTGAGTTCAAATCCTAGTACTACACACACACACACACACACACAGAAGGTACAGGACAGATGCTGTTAAATTCTACTATCCAGATCAGGACAAGTGGAAGTACATAAAACAGAGAACTGAGATATATACATTGAGAGGGAATTGGAAAGTCCTTCAAGAGGAGGTAGCATGTGAAGCAGGCCCTCAAAGGAGGGGTTATGTGTATAAGTGGAGCTCTCGCTTAAGTTTTATACTTTCTAACAGATCTCACTAGAGGGCTTTGTTCATTTTTATCTTTTACTTTCTCTTACTGTCCAGTCTACTTTGCTATTGGTCTGTTTTCTTGAAACTAGCCTAGACTAAGTTATATCACTGACAAATGCTAATTATTTTTATTTAAAAATTATTTCTTCGGGGACAGTACTTGTAAGAAAGAATTTTTGTTTTTTTAGAATATATTTTAGCCAAGTCAACAAAGCACACTTCCTGTGGCCCATCTGTTAGAACACAAAAATAACCTCACTATGTAGAAACAGATGCTTAAAATGGTATTCATTAAAATGAGATTCCACCTGTAATAGAAAGCAGAAAGTGGATGCAAAAGGAATCCACTTTCCTTTGTAAGCTGGCAGTCCTTGCTATTGCCCTCTATCCCCTTAGGAATGTGTGTCTGTGGTAAAAATCTTGCTGATAGAAATATGCTTCTGGTTTTGGTGTCTAGTGATAGGGATTATGACTAATATTGAAACACAACTACCCTTGACTCTTTAGGAGGGTAGAAGTCATGGAAAAATACACTGTAAGTGCATGCATTCTTAGCAATGAACAAAGTTTTCTTGGACAGAAAATGCATGATTACTTATATTAGTGATAGAAGTTAACATTTACTGATTACCTTCTGAGTCAGATGCCTTTTACACACTTCTACAATCTTATGAAGGAGATACTCTCATTTTAGAAGAGAGGCAATTGAGACTGAGCAAAATATTAAATAACTTCCCCAGAGTCACAATTAAATTGGAATCTAAGAATCTGATTCCTAAGCCAATGTGCAATTTCCAGAATTTCACACAGTCGTTACAAAGATGGAGGCTCACAGTGGTTAAATAACATGGGATATCTGGAACATAAATCAAGGTCTGTCTGATTCTAAAACCTATGCCCATGTTTCTCTTCCATATATTTTTGGTCTTTGCCTCTAAGTTCATGTAGCCCCTTTCATGGAATAGAGGAAAAGCAGACATCAGTTAGTAAAATAGAGTTCTAAGTTATAATTAGCCAGCCCACTAATAACCGTAGCAGTTCAGAAAAAAATATTTTGCAAATTTATTAAAGTAAATGAATATTTTAATGAATATGAAGGATACATTAACTTTATTAGTTCTTAAATCACTCATTCATTACTTTAACAAATATTTGTTGACTTCTTACATTGTGTGAAGTATAGGAATAATAAAGTTTCTGTCATCATGAAACTTAGATTCTTATTGGAGATGGAGGCAAGATAAATAACAATCAGCAAAAAATGTTGCACTTTAATTGGTAAGTATTGAGTAAAAAACCAAACTGCAGAATGGGAGAAGGAAGTGTGATTGTAACTGTTGCAGTTTAAAATGAGGAGGAGGACTAGGCACAGTGTCTCACACTGTAATCCCAGCTACCCAGAGGAAGATATTGGCAAGACTGTGATTCAAGGCCAGCCTGGACAGAAAGTTAGGAGGGCTCCATCTCAACAAAAAGCCAGGTGTAGTGTTTCATTCCTGTAATTCCAGCTATGCCAGAGGTATAGGTAGGAGGATCACAAGACTGTATCTGAAAAATAACTAAAGTAAAAAAAAAAAAAAAAAGGCTGGGGGCATGGCTCAAGTGGCAGAGCACCTGCCTAGCAAGCATGAGGCCATGAGTTCAAGCCCAGATACTGCCAAAAAACCTAACTAACTAACTAAAACAAAATAGAGTAGCTAGGGAGGACTGTACCTGAAGGAGGTAGAGGAAGGAGTCAGGTAAATGACTGTGAGAAATGGATGCCCGTGAATGGGATGCCAAAAGCAGAGGCCATAAGGCCAGGCAAGAGTAGAAAATAGGACAGCAGCTAGTAAGATAAGGTCGAGGTGACAGTGAGAGCCTGTTCAGATCTTGAAGAGCCTGTGTGACTTAATAAGGACTTTGCCTTTTTTTCACATTTTTATCAGCATATGTTAATTGCACAATGTGGGGTTTCATTGTGACACTTCCCCGTACGCACACAATGCACTTCAGTCATATTCACCCACCCTATGTTTTTTATTTGGTAGGTTGAACTCAGGGCCTTGCTTGGGTACTTTCTTGCTAGGCAGGCACTCTACCACTTGAGCCACACCCCAGCCCTTTTTTTCTCTAGTTGTTTTTTGAATAGGGTCTTGCGTTTTTGTCTGGATTATGATCCTCCTTTTTATGCCTCCCACATACCTGGGATGGCAGGTGCCTCCCACCACACCCAGCTTATTGGTTGATATTAGGTCTCACTAACTTTTCTCTGGGGCTGACTTCAAACCACGATTTTCCCAACCTCTGTCTCTTGAGTATCTGGGATTATAGCTGCATCCAGCCTTTTTTTTTAAAGACAGAATCTTGCTATGTAGTACAGGGTAGCCTTGAATTCACTATGAAGACAGGACTGGCCTCGAATTTGCCATATTCCTGTATCTGAATCCCAGCCTCCTGAGTGTTGGGATTGCAGGTATGAACCACCAGGCCCGGCCAGGACTTTGACTTTTCTCTGAGGAAAATATTGAAGGATATTGAACTTAGGAATGATGTGATCTGCTACATGTTTTGAAAGGATCATTTTTGATCACTGTGTATAAGATACTGAAAAACAGCAGGGGAAGAAGTATAGACACAGGTAGGAGGCTATTGGGGTAAGTAATCCCCGTGAAAGATGCTCAGCAGGGAGCTCAAGGGAGGGATGAGACCAAGCTCATGCTAATAATCACCCTGGATTCCTCCCTTCAAGATCATCTCTCTCTCTCTCTCTCTCTCTGTGTGTGTGTGTGTGTGTACTGGAGTTTGAACTTAGGACCTCACACTGGCTAGATAAGCATGCTACCATTTGAGCCACTCCACCAGCCCTGGCTGTACCTCTTGACTAAAGGCCACTGTTCCTCTCAATAGCACTAATTCTGGGCCTAGGGGTGGTGACAGCGTCACCACTATTAAGTTCAGCACTGTCTTGTGGCTCCCCATACTTCCATCTTCTAAGTGTTGGATGAGTTATTCTCATCCAGCTGTGCCACACGGTTCTTGTTGGGACCCTGGCTGATACTTGAATGTTTCCATTTAGGATGCAATTCTTTAAGTATTCTTATTAAATCAAACTTATTAACTATGAATTCAATAAAATATTTGATATTACTGCAATAAAAAAGTCTGTGTGATTTATCAGTTACAGACAGAAGTACAATGAAACCTCTCTTGCTATCATCCCCTGTATCTTTAGGAGCCAGGATTCCTCGATATGGAAGAGTGGAAATATAGGAGTAATATAGAAGACAGAGGAGGTCACACAAAAGCCCTGTATAGATCATCCCCAACTTACAATGGTTTGACTTACAACCTGTTTTACTACAATGGTGCAAAAGTTATTGCATTCAGTAGAAACTGTACTTTGATTTTTTGCTTTGTTTTGTTTTTGGTGGTACTAGGGTTGAATCAGGGCTGGTGCTTGCTTGGTAGGCAGACACTATCACTTGAACCACACCCTCTTCCCTGTTTTTGCTTTAGTTATTTTTTAGATAGGGTCTGGTGTTTTTGTCCAGTGCTGACCTTAGACCACAATCCTTCTGCCAATGACCTTCCCCATAGCTGGGATTGCAGACATAAACCACCATGCCTGGTTTATTGGTGAGATGGGGGCTTACTAACTTTTTGTCCATGTTGGCCTTGAACTACAATCCTTCTGATCTCTGTCTCCTGAGTAGCTGGGAGTACATGCACCAGCCACTACACCCAGCCTCTGTACTTAGAGTTTTGCATTTTGATTTTATACCAGGCTGATGATATGGGTAAGATATCCTCTTAAAATGCTGGGTAGGGAAGTGAATCACAGATCCCAGCTAAGCTATGACGTTTAGTGTGTTAGGTGTCTTAAGTGCATTTTGACAAATTTTTAACCTACAATGGTTTTATCAACATGCAACCCAATATAAATACTAAATTTGAACTGGAAGTGTTGGTACAAACTTTTGAGGTCTCATATACGTGTTTATGCATATGTATGTATGTATGCATGTATGTGTGTCTGTCTGTATGTATGTACAGCTTAGCTTCATCCACCAAAAAAGATTATGTTCTTGAATTACTATTTGCACCCAAAGAAAATAAGTTTTCTTAGAAAAATGGTACATCTCAGGAAATGTGCCAGATGAGTCTGAACCATCTTGTCAAACTAGATAGGAAACAAACTATCAAAGATTTCTAGACTTAAAAGGTCACAAACCCAAACTTGAAGTGACCCTCACTTGCTAGTTATGTGATAAATTGAGCTTCTGTAAAGATTATAATCACAAAAACTCAAACACATTGAATACATTAATTCAAAATGATAAAAAATATTGGTCACATTCAGAAAATGATAGGAAACTATCATTTGAAATGCTTTGAAAACTGAAAAGGGAAAGATTAAGAATGTATCATGTCTTTCCTCCATGAACTATACCACCGGATAATCCAATAATAGATGAAGAGAAGTGTAACTTTATTGAAGCATTTTAACTAATAATAATACTAAAGTTATAATACCATTACTATACAAGTTATAGTGAATTACAAGCATTTGGCAGCAATAATTGTTAACATCACGAGCAGACATGACAAACCTCTTAAAGACTGCAACACTATGTATAGTTTTGCTAAAGTGAGTGACTCTGAGTCTGGGTCTAGCTGCTAACTTTCAGGAAATAGAATCAGAAGAACACAATGAATTGTATGTTCCAAGTGTACTTACTTTCTAACAATTCCTTAAATGATGCATTTATGTGTTACTCTTTATCTATGTTTTATATCGGTAAAAGGCAACAAAATCTTTGTTTTGGTCGAATTGCCTATTTTTTCTTGTAGTTCTTTTAAAATTTTTATATGTATATATACAAAAGTATGTATGTGTCTCTGTATGTATAGAAACAGATAGATGAAAAATTTATTGGCACATATAAGTTTAGAATTACCATATCTTCTGGTGAATTGTATGGTGGGTGGTGGTTTTCTATGCTGTTAGTGGTTTGTCCTTGAATTGTATTTTTATATGAATATACTGACACCACCGTTCTTGTGGATAATGTTTTCTTGGTATATCTTTGTTCATCCACCTGACTTTTAATCTTACTGTGTCCTTTTGTTTTATGCATATCTCTAGTAAATCAGCTATTGGTAGAGTTTGTTTTTTCATCTAATCTAGCAGTCTTTACCTCTTAACTGGAGCTTTTATACAGTACATTATTAATAAACATAATTTGTTTTTTCATCATATTGTATTATCATCTTTTATTGTTTCCTTTTTATTATTATAAACATTTAAATTCTCTTTTCTTTAATACTTATTCCAATTATGAAGTAACACAAACTTACGCAAAGACTTTTGAAAACATAGTACAAATAATTTGTATTTTAACATGATTTTTGTGTTGAAATGTTCTAGTGCTCATAAGTTTGTTTTTATTGTTGGTTGAATATATTGTTTGTGTTATACAGTTCCTTTCTTTCTTTGTATCTTTGGAATTTTTTTCATCTCATTTTTAGCTACTACTACTTTGAAAGTTATGCACTCTGTTTCTAATATTTTAGTCATCACTTTTTTATTTTTACATTTGTACTGCACAGTAAATTTTCATGATGATTGGCTGCTGGAGGACACTACAGAAGGAACTGGTATACTTTTCTCAGCAGACTTCTACAGCTTCCACAGTATGTGTCAGCCAGCAGCATACAGTGACCAGCCTAATGTGTCACCTCTCTATGGGCAGCTAACTGTGTAGAATGCTCCTTTGAAAACTCCATTGCTGACATCTTTTACAGGGCAGGTATGACCATGGAGGAAGTCACCATTAATATGGGCTTCCTGATTTCAGTGGAGGAATATGGGTTCCCAAAGTAGCAGAGGCCACATGGCAGCACTTAAGTGCCAAATACCATGTGGACATATTTACCATACAAAGAAGCAAGGACATAGCGATAATACTTTGGCTCATGGAGATTTTTTGTTGTGTCTTACTAATCATGATGTCCCTAGAAATGAAGTAGGTGAGCAGTCTACTAATATATTACTTAATCTACTTAAGCAGAAAAACTTTAGGTCTGATAAGAAAAACCTGACTTGATTTAACATCATTGTGCTTAGCGCTACTCATCCGGTATCTAGGCTAAAAGCAATCCACAACTCCCATGCTCCTTGACTGTAGGGAGGACTAGTTTCCTTTAAGGAGGACTGTATTCCATCCCCACAAGTGCATACTGTAAATTTTTCAAAGCTTTCCCGAAGGAAACTTGTGACAATTTCCTAGACTGACTACATTAAGAAAAAGGAAATACCCAGGTCTTTTAGGGATTGCTAGACACTGACTCAGAACTGACACTAATTCCTGGTTACCCAAAACATGACTGTGTACCATCATTGAAGCTGGGGGTTTCCATGATTAGATGAAAGATGAAGTCTTAGCTTAAGTTAGTTGATTTATGGATTCACTCTGTGGGAACGTCCCCAGTTCCTGACTAATAGGAATTGACATGCTCATCAATTAGACTTCCTATATTGCCTCTCTGATCCATGGCAAAAAGGACATTATGGTAGAAAAAGCTACATGGAAGTCCTTAGATCTTTCTTGCTCTACCAAAGTGGTTAACCAGAAGCAGACCAGATCCCTCAGGGTATTGAAGAGAGTAGTTCTGCCATGAAAGAATTAAAAGAACTTGGGTATAGAATATTTACCAAGATAGACCACATTCTGAGTCATAAAACAAAATCTAAGTGATATAAAATAATTGAAATAATACAAAGTATGTTTCTGACCACCTTGAATTTAAGCTAGACATGAACAACATAAAGACATATATAAAATGCTGCACAGTTCCCCTGGGTCAAGTAAGAAGTCTCAAAGGAAGTTAGAAATATTATCAATAAAAATGAAAATTCAGGTTTGAAATCAGTGGGAATGATGTAGTAAGGGTCTCCAAATTCCTTCCTCTTTAAAAACAAAGAGAACTTTGCGGGGTGGGGGTGGGGTGGGGGGGATGGGGGTGGAGTCAGCTTTTCCAGAGCTCTACTTGCTAATTAACCACAGTTTTGCAGCCATCCAGACAGCATTTGTTTAAGAAAAATAGCTGATTTGGGTAAATACAATAAGTTTTGCAGCATTTTAACCTGCCCCATTTCTATGCCTCTTTCCCTAGCTCAGTGGAACTCTCTAAAACAACAGTCACACGATCTTGTTCTAAAATCTCCATTGTCAAGAGAATTGTCTTTATTTAAATTGTTTTACAGTTGTCTGGGAAACCCCACTCACTGAATTTGTCCTTTTATCATTTGACTCAGGACTTACCCACTTCAAACAGCTTTTCCTTTCACAGCATTTGTCATAAGTAATCACAGGCAATAGTTGAACATTATGGTTTCCTAGGTGGTAAAAACATTTGAGGCCAAGAAGAATCTGACCAAAAAACTTAAAATCATAATTTTGGGAATGAGATCTCTTCATGAACCTTTGAAAGGCTCTGACATATATATTCCTGGAAATTCCTGTATAACGCTGTGACTATGCCCAAACTGTACACAATTAGCATATGATAATAAAATTTTTTAAACTTGGACTAAGACTCAAGTGGTAGAGTACCTGTCTAGAGTACCTAGCAAGAGCAAGGCCTTGAGTTCAAACCCCAGTGCCACCAACTAACTTAATAAATTAAAACAAAACAAAACAATGATGACGGTATCACTTGTCAGTTGAGATCCTTCTAGATTTCTCCCAATCTGTTGAGTGTGTCAGAAGGAAAAATTACCACATGTAAGCTATGAGTGGTGGTACACATCTGTACTCCCAGCTCTGAGGAGACTGAGGCAAGGGGAGGCAGTTTGATGCCAGACTAGGCTCCCTGGTAAGACCCTGTCTCAAAAAACAAAATTACCATATGAAACCAAAAGATGCATGGGGAAAGTGATAAACTTTGAACAGCAGAACTATTTTTTGTAGGATTGGGGTTTGACCTCAGTGCTGCATGAATAGAACTATTTTGAGTATAGTAAAATCCTGTTTTCATTTGTAAGTGCATGATATACAAATCACGTCATTGTGAGTTTTGTGAAATGAAATAAAATAGAAGTGAGCATATACAGCTAGTGGCCTGTAGTTACAGAATCTGCTTAAACAATTAATATCCATCCAGGTACCAGCTATCATTCTGTCAGGTTTGAACTCAGAGCCTCACGCTTGCTAGGCAGGCTCTCTTACTGCTTGAACCACTCTACCAGCCCTTTTTGGTGATGGGTTTTTTCCGAGATAGGCTTTTATGAACTATTTTCCCAGGACTGGCTTTGAGCAGCGATCCTCCTGATCTCTGACAGTTGTTTATTCTATTTGAAATATTGATAAAGATGTTTCTGGGTTGTGTCTAACTGGAGTTCTGACTGCCACCATGGTTCTAGGAATCTCCCTCTTAACCGATACCCAATTCATTGGCTGGTCTAGTAAGACTGGGTTTGGAGAATAGGGGTTGTGCTCTCTGATGGAGTGGAATACTGCTTCCTTGTTATGACTTCAGTCTTCTTTCCATATCCCCTTCTCATCCAGCCCCTGCACACACACACACACACACACACACACACACACACACACAGCACGCACCCACACACATGTACACACACACACAAATTTTAGTTTATTCTTGTCTGTAGATTAGAGTTGGGTAAAGATAGAAGCCATTTGCCAATTGGGTTATATTCAAATTAATCTTACTGCAGGACTCATTATCATTTAGTGTACTTGAAACCAGGTTTCTAAGAACTGAAATTATATAAAAACTAACCATTGTTAACAATTAACTCTAAAATGTCTTTTCTGAAAATCTAACACTTTCTTAGGGAGGGGGAAGTGACATAGTGAAAAGAGTAATAAACCAGAGTTAGATAATCTGATGGTATTCCTAGTTAATCAAGTGTGTACTAAGTGCCCATGATTAAGTCACACACCTAGATGAGTCAGTTACTGTTAACAACTAAGACGTCTGGCCTATGATATGTCATTTCATCTCACTTGACCTCAGTTTACTCATTGGCAGAAAGACAGAATCTCTCAAATCTCAAACGTGAAATTCTTGAGATGAATTCTGATAGGAAAAAGTGGGTGTCAAAAGACCAAAAGCCGTATGTTCTCCCTCATATGCGGACATTAGATCAAGGGCAAACACAACAAGGGGACTGGACTTTGAGCACATGATAAAAGCGAGAGCACACAAGGGAGGGGTGAGGATAGGTAAGACACCTAAAAAATTAGCTAGCATTTGTTGCCCTTAACGCAGAGAAACTAAAGCAGATACCTTAAAAGCAACTGAGGCCAATAGGAGAAGGGGACCAGGAACTAGAGAAAAGGTTAGATCAAGAAGAATTAACTGAGAAGGTAACACACACGCACAGAAAATTAATGCGAGTCAACTCCCTGTATAGCTATCCTTATCTCAACTAGCAAAACCCCTTGTTCCTTCCTATTATTGCTTATACTCTCTCTTCAACAAAATTAGAGATAAGGGCAAAATAGTTTCTGCTGGGTATTGAGGGGGTGGGGAGGGGAGGGAGGGGGCGGAGTGGGTGGTAAGGGAGGGGGTGGGGGCAGGGGGGAGAAATGACCCAAGCATTGTATGCACATGTGAATAATAAAACAATAAAAATTTTTTTTAAAAGTGGGCGTAATGAAATTCTACATTTTCATTTGAGTCTACAATTACTATTTAAAAAAAATCCTAACTGAATCTAATCTACTTTCCTTTAGACTTCTGAGAAAATAAATGACTTCTATGAGTAGTTCATTGTGCTGCCTGAATTTATTTTCTAACAGCTAATCTTACATACTAGTCTATGCTATATAAATTTGAACTAGACTAGAAGAATTTTTATTCAGTCATTCCATATCTTTATTGAGGAACTTGTATTACCAGGGAAATTTCATAAAATAGGAGGATTTTTACAGGAAGAAACTCCATCTATAATCCTTTCCTAGCTACTGAACCCTTTTGTATACATATGCTCCAGTTCAAGCCTTATTCTCAGACAGAATACAAGTGTGCTTTGATATTTTTTAAAGGTCCAACCTTGACCTAATTTCAAAATCCTTATTTCTCCCTGCCATATTGCCTCTTGCTAAAAACACTGTAAAGTTGTCAAAAAAGAAACAACAACAAATCTTAGCCAGCAACTTTCATACATTGTGGTGGGATTATAAAATGGTAAACCACTTTGAAAAATTATTTGACACCGCAAAAAATTTAATATGTTACTTTATAACCCAGAAATTCTACTTCTGTGTTTACTCAAGAAAAATTCAAACCTTTATAAAATGCAATGTCCACAAAAAAGACTTGAGAAAGAATGTTAATATCAACTTTGTGATGACCAAAAAGTAGTCAGCAACCTATATTTGGGTTCAGCCCACATACTGACTTTCAAGCCCAATTTTTAACACATTATTTTGAAACATCCAAGTTGATCTAGGCACGGTTGGTTTATACCTTTAATCCCAGATACTCAGGAGGCGGAGATCAGGAAGTTTGTAGTCTAAATCCAGCCCAGACAAAAAGTTAGCATGACCCTATCTCAGCCAATAACTGGGTGTGGTGGCATGCCCCTGTCATCCCAGCTACTCAGGGAAGGATAAATAGGAGGATTAGCAATCCAGGCTGGTCTAAGCAAAAATGCACAGCCTTACCTCAAAAATAATGAAAGCAAAAGGACTGAAGGCATGGCTCAAGTGGTAACAACAACAACAAAAAAGAAATGGTGTAAGAACTGAATATGAAATACTATTTAGAGTCTATGTTTCATCAGTATGTTTCTGTGTATGTACATATGTATGTGCATGCTTTTGCCCAGAAGGCAAAGGTGTTTAATGAGAGACAGAAGAAAGGTCCACAGGCTGGGAGGTAGATGGCATAATTCGGAGGCTGAGCTGATTGTGTGACTGTTTACTACGAGCCCATGCTACACTTGAATTAAAACTTAAAACTACAGATTGTAGATCTGAGCCCCTACCTAGTACCCTAAGTACCCAGAGCTTGGGGAGACACTGTTAAAAAGGGATGGATTGGAGGGAAATCAGGGACCAGGGCCCAAGTATTCTGCAGAAATCATTCATAACACACAGTTGGATTTTGCAGGGAATATGTGTGACGTTAGCCATGCCCATTTCAGATCCTTGGGAACCAGAGCTGGGAGACATGGGGAGCAGGGGGATGAACTTATTAATTGTATTTAAGAGGTTATAATTTCAGATGGTTCAAATTTTGACAGATACAAACGTATGAACAGTGAAATGTCTACTTTCTATTTATACAACTGCTGTTTTCTATCATATAAATGGACATAATTTAACTAGCTCCCAACTGACAAATATCAAGTTCTTCCATTCATTGGTTATATAAACTCTAAACAATCTTTTGCCTGGGTCATTTCATATATACATCAATACATCTATAAGTAGAATTGTTGGGTTACAGAATATGTACTTTTGTAATTTTGGTGGATTTTGCTAAAATGCCTTCTATTGAAGTGTACACTATTTACTAACACCAACCAATGTATGGGGTGGGCTGGCAGAGTGGCTCAAGTGGTAGAGCACCTGCCTTGCAACCATAAAGCCCTAAGTTCAAACCCCAGTTCCACACACACACATACAAATGTATGAGGATGACTAGGGGCTGGGGATATAGCTCAGTGGTAGAGCACTTGCTTAGCATGCACAAGGCCCTGAGTTTGAGCCCCAGCACTGCTAGAAAAAAGAGTAACTACTTCATATCTTCACCACCATGTGGCATATTCAACTTTTTTTTGCCAATTTCAGGGGGAAATGTTATCTTCTAACTTATTTTTCTTAATATGAGGAAGATTTTTTAACGTTTGAAGTATTTCTGTGTTCTTTCTGTGAGCCATCTGCTGCTTGAAGAGTTTTTTTAAGAGAAAAAATAAGTCTCAGAGTACTTTTTGAAAAAATGATATGACTAGAAAATACTTCTAGTATTTAATTTTAGGTTATTTTCAGAGAGTATTTAAAAAAAGAGTTAGGGAATTTTGCAAGAACCAAAGATTCTAGTCATACAGAATCTTAGTTACATTATATGGCTGCAGTGACAATGATCCCTGTCTTTTGCTAAAGTGATGCCCTGTGCCACCTCAGGACTCTGCCAGCAAGAAGGTCATCATCAAATGACCTTCAGACCCCTGAGCCTCCAGAACTAAGAGCTAGATAAGCCTGTCTAAAACGTTACCCAGCTTCAGGTATCTAATTGTAATAACACAAAATGGACTGATGTAGTGATTTATAGCCAATGAGTGATTAAACAGATTTCTTTTCTTCTTCTCCTTCTTCTTCTTTTGCAGTACTGGAGTTTGGACTTAGGACTTCAAGCTTGCTAATCAGGTGCTATATCACTTGAACCACTCTACCAGCCCTTAAACAGATTTTTTAAAGGTTTTTCTTTTTTCTTTAAAAAACCCTACTCTGTATCAATTTCCATTATTAAACAGATCCTGAAGTTAAAATCAATATAAAAATAATAGTAACACATATTTTAATATGTAAGCTATATATACTATACAAACTAAAATTTTTCAGACTGAAGTATACATTGGATATTTTCAGCACCAGCTGGGTAGTTTGAAATTTTATGTAAACTGTGAATACAGAAAATCTTTTAAAACCTGCTGGAGCAGGTTTAATAGCTTACTTACCTAGTTGAAACTCTTTGAAAGAGAATCAGGAAGATGAATTGCCAACATATTAACTTAAGCTTTATTTCATTTCATTTATTTATTTTTCATTATTAGAACCAATTTTATTTACAAAACCACAACTCAGTCTGCTTTGGTATCATTATTGACAAAATGCCTACAACCGATATATTAAGTAAAAAGATACATTGATTTCAGCTTTACTTAAAACCAGAATTCAACACTGCCCCAATTTCCTATCCCTATGTGGCTCTGAATTCAGCTTAAAAATGAAAAAGAAAAACTCTTTACAATGGCTTAAGCCATTTTAGGTTTCTTTTTTTTTTTTTTTTCTTATTTTATGGTTTGGACCAAGACTATTCATCTACTTTGCTATTTACAGAGACAGCCCTAAGGAATGGGATAACAAAGATGAAGATTTAGTTTATCAGGCTTTCATAACACAATATCCATAATGGTTTTTTTAAAAATGTAAATAAATAATACTGGTAAACAGTATTTATTGATAATATTTCTGACAAACTCATTCATCTAATATCATGTCAAGGAATCAAAAGAATTCCTCTATATATTTAAAGTTTTAATTTATTCTGTATGCTGGTTCACAAAATATTGCTTCATGTTAAAGGAGTTATCACCAGCATAGCATATGCTAATCAGTCCCATGAAACCCTAACAGCAAGCTCTTTTTTTTTTTTTTGTTAACCCACTGTTAATACTCAGTTTAGTCTGATACATGTGTGGTTGGTAAATGAGTGAGTACTAATGTTCTTATTCAGGAATGTAAAATCAATGGTAACTGGCATCAAGTTGCAAGAAAAACTTACATATTGGAAGGTAGCAGAGTGAGATATGAAAGAATCTTCTGTCTGAAGCTAGGAATACACCTATGCTGGCTTCAGAGGTGGGGAGAGGAAGCAGAAGAAGAAAAAGAAAAAACTTCATTGACTTAAACTGAGGTAATTAATTTGAGACAGCAAATAAATAAATCAACAAAAGCCCATTTTTCTTTTCAAGAAGGAGGAGGAAGAGGAGCAGGAGGAGAAAGAAAAGAAGAAAGAAACAAAAAAAGGAAGGAAGGGAAAGAAAGAAGTTAAGTTCATTTTAAAACCTTAGTTTTTTTCATAAATAACTTTCATTTGTGCTGTTTCCATATAAATATGTGTGCAGACCAGCTATTTGATGAAATATCCACAAGATGGTGCCATGGTTAACATTTAGCAAGGGAATTTGAGAATTAAAAGGGAGAAAAATATTTGGCACCATTGAGAAAATTATCAGCAAATTTTCACACTTCTTTATGCATTTCAAATGCTCAAATGATTATATTTTGTATCAAAAATTCTTATTCTTTGTAAACATACACTTTTTCATTATAAATACTCATCAATGAGATGATAGTTACTAACAGACATAAATTGGACCTTTTTACTTTACAAATTAATAGATATGTTTTCAATGATCTCTTCTTTAATTTTTAATGCCAGGATTAAAAATAATATCGAGATGACACACCTTAACTAGCATAAGTTAAACTTAGATATGGGCAAAGTCTTTGCTGTAGGCTGAACTGAGTCCTCCAAAGTTTATATGTTAAAGCTCTATCCCCCAATGTGATGATATTTTGAGGTGGAGCTTTGGAGAGGTAATTAGGGTTAGCTGAGGGCTTCAGTGTGAGACTCTTATTAGTGAGTCTTTGTAAGAAAAGATGCCAGAGAGCTTCTTATCTATCTTTGTCTACCATGGAGGACATAGCCAGAGGTGGCCATCTGCAAGTATGAAAAAGGGCTCTCACCAGAAACTGACTGTGCTGGTACCCTGATTTCAGACTTCTATTCTGCAGAATCCTGAGATAATAGATGGCTATTGCTTATGACTCAGTCTATGATATTCTGTTATGGAAGCCTCAAACTTGTGATCCTATTGTCTTTGCCTTCTGAGTTGCTAGGATTACAGGTGTGAACCACCATGGCTAACCAGCTTAAGTGTGTTTGTGTGTGTGTGTGTGTGTGCACACATGAATGCACTGTAGGGATTGAATACAGGGCCTGGCACATACTAGGCAAATGTTTTACCACTGAGCTACACTCAAGTCATAAGATAGTCTTTTTTTTTTTAAGTGGGACGGGGGTTTGAACTCGGGGCTTTGTGTTTACAGAACAGTTGCTCTACAGCTTGAGCCACATGGCTTATTTTGAAGATGGGGCCTCCATGAACTATTTGCCCAGGCTGGCTCCCAACTGCAATCCTCCAGATTTCAGCCTCCCAAGTAGCTAAGATTATAGGCATGAGCCACCTGTGCCAAGTAAGGCAGTCTTTAGAAAAGAAAAATACCAAAATTGCAGAAAATAATTTTTTAAAGGGTTTGTTGTACAGGGTAGATAGAAATTAGTATGTTAATAATATTTAACTATTATTTAGAGTTAACCCTATATAATTGTTAATAATATTTGAGGCTGTTGCTAATTTAGGTCACCATAACTATAAAAAGTATGGCTATGCTGGTGAAACATCTAATACAATCATTTTAAGGGAGTGTTCTGAAGGGAAAGTTTGGAACAGAATCTGATGAGTGAATACAGATAATTTTCCAAGGTAGATAATGGTATGCAGCAGGAATAACTTGAAATTTAAGAAAGCAGCTGAAGAGGGAAGCTAGAAAGTAGGTAAAAGTGAAGTGAAAATCATGACTGCAGAAAAAGAAGAAGTTTGAAAATGACTCTGAATTTCCTACAAACACTTCAAAGTCATTATTTTTAAAATTAAACACTAAACTATTGCCTCTTTCCATTTTTCTATCATGGTGTGCAATTAGTACTAGCTAATTCTGATTGAATCTTGACGTCTTCTTTGATTCCCCAGTTTTTTACTTGACTGGACTCATCCATCATAACATGTTGCCAATTCTTCTGCAACAGTTCCAATTACATTTTCTACCTCATTCTTGAGTTACTTAAAAAAGTTCTAGATACGCTCCCAGATTTTAATATAGTGCCCTGTTTGCAAAATAAGCCATTGCTTAATAATCACCTTTCATAAAGTCTGTTTTGGTGATGCAACTATTCAGAAATATTTCCTTTTAGACATGTTCTGAACTTTGCAACCCTTTAATTTCTGCTGCTTCCCCCCCACCCGTCTTTCAACAGATATTTCTCATTCCTCATTATCAAGTCATCTATTCATTTAACGCAGATACTCATTTCTTAAAAAAAAAAAAAAAAAACAGGGGCCAGGCACCAGTGGCTCACACCTGTAATCCTAGCTAATCAGAGATCAGGAGGCTTGTGGTTGGAAGCCAGCCTAGGCAAATAGCTTGCGAGACACTGTCTTGAAAATACATAACACAAAAAAGGTCTGGTGGAGTGGCTCAAGGTGTAGACCCTGAGTTCAAGCCCTGGTACCACAAAATCAAAACAAAATAAAACAAACCACAGGGGATTGGGTGGATAAAGTTAACTGGTATCTTTTTTAAAAACCTTAAATTCTTAAATAATTTCAAATTAAAAAAAATCTTGTATAGTCTTCACTCAAATTCAATAATTGTAAATGCTTCGCCATATTTTCTTTATTGTTGTTCTCCTCCCCCCATATACATATACATATGCATAGACATTTAGGGTGTATGTGTATAAAATGTCCTGAGTTATTTGAGAGTGAGAGTTGAAGACCTCATGTCCTTAAATACTTCTCTGTGTATTTCCTAAGAATAAGAAAACATCTACTTACATGCCCACAATACAATTACCAAGTTTAGAAATTTTAATATTGATACATTAGTGTTATTAGATGTATGGTCTGTATTCCATTTTTGCCAGTTGTCTCAGTAATGTTCTTTATGGAATTTACAGAGGTTTGTCCTCTGGAGACTCACATGCTGAAAGCTTGTTCCCCAGTATGGCAATATTGAGAGGTAGTATAACTTTTAAGAGGTGGGGTCTAGTGGAAGGCATTTAGGTCTTTGGGAGCACTGCCCTCAAAAGAATTAATAAAGTTTCCGTGAGATCCTGGTGAGCTCCACGAGAGTGGGTTGTTATTTTTTAAAAAAGAGTGAGCCTGGCCTTTCCTACTAGTCCATTTTTGCTGCTACAGTAAAATACCTAGAATATCAGTTTTCCCCCATTTTTGTTGCAGGCTACTTATAAAGAAAAAGAAGTTTATTTAACTCATAGCTTTGGAGGCTGAAAGTCCAAATAGCTTAGTGCCAGCTTTGGCAAGTGTCCTATGATAGATGGAAGAATATGTGCGTAAGGAAGAAAATCACATCTGGAAACAGGAAGCAGGAGAGAGACTAGGGCCCTATAATTCTTCCTAAGGGCAGGTGTCAACTTTCGTGTCTTTATTTATTTGCTTGTTTGTTTGTTTGGTGGTCTTGGGGATTGAACTCAGGGCCTGCAATTGCTAGGCAGGCACTTTACCTCTTGAGCCACTCTGCCAGCCCCATAAGCTTCATCTCTTAAAGGTTCCACATCATTCCAATACCACCACCTTGGAGATCAAACCCCAACAAATGGACTCTTGGGGGACACACAACATCCAAACCACAGTGCCTCTGACTCTTTTGTTCCGTATCCCACCAGTGATCTCTCTTTCTTTCATACACTCCCACTGGGATGCCATTTGTCATGATGTGATGTAGCCAGAAAGCCATCATCATTGGCCAAGTAGATAGGGCCACCTGATCTCAGACTTCCAACCTCAGGAACTCTGAACTAAAGAAATTTCTTTTCCTAATAAAGTTTCCATCCTCAGATATTTTGCTATAATATCACAAAATAGAGTGAAACGAGATGAGCATGGTGGTTCAGGCCTATAATCCCAGCTACTGGGGAAGCTGAGGCAAGATGATTGCAAGTTTGGAGCCAGCTGGACAACTTAGGGAGACAGTATTTCAAAATAGAAAACAAAAAGGAGGGACTAGGGGTGCAGCTCAGTGGTAGAGCACTTGCCTAGCATATTTGAGGCTCTGGATTTGATTCCCCCACCCAAAGAAAAGGTAAGAAACCATTAAAACAACATTTTTTCCTCTTGCTCTAGCATCCAATCTAGTTGCTGCCATGTCTCTTTAATCAGGAATGGATTTTGCAACTGTTCTTTGTCTTTTAAGATATTGGTATTTTTAAAGAGTGCGGGCCAGTTGTTTTGCAAAATTTCCCTCGATTTGGGTTTATCTGGATGTTTCCTCATGATTAAATTCAGTTTATACCACTTGGCCTATACTACATAAACACATACAACTATATACACACATATATAAATACATATATGTATTTAGTTATATATATATAACTATATATATATATACATATATATATATGTATTTGTTTGTGCAGTGCTTGGTATTTAATCCAGAGCCTCACACATGCTGGGCAGTGCTCTATCACTGGGCTTCAGACCCATCCTTGCCTATATTTATTAGTTAGCATTCTCCAGCAAGGAGGGGCTTTTCGTTCTCTCCCATTTATTGTTGTAATGCTTTGTCAATTATTTACTAATAATAGAAATATTATTTACATGGATAGTAATTTATTCTATAGATAATAATCCATTGCTACTTTTATTCACTTTTAAATTAATTTTACAAAATAATGAGCTTCATTATGACATCATCATACTTGCATACTATGTACTTTGATCATATTCAACCCCAACATCCTTTCTGCCCACTGAACTCTTCCAAATGGTCCCCCTTCTGCTTTCATGTCCTTTTTATGTATAGATTCCACATACAAGAGAAGACATACAATTTTGTCTTTCTGAGTCTGATTTCACGTAGTATGAGGATACACGGTTCCAACCATTTTCCTGCAAATGAAATAATTTAATTCTTCTTTATGGTTGAATATAAGAAGTAGAGCTAAATAACATCTATCACACCTTCCAAAACTCACTTGGGTGTAATCAGGTAGTAGAACCTAACTTATGATTAGAACCCTACATATGAAGAATCTGACATATGTACTTTCTCAGCTTTCCAACTTGTCTAAATACAGAGTTTGAGAGAACTAACCCAAGAGAGATGTACCATAGTCTATTAATATGAATAATTTCAAAATAAGTTTTCGTACATTTACTAACCCAAGCTCCATCTTATTGTGTTGCCTTTTTAAAATTTTTTTGTGGGACTGGAGTTTGAACTAAGGGCATCATGCTTGCAAACCAGGAGCTATACTGCTTGAGCCATGCCTCCAGTACTGCCTTGTTTTTTTAATAAACCATTATATTTTGTTAGCTAATATTTAAGATTTTACCTCTATTTTCTCAAAAGAAATGGTCTTGTAAATTTCTTTACAAATACCCTTATTTGGATCCTGTGTCAATGTTATTCTTGGTTCCTCAAAACAATTAGCTTTCCCTCTTTTTTCTGTTCAATTCTCTGAAAGTTTAGAAAATTCTCTTTGACATTTGGAAAGTGGAAATGGGGAAAGGAAGAAGGAGCTGATTCCCATTTTATTATCCTTACATGTTGCTTATGAAAGTTTTCTGATACATGTTGTACTATTATTTCCATTTGAAAATCTTCCAGGAATTTGTTTATTTAAATGTTGATAAATAAGTTTTCAGAATTTCTTATATGCTTCAAATCTTCATTGTAGCTGTGATTGCTTTCTGATTTTTAATTCTATATTCCCTCCCTTTCAATCCTTGCTATCTCCCTCAACTGTTACTTGTTGGCAGAGTCACAGAATTTCCCAGTTGTTTTCTCACAGATCTTACGTTATTTTCTGAGACTCATCCTGAAATCTATTGGCTACGTAGCTAGGGTTTGCAGAATCCCAGCAATAGCCTCACACAAAGCATAGGATAGAAGCCTGGGTTTGGTGCGCTGAGACAGTAACATAATAACTGAGATAGCCAGCAAGTACTTAGCTCACCATACTTTATGAAATCACACACCCAGAGTCTGAATATAACTTAATGCCACAGCTAAGATTCCATAGAAAGAATGAAAATGAGAATGAACGAGAATGTTTTGCCTTTTTGGCTACACTTCATTGCATTAGTGTCTTGTAGGCATGACTTTGCAGACGTGACTGGAATAAATAAAGGAGCTGGCCACCTACCCTTACCTTGAACATTGCTTAGATGGGCATTGCTAATATTTGTGTTTCTATTCCTCCTTTTCTATGCTCTAGGATGAATATCCCCCTTTTGTAATTTTCTTCTTTTAGATTCAGCAATACATTTTAATAAATAATGCCTAGCTGATCTAACAGCTGACACCTTATAGTATTTATTGGCTCTATCTACTAAACAGAAATTTTAGTATCTGCAGAAGTAGTTTCAGAATTTCTATATTTGAAGGAATAAGATACAGAAATGTAGTCTAGAACAATGCTTCCCAAATTCTCTATAGTGAAATCAGTTTTATTTCCCATCCATCACATCACATTTTAAACACATTTTTATTAGCATATATTAGTTGTAAAGAGCAGTTTCATTGTGACATTTCCATATATGCTTAACAATGTACCTAGGTTAAGTTTGCCCCCAATATTTAAAAAAATGAAATAAAAATGCATTAACTAAAAAGTTAAATCATTTTTTAAAGCATGAAAAATGCAAATCAAGTTTCTATTACCCATGTTAGATTCGGCAGACATAAAATTACATTTAAGTAAATATAATCAATACAAATATAAGAAATAAGGAAAAAATAAATATGTATGCATTAATTTCTTTCTCTGGCTATTTTATACTGGCTAGAATTTCCAGTAAAATGTTGACTAGAAGTTGTAAGAAGTAGCTTTTTTGGTTTTATTCTGATATTAAGAGGAAGTGTTCAGTCTTGCACCATTACATATGATGTGAGATATGTAAGGCTTTGTTAGTTTCCCTTTCACAGACTGAGGAAGTTCTCTTTTATTTCTAGTTTAGAAAAAGATTTTATCAAGCATGAGTATTGAATTTTGTCATATATTTTCCTTATCAATTGAAATTATCATGCTTCTTCCTTATTCTGTTAGTATAACTTATCATATTAGTGAATTCTTACACATTAAACTAGTTCCTGGGATAAATCTTACATGATCATGGTGTTTAAAACTTTTTATATCTTATTAGATTCAAATTACTAATATGTTGTTAAATCTTTTCATCTGTTTTCATGAGTGATATTTGTCTTTAGATTTCTTTTGCTGTATTTGGTATCAGAGTGACATTGTCAGCCAGGCATGGTGGAGCATGCCTATAGTCCCAGTACTTAGACATTAGAGGCAGGAGGATAGCAAGTTTGAGGCCAGCTTGGACTAAATAGACTCTGTTTAAAAAAAAATGCTCTAATATTGTCCTCATGAGTTGGGAAATATTCCTTCTTCCTTTACTTTGTGAAAGACTTTGTATGAATTGACATTAATTTTTCTTTATATTCAATAGAATTTATCTGCAAATGAACATACATGAGCCTGAGTATGTGTGTATAAATTATTTTATTAATAATTAAATTTATTTCCTTGCTAGCTGCTTATTCAGATATTCTGTCATTTTTTGAGCAGTTTTAATAATTTGTGTTTTTCTAGGAATTTGTCTCTGTCACCTAAATTGTCATAATAATCCTTTTAACCTTTTTTTTTTTTCTGTAGGACTGGCAGCAATAACCATACCTCTTTCTTCATTCCTTATTTTGGTAATTCATGCCTTCTCTCTTGCTCTCTCTTTTTTTTTTTCATCAATCTAGCTAAAGGTTTAGCCATTTTGTTGATCACCCTAAAAAACCAACTTTTGGATTTTATTGATTTTAAAAATTGTTTTCTATTTTCCATTTCATTGATTTTGCTCTGATCATTATTATTTTCTTCCTTCTCCTTGCTGTATTTTTTCATATGTTTTTCAAATTTCTCAGTAGTGTTTCTAAGGAGTGGATTTCTTTTTCTTATCCTGACTGGTACTTGTTATGGTTCTTATATGTGTATATTTGTGTCTTTCATCAGTCTGGCACATCTCTGTTCTTTCTTGGAATCACTTAGGCAGATGTTAAGAGCTTTTAACAGCTCTTAAACTCTCATGTTTTCTTTCTTATGCTCCTTGTGCTATATTTTTTAGAAATTGCCTTCTCTACATATTCCTTTCCACTTTATACCTATTGTCTACATTTTGCTATAGATAATTTCTAAATTTTTATTCTGTTTTTTGTTTTTTCTTATTACTGAAGATTGAACATAGGACCTTGTGTTCTACCTTTCTACCTTTAAGTGGTAGAAACACTCTGCCTTTTTTTTTTTTGAGATAAGGTTTTGCTAACTTTGCCTGGACTGGCCTTGAATTTGTAATCCTTCTGCTTGCCCCTCCCAAGTAACTGGGATTACAGACAAATACTACCATGCCCAGGTTTATTGCTGTGACTTTACCTGAATATATGGTTCAGAAGCGTTAGATCTGCTTTGAGAGAGGAATTTCATTCCTGGAAGTTCTACTTAATTTCTAACTTTCTTGATCATTTTGATTGCCTCTTTTTATTGATGATTTAAACAAATGAATCTTACTTTATATTTTTATGTAATTAATATATGAAATTCCTGGAGGTCTGAACTTGCTGTTCGCCGTTTTCCTCAAGGTAACTTGTTTCCTGGGTGATTGGTGGTATGAGTTCACAGAATTTATTAAATTAAGTATATAGAATCATGAAGGTCTGAATTGGGATTGCTTTTTTTCTAAACAGGATTTGTGCTTTCTTCTGATAAGAACTAGGGATTGCTTTAGCCCTATTCAGAAACTCCAGTCTCAAATTCAACTTTTTCCTTTTGAGGCAGGCACAAAAGGAAGTTGATATTGGCATTTAATTCTAATGGGACCTCCACTTTAGAATTGACTAAGCCCTCACCATTCAAGTTTTAGATAATCTGTGTCTTTATTTTGGCCTTTCAAAATTTCCTCCACTCCATTAAATGTCCAGCAAAGCTTTAAAAAATTATACATGTTGGAGCTGGGACTGTAACTCAGTTGGTAAAGAATTTGCCCAGCATTCATAAAGCCTCGGGTTCAGTCCTCAGCTCTACAAAAAATTGCTTTAAAATCATGCTTGTTGTATTTTTATCCAGAATCTCATTGTGTGTAGTAGGAAAACTCTTTAGAATCTGAAGTCTGATATTTTGCTGGACCAGACATTTCATGTATTCGTTTTTGTCAGAAGACAAAAATAATATTTATTTCAATTGTGAATGTGTTAAACTTATAAATTAATAAAAATACAGCTAACATTTTATTGCTCATATAAGACATTTTTTCAATTTAAATCAGTTTCCTTTATGTCCCTCAGGTTTATGGTTTTCTTCACATAAGACTTTTATCAAGGTTATGACTAGATATTCTTTGGGTTGATTGTTGATAGTAGTTGTCATCATAATGCCTTTATAATAGTAAAACTTTTATTTTCATATATTAATTTTATAACCAACCACCTTGCTAAAATTTCTTGTTTCTAAAACTTCAGTTGATTTTTTAGTTTCTCTGCAAACAATAGTACTTTTGCCTCTTCCTTTTAAAACAAACACCTTTCATTTTTTACTTTAGTCTATATATATCAAATAGAATTATCACAAACCAGGGTCTTGCATCAAACCTTCCAAAATATGAGATATTGATACAGTGTATGCTGAAACCGGCAATGAAATAATTGACTAAAATTCTCGATAGGCAGATGTTTTATAGATTCTACTATGGGGCATGTTATGCCAACAATAAGTTGATTTTATATTTGTCTTGATTTTGGATATAGCTTCCAAGTGATTTAATTAATGGCTGAGTTTGATTTCTGAATTTGACCTGTAGAGAGACTCATAGATTAGAATCTTAAAAGGATATCCTGGGCCCTCTTGAAAAATGCTTCATTTCAAATGATTTTAATGTTTTCAGCCATATGTAAATCTCTTTTAGATACTGCAATAGATCTTTCAATCTTCCAGAGCACCTGTGTATTTATTTTTTCCAAAGCAACTTTTGTCCTTAACTCCAGCTCATAATTACTATTTCCCAACCTTCTCATCATTTTTGTTACTGTACTGTATACCTTCTCTGAAAGCTCTATTTTTCTGAAGTTATAAAACTTATTGTGGACTCACAATTAGTCTGATAAGTATCTACCTGTTGTGAAGAGGGATAATTGTCACATATTGTTCTCCATTTATGCATGCTAGAATTTTGTTTGCATTTTAAAACCCTTATTGAATTAGACTTATTTTCAGGTTTCAACACCTTTCTCTTCAAGTTTATTTCAGTCATGGTTGTGTATAGACTGTGCCTGGTAAGTCATCTCCAATAAACTTTTTCTTTTATTTGGATAGAGTTATAAAATGAAAAGTTTTTTTAAGGAAAAAAATGCAAAAGATAGCAGTAAAGCTTTGTTTCTTTTATGTTTTGTGTTTAAATGACTATCATAGATAAACATTGAGAGTGTGCCAATCAAACATATGATTGAGAAAAACTACAAGGGATAATTTGCTAAATAATATAATCAAAACCAGACCAGAATGATAGAATTATCTCTAATCAGATGAAATTTCATAAGGTTGAATAATTTTGAATTTATGTCCAAAATTAATTGTATAAGTAAATTATAGTTACTAGCTGAGACAGGTAGGAAAAATCTCAGAGACTTTATTTTATGATAAACTCGATGAGTCTGCAAATTTTGCTGTCTAAAATACTCCATATTTATCTACATTAATGGTGTTTAGAATGAAAAATAAAGGTACAGTATTGTGGTCAAAGTACTCCTGAAATACAGAATTCATTTTGGGAATGGCATATTTTAAGAGGTGCAAGACAAACTGGAGCATGATCAGAAAAGAATAAGTGGAACTGTAAGGAAATACCACTGCATACATAGGGAAATTGTAAAGAAAACAGAATGTTTAGCTTGGGGGCAGGGTGGGGGTGGAAGTAGGGACAGGAATTAGAACATAATTGGCTTCTTCAATTGAAGGGCAGCAGTGTAAAAGAAAAGTGAAGTTAATTTTGTGTGATGTTAGAAAGTAGGTTAGAAATAATTTAAAAGTCTGAAGGAGGCAGAGCAAGAAAAAAAACAATTTCTGAAATTAAATTCATGAGTTCTCTGTCACTGGCGGTGCTTAAGTCTGCATGACCTTTTTAAATAAGAGCTTTATGAAGGGAGGATAAAGGAGAATGATGGAGGGGGTGAATTCAACTATGATACATTGTAAGAATGTTTGTAAATGTCACAATGTACCCCCAGTACAATAATAATAAAAAATTTGAAAACAATCTTCATGAAGAGTTCAAGTATTTATGGAGAGCTTTAGTGGAATGTGGTCAATCACCTTTACCTTTAGATTCTTTGACATTTCTCTCAAAAATTTTCAAGTACGATTTTCTGATACTAGATATTTTTCTGCAGGCTTAGTTCTAGGCACTGGGAAAGCAGCATAGCATACAGTGGGTAAGATAATAGAAGGTAGAGCAATTCCGTTCAGGTCCTGCTCTGTGACTTAGCTTTGTGACCTTGGCTAATTATTTAACTTCCAGGTGGAAGTTTTACCAAGTCCAAAACAATGTGTTTCCTTATTTGCAAAATAAGGCTAATCTCACAAGGATAATATCTCATGAGATTATTATAATAATTTGATGGCTTAATTTTGTATAGTGCTTAGAACAGTAAAATAGTACACTGTAAATACTATGAGTAATATTAAAAATGATGATTTTAAGTTTTAAGGTACTCTGTAAGACTGAATTCTATATTTTATACAGTTCACTTAAATGTTAATATACATATTTGTGTTCAAGTTGTATTTTTGCTGATTTTTTTTTTCTGGCAGTATTGTGGTTTGAACTCTGGGTCTTGCACTTGCTATGAAGGTACTGTAGCACTTGAGCTATACTGTAAAGGGCAAAAAGTATTTCCAGAAGATCTTGGTCCTTGTGCTGTAGACTGGAAGAATCCAAGCAGAACACATGGGTGTAGTGCAGAAGAAAAGTTTTTTTAAGGGAAGGTGGATCACCAGCTCTGCCAGATGAAAGGAGGCGCTGAGGTGAGCAAAAAAGGGCCAGGGTCTTGTGTTAGGTCATTTTTATACCACTTTGAACTTGGAGGTGGGAAAAGAATGAGTCATTACTTGGATTCTCTGACCTATGGGCTGGGGGGAGGACTCTATGAGTCAGGAATGGAGGGAGCAGTCCCAAACTTTCCCTAAACCTAACCTGCCTCAACTTCCCCCTGAGGGACCATATTCCAAAAAATTCTTTTTGGGGGATTGCTGAAGTGGGGGGCAGTCCATCTTCAGTATCTGCTTCAAGCTGACAAGGGGCTGCAGACCCTACTTATCAGGAATATTATCTCCCTCTTATTGCTATCTGTGGGCACTTAATCAGTGGCATCCATTGTCTTAATCTTTGTCCAGATCCATCAAGATGGCTCATGGGCATTTTGTCTACCTGTGGAGATTACTGGTACTGTCAAGTCACGATTTAGATTTTAGTGGCCTTTATTCTGGAAAAGATAAATCTGATTATCAAGTCTAAGAAGCATGACCCAAATGTGAACACTGGTATGAGAATCAGAAGGGGCCCTGCCAGGCGCATTACCCAGGGATCCCAGGTTTTAAACCATGTTTTCCAGGAATCCAAGGATTGTTGCCAGATTTGGGAAGTTTTTGCTGTCAGAGATCTAATTTTCTTTTATTTTGAAAATCAGAGTCTTACCTGATTTTGAAGTATGTCTATAGTTTTTATTAATTTTTTTGGCTATTAGCAAAGCTTTAAGATAAGTTTTGGTAATATATGAGAGGGGCAGGGCAATTAGACTTGGGGTTTTTGTTTTATTTTTTTTTTAATCTGTCCCTATAGTTATTTTTGGACCAACTAAAAGGGAGCTAGTTCGAATGGCCATCTTGATTTGGATTGCAGTTGTAATTGGGGCAGTGAAGGGCTGATGATTTAGGGCAATATCCAAGTTTTGGACTGAGCATATCATAACATAAATGTCTGTGCATTTAGGGTGTAAACATTGATAGAAACTACTTTTATGTAAGGGAAATACTCCCTATGGTTCCTGACAGAAATTAAGTTCTACAAAAAGCATACAGATGAATTCATTACTCTCATTTGTCCATTTTGATAAGGATTTTGCCAATATGATCCCAGTAGTTTTAATCAGAAGTTGGGGTATGAGACTTGTGGTAGTTAGTAGATGGGTACAATTTGAGGAATCCTCTAGGGACTGGTCTAAGCCAGGTGTCAGTCCCAGGAGGAAAATAAGGCAAAATGCCCAAAAGAAGTGCCCTAAAGCTCTGCAGTAAGCCGAACAGTGGTATTTGGGAAACGGGGCTAGAAGTGGTACAAGCATAGCCAAGTAACCCATATTAAAGTTTTTACTTATCATTTAAGTTGAAGTCTTTTGGTTCCTCCAGAAGAAGAGCTTTAGGTTTCTATTGGCTCACAGGAATAAGTGTCCCCAGGCTGTGCTTGGTCGGGAGTAGAGTCCTCCATTTCATGTTTTAACCTAGAAAGGTGAATCCAACTATCCATTCCCTGAAGTTTGACAGCCATGGGTCTGGCCAAGATTACTGAACACCTGTCTCCTGGTTCTATGTGGAGTTTTCCCACTTTTGTTGGAGTCCATAGGACCTTGTTTCTCAACTTTTGGAATGCTTGTCGAAATGTCACTAGACCCATTCCATACTTTAAAAGTCTGTCAGTCTCGGGATCTATCGCTATGGTGTTGGAGAGAAATGGCCTCATATAGAGCATTTCAAAAGGTCTGAGATGGATCTTGGCAAACTTTGGCCAAGGTTTGTTGGATTGTTTGATTGGTCTTTTCCACTTTACTGGAGGACTGGGGTCTCCAAATTGAATGTAAATTATATTTAATTCCCAGGGTGTTAGGAGACTCCTTGGATGACCTGTAGATAAAAGCTGGTCTATTATCACTCTGGAGTGTTCAGAGCAGACCAAACAGGAATAATTTCTTTTAGAAGGGCCTTTGCCACCTCAGAGGCTCTTTCTGTCTGGTTGGGAAAAACCTTAATCCACCCTGTGAAGGTATCTATAAAAACTAGCAGCTGTTTGTATCCTTAGCAGAGTGGCATGTGAGTGAAATTTATCTGCCAATCCTTTCCTAGGTAAGAGCCTCACCTCTGGATTGAATCAACCAGTGGGGTAAGTTTAGGACCAGGATCATTATAGTAGCACAGGGAGCACTCCCAGCAGAGTGTAGACCTTACTCTGGTTCCCACAAACAGCCTGCTTATTAGCCCCTTCATTACATCTCAGCCCAAGTGGAAAGTGTCATGTATAGACTTTACTACTTTCCATTGGATTGCTTGGACCAAGACTAGTTCACCATCCATATACCACCAAGCTCACTCTTTATGTCTTTCCCTCTGGGCAGCCTCTTTTTCCTCACTAGGAATATATTTGAGATATATAGGCTCTTGTGAGGAAAAGAGGGCCAGGATGGAGGCTGGTGAGGCATCTAGAGGCTGCAGAACTGCTTGTTTAGCTTTTTTGGTCTACTCAGTTGTCCCCGTTACACCAGAATTAGGTCTCTTTGATATCCCTGGTCGTGGATCACTGCCACTTCCTTTGGTAGGTGGATAGCCTCTAATAATTAGAGAATTTCCTTCCCGTGTTTTATTGGTGATTGTCTACCAGAAAGGAGTCCTCTTTCTTTCCATATAGCTGCATAAGCATGCAATACTAGGAAGGCATATGTGGAGTCAGTATAGACATTGAGCCTTTTTGTCTTTCTCAGAGTCAGAGCTCTAGTTAAAGCTATTAGTTCAGCCTTTTGGGTAGAAGTCCCAGCTGACAAGGGCCATGCCTCAATGCCTTCCTCATAACTCAACACTACACATCTTGCTTTTTTTTCTCCATTTAGCATAAAACTACTTTCATCAATAAACCAGTCATCCTCGGGTTCAAGGAGTGGCTGGTCTATCAGATCCGGCCTGCTGGCATAGGTTTGTACAATCACCTGCTCAATCATTAGTTCAGAAGCCAGCAAAGATGCATTATTTAATACATTACAAGTCTTTATGGTCACTTCTGGAAACTCTAAAAGGATGGTTTGTTATTTACTCAACCTTTCCCCAGACCTCCACAAGTGACTTTTTAATTCTAGGGTGGCTCTGACTTGGTGTGGCATCAGAACTTCTAGTTGCTCACCCAGGATTATCTTCATTGCCTCCTCTACAGGGCAGTAGCAGCTATGGCCCTTAGACATCCTGGCCAACCTAAGGCTGTCCTATATAGTTTTTTTTGAAAGGTAGGCTACTGGATAAGGTTCTGTTCTTAATTTGGGGGTCAGGACACCCACAGCATTTCCCTTTTTTTCTCACACATCCAGTACAAAGAGTTTTGTTAAGTTGGGGATCCCTAAAGCTTGAGCCTCAATGACAGCCTTTTTTAGTGTTTTATAGGCACAGTCTATTTCTCCAGTCCATTCTAAAGGCTCATTATCTGGTCTCTTTGTGGCCTCATAGAGAGGCTTTGCTATGACTCCAGAGTTGGGTATTCAGATCTGGTAGAATCCTGCCATTCCCAAAAATGAACGGAGTTGGTATTTAGTCAGTGGTACCCCCAAGGTACAGATGGCCTCTATCCTTTCTGCAGACAGTCTCCGGGCCCTGGGAGCAACAGGAACTAGATAGTGGACTTCCTGGAAGGAGACTTGGGCCTTGCCTTTTGAGTCTTTATATCCCCTAACAGCTAAGAAATTAAGAACCAAAACAGTGTTGGCGTTTGAAATGTCCTGGGTTGTGCTACAGATCAGGAGGTCATCTATATATTGAAGAAGTCCTCCTTCCCTAATCTGAAGTTCCCATAAATCCTTTCTCAATGCCCTGGAAAACAGGTGAGAGCTATCTCAAAATCCTTGGGGCAGTACTGTCCACGAATACTGTTGCTTTTCCCTTATAAAAAAAAAAAAATCTCCCACTCAAAAGCAAAGAGATATTGGGAGTCTTGGTGCAGAAGAATGGTAAAGAAAGCATCTTTTAAGTCCAAGACTGTGAACCATTTACTACGTTCAGGTATTTGAGATAGGGTAGTACATGGATCAGCTACTAGAGTGTGAATGGAAATCACAGCCTCATTTACCAGCCACAAATTCTGTACCATCTTATATTCTTCTGTTGGTTTTATTACAGGTAAGATAGGAGTGTTGTGGGGAGATTAACAAGGTCTTAACAGTCCATGTTTTTAAAATGTCTTAACAATTGATTGTAGCCCCTCTTAGCCTCCTATTTAAGAGTATATTGCTTACAAGTGGGATAGAGGTTTGGGTCTTTGAGTTGTACCTTAAGAGGAATAGCTATCTTTGCCCTTGCAGGTATCCCATCATACCAAGTGGAGGGGCTTACCTGTTGGTTCACCTCCAAAGGAATTTTATGGGCCCTTTGGAGTCCCTTCTGAAGCATTAGGAGCTCTGGTGCATGGCCCATTGGCAGGACCATACTCACTTTTTCATTATGTCCTGGCCCAAGAGTGGGGTGGGGAAACTAGGGACCAGGAGAAATTTATGCATAAAAAGTTTCAATACAGCAAGGAAGGAGGGGAATGAAGTTTCTAATTTGATTTTTTCCTGTTAGCCCCCCACTACACTTGTGGACTGAGAGGAAGGCTTCCCTGCAGGCAGGGAGAACATAGTAATGTGTGCCCTTATGCCAATAAGAAATTGAATTTGCTTACCCAAGATTTCCAAGGCCACCCGAGGTTCCTCATAAGTGATAACAAGCTTATGTGGGAGCTGTTGAGAGCACCCCAGGCCTCGTCAGTCACATGCAGCTTCAACTGATACAGCCAGACTTTGACTGGCTGGAGTCCTCTCTGGGAGTGGGGACAGTCCATCTTTCAGTGCCATTAGGTATCTCCTGTTCTGGAGCACTCATGACAGGGTCCTGGGGGTGGCTCTAGGCAGCCAAATGCTCTGACTTCTTGCTTTTGAAGCAAGATGGCTTTTTGGCCTTTTTGCTTGAGGATGTTTTTTGGGCCTTGGGGGCGCCCCTAATCACAGCAGTCATAAGCTTGGCTTGCCTTCTTTCCTTACTCTGTTCCTTCCTTTCCTTTTCCAGGTCACGATTGTTGGAGACCTGAAAAGCAACATCTACAGCTGAGTTTTATTGGTCAGGGGTCCCAGATGCAGCTTCTGAAGCTTTTGCCTAATATCTGAGGCAGAGTAATTAACAAATGGTGGTTTAAGAGGGAAGCCCCTTCAATGGATTTAGGATCAAGGCTAGTATATTTCCTAAAGGCTTCCTCTAGCCTATCATAAAAGGCCATAGGGTTCTTCTTTGCTTTCGAATAACTCCTTTAACCTTGTTATAATTTACAGGCTTTGTGGCCCCTGATTTCATTCCATGAAGGATTGCTTTAACATCTGGGCCCTGTTTTGCATTCCTCTGGGGTATTATAATCCCAGTGAGGTTCAATCGCTGGGACAGTAACATTTCCTGGTTGTCAGACTATAGGATCCCTAGTGAAGGCCCCATCTGCCTCCGTATGGGCTGCAGTGAGGATTTTCTCCCTTTCTGTAACAGTGCAACAATTAGCCAGAGGAACTGAACATCCCTCTAAGAGAGATCAAACCCTAATATCAGGGTCTGAAACTCAGTTGAAAATTTATCTGGGTCCTGAGTATATCTCTTTAATTTTCCCCTACACTGTTGAATATCATTTACAGTAAAGAGCACATGAACACGAATTGATCCCTCGGGCCCTGACACTTCTCATAATGGGAGCACTGTCTGAGGAGTCTCTGAGTAAGATATCCCATTTTGGGTATGTGGTTGATTCATAGACAGTGGGGATGCTGTGGGAGGAGTCTGAGGAGGAGGCAGTGGGAAGGCAATGGGGTTTCCCTTTGTAAGACACGTGATGCCCCTTGTACAAAGGATCATCTAGGATACCCAAGTATTCCTCCTAAAGCTTTTGTTGGGGTCTAGTGGATCTCCTTATGGAGGGTTGGGTTTTGATATAAGGCCATAAAGGCATGCATGAATGGTATCTCTGACCATCTCTCTTGTTTTTTACAAAACTGATCTAACTGTAAGATGGTGTCATAATCAAGACTCTCATTTTCACACCACCTTTTAGTCCCCAGTTAATATTGGGGCCACACTTCTTTACAGTAATAGGTCAAAGGCTCATTTTTTAGGTTAGCAGGGTCAAAACATTCCCAGTATTTAAGGATACAGTCAAGTGGGGATTCTGTTGGGACTGAGTTGGTTTTCCCCCATGCCAGCCTGTGGAGAGAGGAAAATGGAGAAGAAGGAAATTACCCTTTGAGAGAGAATGAGAACTTTTAAGGTTTGCAAGGCATCCCCCTTGAATCAAGGAAGCCTCCAATACAGGTCCTATCAAGCAGATCTTGTCAGACATCTCTGGAGGAAGCAAGCAACAGGATACCCTGAATTCAGGTCAACTGTTCTAAGGGTCACCTCTCCAGCTCTGCATGAGGGTTCCTGTAAGGAATGCTGTTCCTGAATTCTAACTCAATTATTATCCTAATAAAGAGAAAACAAAAGTGAGAAAAATATGATAAATAATGTAAACAAATTAAAGTAGGATTTGAACTCATGGCCTTACATCTGCTAAGTAGGTGCCCTATTCCTACAGTCCCACTGTCAGGCCTTGTTAGCTTCCCTAAAGAAAGGAGACTTAGAAACTGTCTGTAGAACCTGGTATCTAAGCCTGTAAGTCTCAGCAGTGAAGGGTGCCAGCCACTTACTGGTGGGCCCAGGGCATGTGTGTCTGGGACAGGGGAACGCAACCTTGAAAGTTGCCTGCAGGGCATGGGGGCAAGAGTTGGTGCCCAGGAAAAAAGAGGCATGATATGTAGACAGGCAAGGGAACAGGACAAGGGAGGAAGAGGAAGATGGCTGCTTACTCACAGCAGCTCCAGGAAAGGGTGGTCTGGTTAGAGGCCTAGGACTGTGGCTGCCAGAGCTCACACCTTTAGCTACCCTAGATGCTCATGGTGGAGTGGTGGCCATGGAGTCTCATCATGTAGATGGCAGGTCTCGGGCACGTCGCCGTCTCCTCCTGCTGCCAGCCAGGGGAACTCTGTCTGTTGGCTAGGCTGTGAGTGTGGTTCCTAATAGGAAAGGCGGGGCTTCCAGGCCACACTGAGAGGTGCAGCTGGGAAGCTGGTGTGAGGGCATGCCAGGCTCACCTTTTTTCCCCTTGTGCCTGGCAGCTTTAAGCCCCATCCTCAGGCCCTTCAGAGGCAATTTAAAGTCTGGGATAGGATGGGTCAGGCGAGGCATGCCTCCCAATCACTCTCCAGAACCCTGCCAGTGGCCTGTATCACAGGACAGGTTGGGGGTGGAGGATGGATGGAGAGGGAAACTCATTCCAAGTGCCAGGGTGATGGCTGCCATGGCTGGTGACCACCATGGATGGTGGTGCCTAGGGCTCTACGGTCCTGATCATCCTCCCTGGGCCATGCAGCTGCTTGGGTCAAGTCGTTAGAGATGTTGTTTCCCACATAGCTGGGATGAAAGGCTCTTGCCACTCTGCCCAGTTTTTATTGGTTGAGATGGGTCTGGCTGTTTGCCTGGGCTGGCCTTGAACCACCATCCTCCCAATCTCTGCCTCCTGAGTAACTAGGATTACACATGTGAGCTACTGTACCAGGCTTGGTGATATTTTTAAGTAAGAGAAAGTCTTTTTATGCCACATTTTTTCACTCTGTAATTTTTTTTCTTTTATTATTTATATGTGCATACAAGGGTTGGGTCATTTCTCCCCCCTGCCTCCACCCCGTCCCTTACCACCCATTCCGCCCCCTCCCTCCCCTCCCCACCCTCTCAATACCCAGCAGAAACTATTTTGCCCTTATTTCTAATTTTGTTGTAGAGAGAGTATAAGCAATAATAGGAAGGAGCAAGGGTTTTTACTGGTTGAGATAAGGATAGCTATATAGGGAGTTGACTCACATTAATTTCCTGTGCGTGTGTGTTACCTTCTAGGTTAATTCTTCTTGATCTAACCTTTTCTCTAGTTCCTGGTCCCCTTTTCCTATTGGCCTCAGTTGCTTTAAGGTATCTGCTTTAGTTTCTCTGCGTTAAGGGCAACAAATGCTAGCTAGTTTTTTAGGTGTCTTACCTATCCTCACCCCTCCCTTGTGTGCTCTCGCTTTTATCATGTGCTCAAAGTCCAATCCCCTTGTTGTGTTTGCCCTTGATCTAATGTCCACATATGAGGGAGAACATATGATTTTTGGTCTTTTGGGCCAGGCTAACCTCACTCAGAATGATGTTCTCCACTTCCATCCATTTACCAGCGAATGATAACATTTTGTTCTTCTTCATGGCTGCATAAAATTCCATTGTGTATAGATACCACATTTTCTTAATCCATTTGTCAGTGCTGGGGCATCTTGGCTGTTTCCATAACTGGGCTATTGTGAATAGTGCTGCAATAAACATGGGTGTGCAGGTGCCTCTGGAGTAACCTGTGTCACAGTCTTTTGGGTATATCCCCAAGGGTGGTATTGCTGGATCAAATGGTAGATCAATGTCTAGCCTTTTCACTCTGCAATTTTTAATTCTCTAAAAACCACACTAATAAAAGATCAAATTAATTTTAATAACATTTTATATAATGTTATGAAAAATTACTAGTGTGACACTTTACATGTTTTTTCATACTAAGTTTTCAAATCCATGTGTATTATGCATGTAACAAACATTTGCATTTGACTGGCCATATTCCAACTGCTCAGTAGCCACACATGGGAATGGCCCATGATGGGCAGTATAATAGCAGGCCAGAATCTCCTCTTTGGATTTACTAAATGGGTGGAAAAACAAATCCTGAGTAACGATGGCTTTGAGTATATGGCAATTAAAGTGTAATTGGGGGCCTGGGATCAGAACAAGCTAGAACATTTGCCTAGCTTGTAAGAAGCCCTGGATTCCATATCCAGCACTAAATAAATAAATAAATTTAAAAAGTGGAATTAGGGCAGAGGGCCAGATCTAATCTATAGGGACACACTTTTTCCAATTTATTTGTAATCATAGGTTAGTTTCAAATGCAATTATGGTTCTCCCTAGAACTCACAAAGCTCACCTGTTACCATTCAATTTAATGATAAAATAAAATAAACAAGGATATGTGAAGTGTGTGCTGTGACATGGCTGTACAGTTAAAACGACTTGTGATAAATTCACAGCTCTCAATGGCTAGGCTGAGTCTTCCACAAACACTGAGTATGGTGCAAACAGCAGCCGCATGAACTTGGGAAAAATATCTATTAAGATGTAGCTCACATTTGGAGTATTTTTCATTTTGTTTCCCAAAGAAGTCTCACACTCAAGAAATAAATGGGTTTAAATTCAAATTCTTTCATCAGAAACTCATTTTAATTATAACTTTACAGAATAAATTATTGGGCCTGCTTACTGAGAAGCAATTGAAGATGAACTTTGAAAATACAGAATTATTCACTTCATTTTGAATGAAATTTTAAAACAAATAACATGAGATTACTAAGATTGACTTTAATATCTGGTCACATTCCTGTTACTTCTTTTTAACATTTTTATTGGCATATATTAGTCGTATAGGTGAGTTTCACTGTGGTATTTCTATATGTTCCTATAATGTATCTTGACTGGGTTCACCCAGCTCCCTCCTGCCTAATTAAAATGATTTCAACAGGTTTCATTGCTCTATGTTTACACAATTATTTAGGTACATTGACCATATTCACCCTCCTTTATCCTCTCCATTCATCCTCAACCTCCCACTGGTAACCAACCCCCCAACAAGACCTGATTTACATTCTTGCCCTTCAATTTTAACTATATGTTCATTGTTGGGGGTGGGGGGGCACACCATGGTATTTCACCCATGGATATATTGTGCTTTGTTAGAATTAACCCCCTCTATTACTCTCCCTTACCCTTTCCCCCATCCCCTACTGTTCAAGAGCTTTCAGTGTGTTTCTTGTGCCATCTTCCACACAGATGCAATGTATTTTGATATTATTCATCATCATTCTCTTTTTCTTTCTTCTTCCCCTTATTCCCCTCAAACGGTCCCACTACTGCAAACACGTTCTCTCTCTATATGTATGTATGTTCAAGTTTGTATTTGTGTATATGTTTATCCTTTGGATCTATTGAAGATAGATTAAGTTATCCGGAATAAAACAGAATGTCTTATTTCTATTTTTTATCTTTTCACAAGGATTTCCACAAAAACTTATTATAACTATATATATACATTTATATATATATGTAAAAGAAAAATATCCAAAGATAAATGAAATTCTGTCATGTGTGTTTACAAAGGAATATGTAAAGGTCTTGTTCTTGAGGAGTTTAAGGTACAATTGAGGCAAAATGTCAAGGTCAATCAAAGTTGACACAATAAAGATCTACAGCAAAATTCTTTAGTAGCTAATTAGTTTCTATCTAACTGATTATGTTATGATGCTAGGCTTTTCTTTTTAGACTTTGTAATGTAAAAAGTATGAGTTTCTTGATATATTTTAGTGTTGGCTTAAAAGTCTCATATTCTTCCTAAAAAGTCTTTTATGGATTTAGATCTTCAGCTATAGTTTAAAAAAAAAAACTTGATAGATCAAGTTTTTCTGGATTTGATTCATTACATATTTTAATTGAAAATGAATTACCTGAAACCTCAATGCCATGTGATTGTTAGAATGATTTAAAAATCATTCTTGTGATAGCAATGTTTCTGACATAATTTTTTTTTAAAGTAGCTTACAGAATTGTCATGGCATGACCAGAAAGAACCATGACAACAGCAAAAAAAGGTGGTGTCTAAACTTGCAGAAAATCCCCATTAACTACAAAAAATGAGTATTCTGCCCCTTTGTTAGCCTATCCCTCCCCCTCATTTCTTTTGCTCTACATCTATAACTGCCCCACTTCCAAGGGTGGAGATACTGATTTTCTGGCTTAATTTCCCACCTCTCCTAATCTTGGCCAAGAATAAAAGTCTCCTAAGCTGTTCAATAGGCATCTGCTCTTGTTATTGGTTCTATAGTTCCCAGAGGGAAAAAAGACCCAGTTTGGGAGTAAAAATTGGTAACAGTCTTGTCCATTATCTTTCTGGGAAATTCCTTCTTACCATTTCTCAGGAAATTTATGTTTTTTTCCAATCCAATAGCAAGAAAAATCAGGCAAGAAATTGAGAAAAACAGAAAAAATTTTAACATTCCTTATGGAAAATTAAACTTAATAATCAACATGGAGAGTTTATTGGTTCAAAGAAGTTCACAAATCAAACACAAGAGTCAAAAAGACTGTCACATGGTATTCAGAGTTAAAGTTGGCACCTGAAGAAGGAGGAAACATGTGGGAGGTGACCAGTCAGGTTTGCTATGGCTGTGCCCATGATGAGGGAACTTGAGATCATCCTGCTTAGTGAGATAAGCCAAACTCAAAAAGCCAAATATCACATGTTTTCACTCACATGTGGACTTTAGACCTAAAATTATTATGATGGTGGTGATGATGATGATAGCATTTGAGTGTAAAAGGAGGACTGTTTGAAGGGGAATCAGTGGGAGTGAGAGAGAAAAGGAAAGAATACTGGGGAGTGAAGAAGATATGAAGATAGCATAAGGAAATCCACCCAACACTGTTTGGGAAGGGGGGAGGAGAGTGAGGAGTAGAGGGAATATAACAGAAGGGGGAACTGGTTAAAAGTACACTGTATACACCTATGGAGTTATCATAACGAAACTGGAAAATCTAGAAGAAATGGATAAATTTCTAGATGCACATAACATACCAAAATTGAACAAAGAAGTTATTAACCACCTAAATAGACCTATAGCAAGCAATGAGGTTGAAGCAGTAATAAAGAACATCCCTACAAGGAAGATCCCAGGATCTGATGGATTAATGGCTAAATTCTTCCAAACCTAATACCAATACACATCAAACTCTTCCATAAAATAGAAACAGAAGGAACACTATCAAATTCATTCTATGAAGCCAGTGTTATACTCATTCCAAAACCCAATAAATATGCAACAACAAAAAAAAAAGAGAATTACAGACCAATGTCTTTAATGAATATAGACACAAAAATTCTCAACAAAATACTGGCAAACAGAACTCAACAACACATCAAAAATATCATACACCATGACCAAGTCAGTTTCATTCCAAGGATGCAAGGATGGTTCAACATATGCAAATCTGTAAATGTAATACAGCATATAGTTACAAGCAAGGACAAAGATTGCATGGTCCTCTCAATAGATGCAGAAAATGCCTTTGACAAAATTCAGCACCCTTTCATGATAAAAGCTCTGAAGAAACTAGGAATAGAAGGAATGTTCCTCAACATAATAAAGGCTACATAGATAAGCCTACAGTCAAAATTATACTAAATGTAGAACAACTGAAACCATTCCCACTAAAGTCAGGAATGAGACAGGGATACCTGCTTTTCCCTACTCTTATTCAATTTAATTTTGGAATTCCTAGCCAGAGCAATAAGACAAAAGCAAGAAATAAAGGGGATTCAAATAGAGAAAGAAGAACTAAAACTACCCCTATTTGCAGATGACATGATTCTTATACCTAAAAGACCCTAAAAACCCCACCAAAAAACTCTTAGAAATCATAAACTCTTTTGTTAAAGTAGCAGGATACAAAATTAATATACAGAAATTAGTAGCTTTCTTATATACCAACAATGAACAGACTGAGAAAGATATCAGGAAAATAATCCATTTATAATAATCTCAAAAAGATACCTTGGAATAAATTTAGTAAAGGTTTTTTCAATGAAAACTGTAAAACACTGAAGAGAGAAATCAAAGACATCAGAAGATGGAAAGTCCTTCCATACTTGTGAATTGGTAGAATCAACATTGTGAAAATGGCCATACTACCAAAAGCAATCTAAATGTTCAATGCAATCCCTATCAAAATTCCAATGACATTCTTCACAGAGATAGAAAAATCAGTCCTAAAATTTATATGAAAACACAAAAGACCTCGAATAGTCAAAGCAATTCTGAGCAAAAAGTCCAATGCTGGAGGTATCACAATTCCTGATTTCAAACAATACTACAGAACCATAATAACCATAATAATAAAAACAGCATGGTATTGGCACAAAAACAAACATGAAAACCAAGGTATTAGAATAAATGACCCAGACATAAATCCACATAGCTACAGCCAACTGATCATTGACAAAGGAGCCCAAAACAGACCATAGAGAAAAGACAGCCTCTTCAACAAATGTTGCTGGGAGAACTAAGCATCCACATATAAAAGACTGAAACTAGATTCCTGTCGTTCACCCTGTACCAATATAAATTTAAAGTAGATCAAAGACCTTTAATTTAAGGTCTGAAACTTTGAAATAACTACAGAAAGTAGTAGGAAATATATTGGAACATATAGGCATAAGGAACAACTTCCTAAATAGAACTCAAAAGGCTCAGCATATAAAAGAAAGAACAAATGGAACTGTGTCAAACTAAAGAGCTTCTGCACAGCAAAAGAAACAGTCCCCAGACTCAAGACAGCCTACAGAATAGGAGGAAATCTTTCCAGCTTCTCATCTGATAAGGGACTAATATCCAGAATATGCAGGGAACTAAAAAAACTCAACCAAAGAATTGACATCCCAATGAAGAAATGGGCACATGAATTAAACAAAGAATTCTCAAAGGAAGAGGTACAAAAGGTAAATAAATACATGAAGAAGTATTCAATTTCCCTGGCTATAAAAGAGAAGCAGATTAAAACTACACTAAGATTATCTCACTTCAGTTAGAATGGTCATATTCAAGGGCAATAACAACAGAAAATACTGGCAAGGATTCAATAAAACAGGAACCCTTACGCACTGTTGGTGGGAATGCAAATTAGTACAATCATTATAGAAAGCAGTATGGAGATCCCTCAAAAAGCTAAAGATAGAACTGCTATATAATCCAGTGATACCACTCCTGGGCATCTACCCAAAGGAATGTAAGTCAGGATACAATAGAGACACCTGACAACAATGTTCATCAAAGCACTATCCATAATAGCCAAGCTATGGAAACAACCCAGATGTCCTACAACTGATGAATGGATGAAGAAAATGTAATATATATATATCTATATATATAGATATATATATCTCACATTTATTTATATATAAAATGGAGTTTTACTCAGCCAGAAGGAATAATGACATCATGTGGTTGAAGGTAAATGGATGCAATTGGAGGACATCCTGAAAGTGAAACAAGCCAGGCTCAGAAAGACAAAGGCTGCATGTTTTCTCTAATACATGGAAGATAGATCCAAAAGATAAACACAAAAAACACGATCATATACAAATTCATATGTAGAACATGTTCGTAATAGTGGAACTACTCTATGGAACTTCAGGAAGGAGGGAAAGAAAAAGAGAATGATAGAGTATCAACAATATCCTAAAAGAAAACATCTGTGAAGATAAAGGAAATAAGGATATATACTGAAAGCTGTTAAAAATGAGGGATGGACCCTATACCAATATTAACTCAAAATGGATCAAGGATCTTAATATCAGACCCCAAACTCTAAAGTTGGTACAGGAAAGAGTAGGAAATACCTTGGAATTAATAACTATAGGCAAGAACTTTCTCAATGGAACCCCAGCAGCACAGCAACTAAGAGATAGAATAGATAAATGGGACTTCATAAAACTAAAAAGCTTCTGCTCAACAAAAGAAATGGTCTCTAAACCGAAGAGAACACCCACAGAGTGGGAGAAAATATTTGCCAGCTACACATCAGACAAAGGACTGGTAACCAGAATACATAGGGAACTTAAAAAACTAAATTCTCCCAAAATTTATGAACCAATAAAGAAATGGGCAAGTGAACTAAACAGAACTTTCTCAAAAGAAGAAATTCAAATGGCCAAAAAACACATGAAAAAATGCTCTAGCAATAAAGGAAATGCAAATTAAAACCACACTAATATTCCACCTTACCCCTGTTAGAATAGCCATCATTAGCAACACCACCACCAACAGGTGTTGGTGAGGATGCGGGGAAAAAAGAATCCTCTTACACGCTGGTGGCAATGTAAACTAGTACAACCACTCTGGAAAAAATTTGGAGGCTACTTAAAAATCTAAACATTGATCTACTATATGATCCAGCAATACCACTCTTGGGGATATACCCAAAGGAATGTGACACAGGTTACTCCAGAAGCACCTGCACACCCATGTTTATTGCAGCACTATTCACAATAGCCAAGTTATGGAAATAACCAAGATGACCCACTACTGACAAATGGATCAAGAAAATGTGGTATTTATACACAGTGGAATTTTATGCAGCCATGAAGAAGAATGAAATGTTATCATTCACTGGTAAATGGATGGAATTGGA